>NC_071623.1:4049186-4354193 GCF_014839835.1 Dryobates pubescens | reverse complement strand
CAGAGCCACAGTGAACTCAAAGGAAACCATACTTAAAGCATTTTGATTCAACTTCAGGAAACCAAAGTTTGTTGTCTTTTCTGTAAGAAGAAAGCAATTGACATTTCCACCTGGTAAAGGTGAGGTTTTTAATTTCAGTTTGAGAAGGAAAGGATTTCAAACAGTGGAGCTTCCATCTTGTGACTTTGTGGTTTGTGGCTTTGATTACAGAAAACTAGGCATGCACATCAAGCAGTGCTGTAGACTATGTCCGTGGCTTGGATGGGAGCACACTGCAATGGGTTAGGAACTGGCTGGAGGGCCGAGCCCAGAGAGTGGTGGTGAATGGTGCCACATCCTGCTGGCAGCCAGTCACTAGTGATGTGCCCCAGGGATCAGTGCTGGGTCCCATGCTCTTTAACATCTTTATTGATGATCTGGATGAGGGCATTGAGTCCATCATCAGTAAATTTGCTGACGACACCAAGCTGGGGGCAGGAGTTGATCTGCTGGAGGGTAGAGAGGCTCTGCAGAGGGACCTTGACAGGCTAGACAGATGGGCAGAGTCCAAGGGCAGGAGATTGAACACATCCAAGTGCCAGGTTCTGCACATTGGCCACAGCAACCCCAGGCAGTGCTACAGGCTGGGGTCAGAGTGGCTGGAGAGCAGCTAGGTAGAGAGGGACCTGGGGGTGCTGGTTGATGGAAGGCTGAACATGAGCCTGCAGTGTGTCCAGGCAGCCAAGAGGGCCAATGGCATCCTGGCCTGCATCAGGAACAGTGTGGCCAGCAGGAGCAGCGAGGTCATTCTGCCCTGTACACTGCACTGGTTAGGCTGCACCTCGAGTCCTGTGTCCAGTTCTGGGCCCCTCAGTTTAGGAAGGAGGTTGACTTGCTGGAGCGTGTCCAGAGAAGGGCAACAAGGTTGGTTGAGGGGCTGGGAACACAGCCCTGTGAGGAGAGACTGAGGGAGCTGGGGTTGCTTAGCCTGGAGAGGAGGAGACTCAGGGGTGACCTTATTGCTGTCTACAACTCCCTGAAGGCAGGTTGTAGACAGGCCGAGGTTGGTCTCTTCTCCCAGGCAACCAGTACCAGAAGAAGAGGACACAGTCTCAGGCTGCACCAGGGGAGGTTTAGGCTGGAGGTTAGGAGGAAGTTTTACACAGAGAGAGTGATTGCACATTGGAATGGGCTGCCTGGGGAAGTGGTGGAGTCACCATCCCTGGAGGTGTTCAGGAGGAGACTTGATGGGGTGCTTGGTGCCATGGTTTAATTGATTAGGTGGTGTTGGATGATAGGTTGGACACGATGATCTTGAAGGTCGCTTCCAGTCTGGTTTATTCTATTCTATTGCTACAGCCTTCAGGCAAGATCTGTCACAATTATTGGACAGGAGTAAATGGAAAGAAAATGGGAGGAGACACACATACAGAGATAGATCCAGACTGCCATAACCCATTGTATCATATCATTATTCACCATTTTAACAAATCTACTCATTTCTTTGTGCACCTGTGGGAGCTGTTGTATTTTACATGAACTGACTAGAGGCATTGCCAAGTTGGCACAGCAATAAAAAAACTTCATGGGCATTGAGACAAAAATGTGAGCACCTGCAAGAGTTTCAGCAAGGAATTAACCTTTTTATTTTCACTTCCAAATAGAAAACGAAGTGGGTTCATATCTCATTTCACAATTGTGCTTTTAAAGCCCAAACCCCTGAGAGCAACAACCAATTTTGGAAACTAAACCCTATTACAAGCCATGAATGACAAAGTTGAATATAATATTGCTTTCCAGTAAAACATATTCCTCAGATTTTGAATATGAATATCACAGTAAAAAGGTGAGAGTCCCATTCTGTGGCACGGAAAGTATTGCAGGCATGATAGCATTCAACAAGTCCAAGTTCTGGGGGCTGCACTTTGGCCACAACAACCCCAGGCAGTGCTACAGGTTGGGGTTAGAGTGTCTGGAAAGCAACCAGGCAGAAAGGCACCTGAGGGTACTGGATGATAGCCAGCTGAACGTGAGCCAGTAGTGTACGCAGGTGGCCAAGAAGGCCAATGGCATCCTGGCTTGGATCAGGAATACTGTGGCCAGCAGGAGCTGGGAAGTCATTGTGCCCTGTGCTCAGCACTGGTTAGGCCATACCTGGAGTCCTGTGTCCAGTTCTGGGCCCCTCAATTTAAGAAAGACATTGAGACACTTGAACATGTCCAGAGAAGGGCAAAAAAGCTGGGAAGGGGTCTGGAGCACAGCCCTGTGAGGAGAGGCTGAGGGAGCTGGGGTTGCTTAGCCTGGAGAAGAGGAGGCTCAGGGGAGACCTTCTTGCTCTCTGCAACTCCCTGAAGGGAGGTTGTAGCCAGGAGGAGGTTGGTCTGTTCTCCCAGGCAGCCAGCACCAGAACAAGAGGACACAGTCTCAAGCTGTGCCAGGAGAACTTTTAGGCTCAAGGTGAGTAGAAAGTCCTTCCCATCAAGAGAGATTGGCCATGGGAATGTGCTGCCCAGGGAGGTGGTGGAGTCCCCATCCCTGGAGGTGTTCAAGAGGGGATTGGACATGGCACTTGGAGCCATGGTTTAGTAGTCATGAGGTGTTGGGTGATAAGTTGGACTTGGTGATCTCTGAGGTGTTTTCCAACCTTATTGATTCTACAATTCTATGAGTCTATAGTTTTCTAATTTTGCTTTCCTTTTGGGAAATTTTCTGTAAGAGTAGAGATTAAATTTGTTTGATGTCACTGGGATTGCAAGAAGGCTATTGGAAAGACAGTTTCTCAGGCTTTTGTCTTCCTCATGAGTAAAACTCCTTCCCAGTTATTTTCCTGGCACAAAAAGTGATGTAGTGGTAGACGTGAGCACAACTCTTTTCACTTCAACAAATCTCCATGCAAACCAATTTGTCCATCTCAGAAAAACCCTCCAGCTTTTAACATTGTGTGAGTGTAATATGGCAATGTGGATCAGATGGTGTTGGGTGATAGGTTGGACTCAATGATCTCGAAGGTCTTTTCCAACCTGGTTAATTCTATTCTATTCTAGTCTAGTCTAGTCTAGCCTATTCAGTTATTAATTCTTATTTATGACAATATTAAGTACAGAATTTAATTTTTATTAGAATAGAATAGAATTAACCAGGTTGGAAAAGACCTCTGAGACCATCGAGTCCAAACCATCATCCAACACTATCTAATCAGCTAAACCATGGACCTTTTGGTCAATATTTATATTCAGATTCTAGTGCGTGGTTGTGGAATATATCCCCTAAACTAGTGCAGTATAACAATGTTGAACCAAATTAGAAAAACACAGAAAGTTATGCCATAGAACCAAGGCTGCATTTCTGCTGCTTGTCCACCAGGTGGCGACTCGACAAGATGCTTGTAGCTGCTAAATAGCTAGAAGATAGGGGATGTCAGGCACGTGCAATTTTAAAGGAACCTTTCAGAGACTTAAACCAATTTATAATCACGAATTCCGGCTCCAGACACAGCTGGGGAGGGCTGCTTATAAACCATAGGTTGCAATACCACATGGGCTAAAGCACAGGGATTTTAAATAGAGCTAAATCTGGTATTAAGCACGTTGCCAAGCAGGTTTCTGCTACCGAGGTGGCTGCTGTGGCTAAGGGACTCATGAGGAGCCAGTGGGGCTGTTGCTGGCTCTGAGGCTCATGGGGATCTGACGGCACCATAACTTGTCACTGCTGAGTCTCAGGGGCTTGTGGTGACCCAGCACTGGCTCCTAGAATAGAATAGAATAGAATGGAATGGAATGGAATGGAATGGAATAGAATAGAATAGAATAGAATAGAATAGAATAGAATAGAATAGAATAGAATAGAATAGAATAGACCAGGTTGGAAGAGACCTTCAAGATCATCGTGTCCAACCCATCATCCAACATCACCTAATCAACTAAACCATGGCACCAAGCATCCTGTCAAGTCTCCTCCTGAACATCCCCAGAGATGGCGACCCCACCACCTCCTTGGGCAGCCCATTCCAGTGGGCTATCACTCTCTCTGTGTAAAACTTCCTCCTTACTTCCAGCCTAAACCTCCCCTGGTGCAGCCTGAGACTGTGTCCTCTTCTTCTGGTACTGGTTGCCTGGGAGAAGAGACCAACCTCTGCCTGTCTACAACCTCCCTTCAGGTAGTTGTAGACAGCAATAAGGTCACCCCTGAGTCTCCTCTTCTCCAGGCTAAGCAACCCCAGCTCCCTCAGCCTCTCCTCACAGGGCTGTGTTCCAAGCCCCTCACCAACTTTGTTGCCCTTCTCTGGACTCGTTCCAGCAAGTCAACCTCCTTCCTAAAATGAGGAGCCCAGAACTGGACACAGTACTCGAGGTGTGGGCTAACCAGTGCAGTGTGCAGGGGCAGAATGACCTCCTTGCTCCTGCTGGCCACACTGTTCAGCAGGAGTGGCCCCTTCTGGACACTTGGAGGCAGCTTTCTCCTGCGGCTGTGGGAGTGCTGCATAGCCTTCTGCCAATCAGGCAGGTTCAACTGGATGGGCTCTCTCAAGTGACTCGCTTGGTGCTGTGGTCCTTTGGAGTCAGCAGGACACTGGGGAGAGGTAGTTGCTCTTCTGAAGCTGCTTGAGAGCATGGCAGTGGTGCAGAGTGGCGCAGCTTTTCCCCTGGCTCAGGTCGGAAATGACCGAGACACTCACAGGTGGTCCCGGCGGAGCACAGGAGGTGATCTGAATCTCATGGAGCTTAACTCACAGGACTGTGGAGCTGCCTGCAGCTGCTCCTTCTCCTGCAGCTGAGTGTGGTCCTTGTTTTGCGCCAGGGGAGGTTTAGGCTGGAGGTGAGGAGAAAGATCTTCCCAGAAAGAGCGATTGGCCATGGGAATGTGATGCCCAGGGAGGTGGTGGAGTCACCATCCCTGGAGGTCTTCAAAAGGGGCTTGGATGTGGCACTTGAAGCCATGGCTTAGTTAGTCATGAGGTGTTGGGTGACAGGTTGGACTTACTGATCTTTGAGGTCTTTTCCAACCTTGTTGAGTCTATGAAATAGCAACAACAACAATAGCCCTCAGGTGACTCCACCTCAGCTGCCAGCATTTCTATCTCAGTTTGTTATTCTGGGGTTATAAATATTTTCAGTAGGTCCCAGCTGGAGAAAAAAAAAGATAGGAAGGAGTCACATAATCAATAAGGTTGGAAAAGACCTCAGAGATCATCAAGTCCAACCTGTCACCCAACACCTCATGACTAATTAAGCCATGGCTCCAAGTGCCACATCCAGTCCCCTCTTGAACACCTCCAGGGATGGGGACTCTCCACCACCTCCCTGGGTAGCACATTGCAGTGGCATATAAGTCAGGTCTCAGGGTTACTGAAAGGTTGAAAATAAAACCTGGGTCACTTTTTCCTAAATAAGGACACCAGCAACAACAACAAAAAACCCACCACAACAACAAAAGAAAAAGGGGGGAAAGCAGCCTTAGAAAGTCCTATGATCTCTGAGTCAGTATCATGTGGTATTAGAATCTTAAGCTGTACAACAAACTGATAGGAATTAGTAGTTTCAGGGACTATGTGTAATTAAGTAGTAAATTATTCATGCAGCCACAAACAGCTGCTCTGTAGGATTCAAGACATGATCCACGATATTTATAGAGCCATTATGCCTAGTCCTGTTTAAACAACTGATAATCATTGCAAGTGGAATGACTATTAGAAAGCCACAACAAAAAAAAACCAACCCAAAAATAAAGGTTGCATGTAGGAACCCTAGCCTTAGGCTTTCCTCAAAATATCACAGTATCACAGGGCATTAGAGGGTGGAAGTGACCTCCAGAGATCATCAGGTCCAACCCCCTGGCCAAAGCAGGATCAGCTAGGGTACTCCACACAGGAATGCATCCAGGAACTTGACATTACCCATGGAGAAACCAAAGAAGTTTTGTGCAGGACAGAGTGGGTGGTGAAGCCACCCCAGAGGTGGGCAAGCAGGGGACAGGTGGGCTGTGCATCTTTTTGGAGAGCATCAAAAGGAAAACGTCAAACCTGCTAAACCCTCAGCCCATAAAAAGAGTTCCCACTACAGCCCCCAAACGTGGGTTTTGTGATGCTGAGGAGCAGGCAGTCACCTTACAAAAACTTTTAAAGGAGACCATAAACCCATTCCTTTCACAAGGAGACCATGAAACCATTCCTTTCATTTCAACTCAAAGTTAGGCAGACAGATCTTAAAAAGAAATGATTACCTCAAAACACAGGGATGGAATATAGAATAAAGAATAAAGAATAAAGAATAAAGAATAAAGAATAAAGAATAAAGAATAAAGAATAAAGAATAAAGAATAAAGAATAAAGAATAAAGAATATAGAATATAGAATTAACCAAGTTGGCAAAAACCTTTGAGATCATCAAGTCCAACCTAGCACCCAACACCATCTAATCAACTAAACCATGGCACCAAACACCCCATCCAGTCTCTTCCTAAACACCTCCAGTGGTGGTGACTCCACCACCTCCCTGGGCAGCACATCCCCATGGCCAATCTCTTTTGCTGGGAAGAATTTCTTCCTAACATCCAGCCCAAACCTCCCCTAGTGGAGCTTCACAGTATCACAGTATCACCAAGGTTGGAAGAGACCTTGAGGATCATCGAGTCCAACCTGTCTCCACAGACCTCGTGACTAGACCATGGCTTCACACGCCACATCCAATCCCCTCTTGAACACCTGCAGGGATGGGGACTCCACCACCTCCCTGGGCAGCACATTCCAATGACGAACGACTCGCTCAGTGAAGAACTTTCTCCTCACCTCGAGTCTAAACATCCCCTGACACAGCTTGAGACTGTGTCCCCTTGTTCTGGTGCTGGTTGCCTGGGAGAAGAGACCAACCCCTTCCTGGCTACAACCACCTTTCAGGTAGTTGTAGAGGGCAATGAGGTCATCCCTGATCCTTCTCTTCTCCAGGCTGAACAACCCCAGCTCCCTCAGCCTCTCCTCACAGGGCTGTGCTCCAGACCCCTCCCCAGCTTTGTTGCCCTTCTCTGGACACCTTCCAGCAGCTCAACATCTTTCCTAACCTGAGGGGCCCAGAACTGGACACAGGACTCAAGGTGTGGCCCAAGAGTGCTGAGGTAGGCATTTTTTGTGCCAGTGCATTATGCAGTCATTTCTGACTAAGTGGTTATAAAACCACATCAATTCAAGCTGCCTAGGGACGAATTTAGCTCAACATAGGTTCAGACTCCCTCATACAACCCTTGTTCACCTTAGTTATAGGTTCTTTAACTCTTCCCACGATTGTCAACGCAGCAGCATCTACACTGATGTGACAGTTTCAGGCTATTCCTTTAAAAGTTAGCTGCAGTGTTCAAGCAGACAAGTGAAGAAGCATAAGCAATTCAGTTGGGTGTAAAAAGGAAAACAGAAGATTGTTCTAAATGAATTTCATTGGCCAGATGTGTGAAAGGGGACCCTTAGCAGTCTTGTTTCCCACATTCATCTTTATTGATGATGTGGATGAGGGCATTGAGTCCATCATCAGTAAATTTGCAGATGCCACCAAGCTGGGGGCAGGAGTTGATCTGCTGGAGGGTAGAGAGGCTCTGCAGAGGGACCTCGACAGGCTGAGTCCAACGGCATGAGATTGAACACATCCAAGTGCCAGATTCTGCACATTGGTCACAGCAACCCCAGGCAGTGCTGCAGGCTGGGGTCAGAGTGGCTGAGAGCAGCCAGACAGGAAGGGACCTGGGGGTGCTGGTTGATGGTAGGATGAACATGAGCCTGCAGTGTGCCCAGGCAGCCAGGAGGGCCAAGGGCATCCTGGCCTGCATCAGGAACGGTGTGGCCAGCAGGAGCAGGGAGGTCATTCTGCCCCTGCACTGGTTAGACCACACCTCAAGTACTGTGTCCAGTTCTGGGCTCCTCAGTTTAGGAAGGATGTTGACTTGCTGGAAAGTGTCCAGAGAAGGACAACAAAGTTGGTGACGGGCTTGGAGCACAGCCCTGTGAGGAGAGACTGAGGGAGCTGGGGTTGCTTAGCCTGGAGAAGAGGAGGCTCAGGGGAGACCTTCTTACTGTCTACAACTACCTGAAGGGGGGTTGTAGACAGGCAGAGATTAGTCTCTTCTCCTGGGCACCCACCACCAGAACAAGAGGACACAGTCTCAGGTTGCACCAGGGGAGGTTTAGGCTGGAGGTTAGGAGGAAGTTTTACACAGAGAGAGTGATTGCCCATTGGAGTGGGCTTCCCGAGGAGGTGGTGGAGTCACCATCCCTGGAGGTATTCAGGAGGAGACTTGACAAGGTGCTGGGTTGCATGGTTTAGTTGGTTGGGTGGAGTTAGATGATAGGTTGGACACAATGATCTTGAAGATCTCTTCCAACCTGCTCTATTCTATTCTATTCTATTCTAGTCTAGTCTAGTCTATGCGATTCTAGTCTATTCGATTCTAGTCTATTCGATTTGATTCTAGTCTAGTCTAGTCTTCCTTGCTGCTGGCTGCTTCTGCTGTGCTCAGCTGGAAGAATCTTATCACCACTGACCTTGCGATAAGAACACTAACGATGCTTTGAGCTGACAGCACTTCTAACTTCTTTCTCTTTCCTTCTAATTAAACATAGAAAAGGAAGGGGGGGTGGGGGTGGGGTGGGGGGGAGGTTTAAGGAGAGCTGGAGCAGTTACCCCTGCTCCTTTTGGAATCCCAGTGAGGGTTCAGGGGTGTTTCATTGCTGTTTTCTGATTGGAAATACCCGTATAATAGTGTAACTCCTGTATATTTGTACACATTCATTGCATTCCTTTGTAGAGTGTAGCTATTGCTTGTAAATAGAGCTTCCATTTGCTTTCCCAACAGAGTGAGCCAGGCTTTTTTTTTTGTTGTGGTGGTAAATTCCAAACCCATTACAACTGACAAGCCAAGTCTTGCAGTTTTTCCAAAGGCTACATCATCTTGAAGTCTGTAGGATTTCTTCTGAGTAAAGACCCTGGGGTTTGGTTTTCCAGCCTGATCTTGGGGTGCAAGGCGTCAAAGCTGAGCGTGTGGCAACATCCAATGGATGAGCAGGGAGGGATAATTCAAAACAACAACAAAAATTAAACAGAACTGCTGCAGTCACCCAGGTCAAATGTTCAGAGAGAAGCCTTGGAAACGTTTCGTCCCTCAGATTAGATGGAATCCTAAGCAGTGTTTACTGGAGAGAAGAGAATGCTTCATTAGCCTGTACTCCTATAAATATCCCCAAAGGCTTGCTTTTTTTGGGTGTTGGAGAGCAGCTATAAAAAAGAAATTCTAATGTAGTAATATTGTTAACTTTCAGTTCAGAACAGAGAGAGAGATGATGCAGCAGAAGTAATTCAGCTGATAAGGAGCATTAACATTAGGACACGAGAAAGCTTTTGATGAATGAAATTGGTGATATCATTAGCAGCTGTGTTTTGCTTTCATTCTGTTAGCATGACTGTTTCTCAGAGACTTATCTAATCTAACATAATACATGGCATCTCTTTATCTTTCAATTTGAAGACTGTAAAGCTTCTAAGCTATTAGTGTCTTATTCAAATTTGCTTTGAGTAAGTGTTAACAGACAAAATGTGATGGTGTGTGTTTAGAAATAGTTTCTTAATGTTTTACCTTCTAATATTTGCCAAGTGGATTTCGGCTCTGGCTGCACCAGGGGAGGTTTAGGCTGGGGGTTAGGAAGAAGTTCTTTCCAGCAAGAGGGACTGGCCGCCTTTAAGTCACTGACTGAGCTGAGGTCAGAGTGGCTGGAGAGCAGCCAGGCAGAAAGGGACCTGGGGGTACTGGTTGATAGTAGGCTGAACATGAGCCTGCAGTGTGCCCAGGTGGCCAAGAAGCCCAATGGCATCCTGGCCTGCATCAGGAAGAGTGTGGCCAGCAGGAGCAGGGAGGTCATTCTACCCTGTACTCAGCACTGGTTAGGCCACACCTTGAATCCTATGTCCAGTTCTGGGCCCTTCAATTTAAGAAGGACATTGAGACTCTTGAAGATGTCCAGAGAAGGGCAACAAAGCTGGGGAGAGGTCTTGAGCACAGCCCTGTGAGGAGAGGCTGAGGGAGCTGGGGTTGCTTAGCCTGCAGAAGAGGAGGCTCAGGGGAGACCATCTTGCACTCTCCAACTGCCTGAAGGGAGGTTGTAGCCAGGTGGGGGTTGGTGTCTTCTGCCAGGCAGCAAGCACCAGAACAAGAGGACACAGTCTCAAGCTGTGCCAGGGGAGGCTTAGGTTGGATGTTGGGCAGAAGTTCTTCCCAGCAAGAGAGATTGGCCATGGGAATGTGCTGCCCAGGGAGGTCGTGGAGTCACCATCACTGGAAGTTATACAGAGAGAAGAGAAGAGAAGAGAAGAGAAGAGAAGAGAAGAGAAGAGAAGAGAAGAGAAGAGAAGAGAAGAGAAGAGAAGAGAAGAGAAGAGAAGAGAAGAGAAGAGAAGAGAAGAGAAGAGAAGAGAAGAGAAGAGAAGAGAAGAGAAGAGAAGAGAAGAGAAGAGAAGAGAAGAGAAGAGAAGAGAAGAGAAGAGAAGAGAAGAGAAGAGAAGAGAAGAGAAGAGAAGAGAAGAGAAGAGAAGAGAAGAGAAGAGAAGAGAAGAGAAGAGAAGAGAAGAGAAGAGAAGAGACCTTCAAGATCATCGCGTCCAACTCATCATCTAAAATCATCTAATCAACTAAACCATGGCACCAAGCATCACATCAAGTCTCTTCCTAAACACCTCGAATGATGGCCACTCCACCACCTCCTCACTCAGCCCATTCCAATGGCCAGTCTCTCTCTCTATGAAGATAAAGCAAGTTAAAATTCAAGCAGATCCTTTGGATAGCATAGAGAAGGTGAGTGTAAGGCTTGAGTTTTACTTTTAATTCCATCTTTCTCCATGTGCCTCTACTTATGCAATCAACCTTCAAAGACTTGAAATCATTCAAACCCGATCTCCTGCCAGGATATTAGGAACTAAAATATTTCAAAAGGCAACCAGTGCTAAAAGAAGAGGAACTGTTCCCATCCTGTGATTTGGAAGAACATTAGGACTCCCAAAATCTTGGCAACGAAATGTTTATCTTGATCAAACTATGATGGTTTTTTTCTTTCCTCAAATATAAGGAGCATGAATATAAGTGAAACAGTTCTAACAACTAATCTTCTCATAGTCTTTTCTTCAAGTCTGTTTAGTGACCACTCAGAAGGAGTTACCCTCTGTCTCTGTGTTTAGGCAGGGGAAGGTCAGCACTTGGCTTTCTGCATGAGACTGCTGGTAAGAAGAGAGTTCAACCTACCACCTTGGCACATCTGTGAGAGAGTTTATGAGCCTACAAACCAAAGTGAAAACCAGCTTGCTAATGATGATGCATATTTGAAAGGACTTTTAAATACATTATAGGTGCTCAGTTTCATGCTGTATAAGTGTACCTTTTGAGTCCTGTCATCCAACTATCCTGTACAGTAGAAAGCAATAAGACAGTATTAATTGCTTCAACAGCCTCCAAATGATGCTCTTGCTTCTCAATAGGAATGCATCTAACACATAGGCTGGCCTGAATGTCCCCTGGTTGTGAATTGAAAGGCAAGACATAAGAGATACTAAGATTATGCAAGCTATAATACTCTTGTCTTATTCACCATCTGGGCTAAGTCTTCTGTCATTTTTCTCTTCCTATATACAGCTTTATGCAGCTTCTGCAGGGATTGGCATGTTGAGTAACAAGATAGCTAGCTATTCTACATGTTCTGTCTGGAGCCTAAAAAAGTGAAATTATCTAAGAATTATTTATGGCAATCACCTCAAGACTTTGGTTTTTTAATAAGTCCACATTTATTAATATTCTATATGTGTGTATTCATGTGGAGTAAAGGCAGCTCTGAAGGGCAGAACGGAATAGAATAGAATAGAATAGAATAGAACAGAATTAACCAAGACCTTTGAGATCATCAAGTCCAACCTATCACACAACACCATCTCATCAACTAAACCACGACACCAAGCACCCCATCAATTCTCTTCCTAAACACCTCCAGGGATGGTGACTCCACCACCTCCCTGGGCAGCACATCCCAATGGCCAATCTCTCTTGCTGGGAAGAACTTCTGCCTAACATCCAGCCTAAACCTCCCCTGGCACAGCTTGAGACTGTGTCTTCTTGTTCTGGGGCTGGGTGCCTGGGAGAAGAGACCAACCCCCACCTGGTTACAACCTCCCTTCAGATAGTTGTAGAGAGCAAGAAGGTCTCCCCTGAGCCTCCTCTTCTCCAGGCTAAGCAACGCCAGCTCCCTCAGCCTCTCCTCACAGGGCTGTGCTCCAGACCCCTCCCCAGCTTTGTTGCCCTTCTCTGGACACCTTCCAGCAGCTCAACATCTTTCCTGAACTGAGGGGCCCAGAACTGGACACAGGACTCAAGGTGTGGCCTAAGGAGTGCTGAGCACAGGGCACAAGGACTTCCCTGCTCCTGCTGGCCACACTCTTCCTGATGCAGGCCAGGATGCCATTGGGCTTCTTGGCCACCTGGGCACACTGCTGTCTCCTGTTCAGCCTACTCTCAACCAGTATCCCCAGGTCCCTTTCTGCCTGGCTGCTCTCCAGCCACTCTGACCCAGCCTGTAGCACTGCCTGGGCTTGTTGTGCCCAATGTGTGGCACTTTGATGTGCTAAACATCTTAGAAGAAGGGTCAGAAACAGAAGTAGGGTCAGAGAGAGCAATACTTTATAGCAAAACTAGACAGTTCAAAGGGCTCTTGTAAACCTCTACAGAGCCATATCACCATCTTCTTTATTTTCATGTACCTAGACACTAACTACTTGAATATTTTATTCTTATGCGCTCATCATGACATTTTAAGCAGATGTGCTGTGATATGTACAAAGCAGAAGTTTATCATTCAAAAGAAGTTTATCATTCATTTACAGAGAGAGTGATTGCCCATTGGAATGGGCTGCCTGGGGAGGTGGTGGAGTCACCATCATTGAAGGTGTTCAGGAGGAGACTTGATGGGGTGCTTGGTGCCATGGGTTAGTTGATTAGGTGGGTTGGATTGGTTGATGAGTTGGACATGATGACCTTGAAGGTCTCTTCCAACCTGGTCTATTCTATTCTATTCTATTCTATTCTATTCTATTCTATTCTATTCTATTCTATTCTAAAACCACCAGCATGTAAAGCTATAAATGTTCATGGTTGGTTTAGCACAATTTCCATAAACTCTAGCATTGGGGGAGGTGGGGAGTAAAAAAATTGGACCTAATTTCAGGCTAGATATTATCATAGTAGCTCCTGGCTGTAGGAGGCTCAGCCCCAAATTTCTGAATTTGTCCTCTTCAGACAACACCAGGACCACAAAAGTAGTCTGCAGAAAGCTAATCTGTTCAAGCAAAACAAATTACAGTGCCTACAAGTTTACAGCTGAATCCACATGTGTTCATATTTAATTAGTCAACAACATCAGAACAGGGATGTGGACCTCTAAGCCCTAAACATTTCCATTCCCAAACCACCACAGCTAGCAGCTGGAAGTATTTTTTCGCACAATCAAAACCAAACCCTGTTCAATAAAGCAATTTACTTTGAGTTACTGCACTTCTGGATTTCCCTGCACTTGGTGCACAGGAATAACTTCAGAATTCATGAAAGGTCCTCTGAGCAACTGTGACCCTGATTCACCCTGTATATGAGTAAGACGTTGCTACAGGGCTGCTTCGTAGTTTGGTGTTCGCAGTACCCTTCTCAGAGGATTCTTCCAGCAGTCAGTGTTCCACAAGCAGGGTCAGCCCTCACAGTGCTGTTGCTTGCATGGTTTCAAAACCAACAGATGAAAGACCTTAGAGTCAGCTGTAAGAATAATAGCCACATTTAAAAAGACGAATACCTGACAGGACTTAAGTACCTTTAAGTCACTGACTGGGCTGGGGTCAGAGTAGCTGAGAGCAGCCAGGCAGAAAGGGACCTGGGGGCACTGGTTGAGAGGAGGCTGAACAGGAGCCAGCAGTGTGCCCAGGTGGCCAAGAAGGCCAATGGCATCCTGGCTTGCATCAGGAATAGTGAGGCCAGCAGGAGCAGGGAGGTCATTGTGCCCTGTGCTCAGCACTGCTCAGGCCACACCTGGAGTCCTGTGTCCAGTTCTGGGCCCCTCAGGTTAGGAAAGATGTTGAGCTGCTGGAAGGTGTCCAGAGAAGGGCAACAAAGCTGGGGAGGGGTCTGGAGCAGAGCCCTGGGTGGAGAGGCTGAGGGAGCTGGGGTTGCTTAGCCTGCAGAAGAGGAGGCTCAGGGGAGACCTTCTTGCTCTCTGCAACTCCCTGAAGGGAGGTTGGAGCCAGGTGGGGGTTGGTCTCTTCTCCCAGGCAACCAGCCCCAGAACAAGAGGACACAGTCTCAAGCTGTGCCAGGGGAGGTTTAGGCTGGATGTTAGGCAGAAGTTCTTCCCAGCAAGAGAGACTGGCCACTGGAATGTGCTGCCCAGGGAGGTGGTGGAGTTACTATCACTGGAGGGGTTTAAGAAGAGATTGGATGAGGAACTTGTTGATTAGATGGTGTTGGGTGATGGGTTGGACTGGATGATCTCAAAGGTCTCCTCCAACCTGGTTAATTCTATTCTACTCTATTCTACTCTAATTTTGAGTTCATTGCTGCTGCAGTACTAAGACCTGCAAAACCACTTGTAGGGATGAAAGGATCACAGCACACTACTCAAATAGCTTTGATTCCAAAGGTTTGTTTCCAGAAGAGTGCAAGCAGCACGACAGGGGAATTACTCTAGGAATCAGCCCCAAATGTCAAGTGAGTCTCACGTAGTGAAGTGAATTACCCTTGCTGACAGATAGGAGCAAGAAAGATATGCATCAGTATGTTAATTATGCAACCTTGTCAATGTCTTCATCAAATTGAATCTGTTTAGTTGCCACTCCATAGCTTCTGTGGCGAGACCACTCCATCTGTCCAGAGTTATCAGACATCCTCCCTTTACTTAGCGGGTGTGGCGTAATCAGACAAGCAGCAACAGGCATGAAGAACCCCACGTTAACTGACAGGTTGCAAGACAACAGAGAAGTAGTCTTCAGGCACATGAAAGAGTGTTAGAGCTTTGAATACCAAGGAAGTGCAGAACAGCCTGACTACCAGGTAAGGCTGTAATGAACAGACAGTAAAACAAAGACACCATTAGACCACTTAATTGCACTAGGTCTATCTGGGATGGAGATGATGGATTTGATCTGTTAGAGGGCAGGAGAGCTCTGCAGAGGGACCTTGCCAGGCTGGACAGATGGGCAGAGGCCAAGGGCAGGAGATTGAACACATCCAAGTGCTGGGTGGTGCACATTGGCCACAACAACCCCAGGCAGTGCTACAGGCTGGGGGCAGAGTGGCTGAGAGCAGCCAGGCAGAAAGGGACCTGGGGGACCGGTTGATAGTAGGCTGAACAGGAGCCAGCAGTGTGCCCAGGTGGCCAAGAAGGCCAAGGGCATCCTGGCCTGCATCAGGAAGAGTGTGGCCAGCAGGAGCAGGCAAGTCCTTGTGCCCTGTGCTCAGCACTGCTCAGGCCACCCCTGGAGTCCTGTGTCCAGTTCTGGGCCCCTCAGTTTAGGAAAGATGTTGAGCTGCTGGAAGGTGTCCAGAGAAGGGCAACAAAGCTGGGGAGGGGTCTGGAGCACAGCCCTGTGAGGAGAGGCTGAGGGAGCTGGGGTTGCTTAGCCTGGAGAAGAGGAGGCTCAAGGGAGACCTTCTTGCTCTCTGCAACTCCCTGAAGGGAGGTTTTATCCAGGTGGGGGTTGGTCTCTTCTCCCAGGCACCAGCACCAGAACAAGAGGACACAGTCTCAAGCTGTGCCAGGGGAGGTTTAGACTGGAGGTGAGGAGAAAGTTTTTCACAGAGAGAGTTGTTAGCCATTGGAATGTGCTGCCCAGGGAGGTGGTGGAGTCCCCATTCCTGGAGGTGTTCAAGGAAAGATTGGATGTGGCACTTGGTGCCATGGTTTAGTAGTCATGAGGTGTTGGGTGACAGGTTGGACTTGTTGATCTTTGAAGTCTTTTCCAACCTTATTGCTTCTATGATTCTAACATTGCTACATCATTTGTAAGATGTGTCTTATAAAAGAGTTCACTTTTCCACCTAAAAAACTTTGAACAGCAACCCACAGAAGACTCTAATTGCAGTTTTTCAAAATCAAAGCTGAGGTTAGCCTCAGACTTCAATCACTTCTTACCTAGATATTGCACTGCCATCTTCAAAGACAAAGTTAAAAGAAGTTGGACTGGTGGTATCCACCCAGGGGTGCCCCCTTAGCTATGTGACCAACCTGCCAGGTTTTCTGATCATGAAATGCATAGAAGTATGTGACAAGTTTTAACTGTCTGCATGGCTCATCAGAGTAAAAGAGGCAGATCACAGGGGAGGTTTAAGCTGGATGTCAGGAAGAAGTTCTTCATAGAAAGAGTGATTGGCCATTGGAATGTGCTGCCCAGGGAGGTGGTGGAGCCACCATCACTGGAGGAGTTTAAGAGGAGACTGGATGAGGCACTTGGTGCCATAGTTTAGTTGATTAGATGGTGTTGGACTCGATCTCAAAGGTCTTTTTCAACCTGGTTAATTCTATTCTGTTCATCCCTGCTTAAGCTTACCTCAGAATGTATGCTTTCACCCACAGCCGGACCCCTGAGTCAGTCCAAAAAAGAAGAGGCTAAAACTGAGAGTGAGATCAAGCCTACCATCCATGTCCAGTTTGCTGGCTAAAATAAAAGCTGAGAGTAATTGTCTGTGAAAGGCCTTCTGTCTCTTGGTGAGCACAGATCAGAACCTGTGGTGGCCTGGGCATTCCAAAGTGACAGGGACATCTGTCCCATTATTCTCTCAGCAGGTGGCCTCAGTGTCTGGGTGGTTTTCACAACCCAGCACACAGCCAGATCTGTCCCCAAAAATATTGGCAAGAGTAAATAAGAGTCAAGTTTAGTCATGCAAACCAGTCCTCAGGCTGTGAACAGGAGGGAGTATGCTTTCACAAAAGCTCCTAGAGACCGCCACGATGCTCACTCTTCCCTTAACCCCTGTGACCAAAACCAAACAGAGAAACAACAAAACCTGGTCAGGGGGGTGTGATGTTTCACCAGGTGTTTCCTGCATTTCCACTGCTCCAAAACTGTGTCACATAAACCCCTCCAAGCTATTATTTGAAACACCTGTTGAGCCATGAACTCCCACCTCACACATCTAGACATGTAAGATTGTTAGAATACCTCTCACACATTCTGGCCAAGGAAATTCATTCAGAATACTCTCTTCTTTTTCCTTTTTACTCCCAATTGTGAATTGTTTTTATTTTCCCACTTTTCTGCTCGAAATCTGCAGTTAGCTTCTAAAGGCATAGCCTGAAACTGCCACACTATGGGTTTTGTTTGTTTGTTGAGTTTTTTTTGTTGCTGTTGTTTCATCATTACTACAATACTGTGGGCTACAGCAGACAGGTCAGAACATTTGAGACCTCAATAGCTGTGCATTAGATGGAGTTGGATGGGATTGTATATATAAAAAACCATTCATAATAAAATTGAGACTCTTCATAGAGCATTTATTTATATTAGTCCCCTCAGTTTTGGATTCTTTGGAAACAATTTGTACCTATAAATGCAAAATGAATACAAATGAATAATCAGTTTAGAGTTTGAAAAGGTTATCTTACAAGTCCGTGCTCTGGGCAATATTTCGGTGAATTTAAGGGGTCTGGAAAAGGTAGGTTTCCTCAACATTGCTAAAAACAAGGACACATGAATGGCAAGCCATACAAATTTGTCTGCTCAGAAACATTAGCATACAACCAGCAATGCACTCTACCACTCCATGTTATTGTCATAGTCATGAAAAACTCTACTTTAATTCACAGAGAGAGCAAGAAGGTCTCCCCTGAGCCTCAACTTCTCCAGGCTAAGCAACCCCAGCTCCCTCAGCCTCTCCTCCCAGGGCTGTGCTCCAGACCCCTCCCCAGCTTTGTTTCCCTTCTCTGGACACCTTCCAGCAGCTCAACATCTTTCCTAAACTGAGGGGCCCAGAACTGGACACAGGACTCAAGGTGTGACCTAACCAGTGCTGAGCACAGGGCAGAAGGACTTCCCTGCTCCTGCTGGCCACACTGTTCCTGATGCAGGCCAGGGTGCCCTTGGCCTTCTTGGCTTTCTTGGGTATACTGCTGGCTCATGTTCAGCCTACTCTCAAGCAGTTCTCCCAGGTCCCTTTCTGCCTGGCTGCTCTCAGCCACTCTGACCCCAGCCTGTAGCACTGCCTGGGGTTGTTGTGGCCAAAGTGCAGCCCCTGGCAATTGGATGTGTTCAATCTCCTGCCCTTGGCCTCTGCCCATCTGCCTAGCCTGGCAAGGTCCCTCTGCAGAGCTCTCCTATCCTCTAACAGATCAACTCCTGCCCCCAGCTTGGTGTCATCTGCAAATTTACTGATGATGGACTCAACCCCCTCATCCAGATAATCAATAAACATATTGAACAGGATCTTATCTTCAAAAGAGTCCCTCCTTCACCTTTTTGACAGGCCAGCTCAGTAGAATCCCACCACTAAGAGATGGCCTGTGTCACTTGACTGCAAGCATTTTAAACTTTGACCTGAAGCACATTAAGTTAGCCTGCATTCCTATCACACAGGAAGCTGGGCATTTATCCCACACCTTTTGAACTTCTACCTTGCATTACAGAAGCGCTGGCAGAACTGCTCAGCATTCTTGGCAACGGTCCTTGAGTTTCAGAGACACAAAAAGGAACGAGGGCTTTCAGAACAAAGGAACAGAAATTCTGTTTCTTACCTCTTGAGGGAGAAACCTCAATGGAACCCCTAAAAACCACAGCTGAAGCTACATGAAGTAATTCACTTTAAAACCTGTGCTCCACTTGATGCCTCAAGTGAAAGAAAGGGAAGCAGCTGCCTTAGTGATGGGTGACTCTATAACTAATCTTCTTAAAGTGGCTAAGCAGCAGGTCAGGGGTTTTTTTGGGAGGTTTTTTGTGTTGTTTGGATTTTGCTGTTTTTTTTTTTTTGTGGTGGTTTGAGGTTTGGATTTTTTATTCACTTTTATTTTTTGTGGGAGTGTTCTTTGGGGGTTTTTTATTTGCTTGTTCATTTGTGGGTTTATTTGTTTGCTTGTTTTGTGTGAAACTTTGCCAGTGTCAAACATTATCTCCACAAATTATTCCATTCCACTCAGTCTTCTTTTGTTCCCCTTTCATATTCATTAACAGTTTTTGTTACTGCAGAGCATTGTCTCTTGGCTGAAATACATTAAGAATCAACTCCTTTGCCTTCTTTAATCTTCTCATACCCATTTTTACTCAGGATTTTTTAAACCCTCTCCCTCTGATATTCTCCTACATTCTTAAGAGGATGAAAAACAAAATCCCCTTTTCAGCCACCTATGGTTCCCATTCCACCTACAGAAACAGATTTCTCACCAGACTATAAGTATTTTTCTCAACACCCAGTAAACAGACAAGAAAATACAGCAGGAAACAAAGATCTGTTTCTGCAGCAACCTGTAATACCCCTCACTTCCTCCCATGCCTCTCTGTTTTACTTGATCTCCTGAATTTAATTTCTAAACAAGAAGTGTGAAAGAACTTGCTGGATCTCTCAAATTACTTTTGGGTGAAGCAAACACATTCAATCACCTCCAGTGAAGAAAAAAAAACAACCCACAGCAGTAGGAGTATGCATGGCACACTGGAAGGATGTCTCAGTTAGGCAGGAACTGAAGAGAGGAAAATTGTTCCACGTTTGCTTAGTTCATCACAATGTTTTAGTTCCCTTTTTCGTTTTCCTGTGAATGCCACAAATCACAAACTTTTTCTGCCCATGCTTTTGTGGAGAGGAAGAAATGTGTCACAACATGCAGTGATGGAGGATGTTGCTTTTTGGTTTTTTTTTTTCAGAAGAAAAATGCTGCTGAATTAACAAGGACTATCTTACAGGGATTTGGGAAGAATCAGAACAAATTCTAATGGCTCCAGGTACAGCAGCGACCTCAGGTTCCCTTTCCAGTCAGTGGAGGAAAAAGGGCATTCACAAGGCATGAGTCATCTCCTCCTGGCATCTACAACAGCTAAAATAAGCCAGAAAAAAAAAATCATGACCTAAAAACACCTGTGCCTCTTCCCCAACTGTTCAGTCTCTCCATTGGCTAGAGCTCAGATAAAGATATCAGTGAAGTGGAAATATAATGGTCAATGGTGTTGAATGTGGATAGCTAGTGACTGTAAGAAAAGGCACACAAAGCCTCTGCTAAATAGCTGCCTGCCCAGTCACCAACATCAAAAGATGAACTCTGTCCTTAGGGGTGACTGTACCTTCCTCCCACTACTCCATACTTGCCACAAAGACAATGGGGCTCCACAAATGTAATTAAGCACAATGTGATTCAGCTTAACCTTGGCCTCTGTCCCTCAACAGAGGAGAATGAAGGGAGGTTGTAGCCAGGAAGGGGTTGGTCTCTTCTCTCTAGCAACCAGCACCAGAACAAGGACACACAGTCTCAAGCTGCACCAGGGGAAGTTTAGGCTTGAGGTGAGGAGAAAATTCTTCACGGAGAGAGTTATTCATCATTGGAATGTGCTGCCCAGGGAGGTGGTGGAGTCACCGTCCCTGGAGGTGTTCAAGAGGGGATTGGACGTGGCACTTGGTGCCACGGTCTAGTCATGAGGTGTTGGGTGACAGGTTGGACTTGATGATCTTTGAGGTCTCTTCCAACCTTAGTGATACTGTGATACTGTTCCTAGGGGCCAGCGACCGGAAGATCACGCGCTGTAGGGAAAGATAAGGTTTTTCTAATAGCCTATGGTACCCAGGCCATGATGTAAGCAGACGGATGTGACATTGTAACCCCAGGGTTATAAAAGGTGATAACAACCAGTAATAAATGCCATTTGCCATCCATCACATTGGTGTTAGCGTGCTGATGGTCCGAGCAGCCTGGGTCTGGCTGCCATACCCCCCTCGGACCAGGTCGTCATGCCTACCATAAGCAATTAGGTTGTAAAAGGCAACAAGTGGTGCCGAAACCCGGGGTTACAATGTCACATCCGGCTGCTTATATCATGGCCTGGGTACCATAGGCTATTAGAAAAACCTTATCTTTCCGTACAGCACGTGATCTTCCGGTCGCTGACCCCTAGCTATCCACACAGTGGTATGGATCCTGCCCTTTGTGACTGAAGCACAGCTACAGGTAGGACTATTACCCTGGTGTTATTCACACAGACCTCATAGAATAGAATAGAATAGAATAGAATAGAATAGAATAGAATAGAATAGAAAAGAATAGAATAGAATAGAATTAACCAGGTTGGAAAAGACCTCAAAGATCATCAAGTCCAGCCTATCACCCAACACCATCTAATCAATTAAACCATGGCACCAAGTGCCTCATCCAGGCTCTTCCTAAACACCTCCAGGGATGGTGACTCCACCACCTCCCTGGGCAGCACATTCCAATGGCCAATCTCTCTTGCTGGGAAGAATTTCTTCCTAACATCCAGCCTGAACCTCCCCTGGCTCAGCTTGAGACTGTGTCCTCTTGTTCTGGTGCTGGTGCCTGGGAGAAGAGACCAACCCCCACCTGGCTATAACCTCCCTTCAGGGAGTTGGAGAGAGCAAGAAGGTCTCCCGTGAGCCTCCTCTTCTCCAGGCTAAGCAACCCCAGCTCCCTCAGCCTCTCCTCACAGGGCTGTGCTCCAGACCCCTCCCCAGCTTTCTTGCCCTTCTCTGGACACCTTCCAGCAACTCAAGGCAGACAGCATTTAATCAAAGATGAAATATTCTGCCTAAATGCTATATCCCCATCACCATCTCAATTTGAAGTAGGCAGACAGATGGATAAATGTCCTTTCTGCCTTTTATGTTGTTTTTTTTCAGTGCCAGAACATTCCAAGTACTTTTGTTACATTTGTGCTGTATTTGTTCATCTTTGTAGCCAGAGGTTTAAAAACATTATACACTTTCCGGTGCTTCTGATTTTGTGACTACTAAATCTAGCAAATATTTCTGGGCCTGCTTTTTTTTTTCTTCTTTTCCCAGAAAGTGTACAGCACTTGTTGTAATAATCTTATTTATTTATTTATTTACAGCTTCTCAGTTTGATGTCCAAAGAGACAGAGTGTGCAATCATTTAGACTCAGATATGTCACCCAAAGGATGAGCAGTGAAGGAAGAAGGCAGGTGTTTGGGGGCAGGTGTTGATCTGTTAGAGGGTAGGAGAGCTCTGCAGAGGGACCTTGCCAGGCTGGACAGATGGGCAGAGGCCAAGGGCAGAAGACTGAACACATCCAAGTGCCAGGTTCTGCACATTGGCCACAACAACCCCAGGCAGTGCTACAGGCTGGGGTCAGAGTGGCTGGAGAGCAGCCAGGCAGAAAGGAACCTGGGGGGACTGGTTGATTGTAGGCTGAACATGAGCCAGCAGTATACTCAAGAAAGCCAAGAAGGCCAAGGGCATCCTGGCCTGCATCAGGAACAGTGTGGCCAACAGTAGCAGGGAAGTCCTTCTGCCCTGTGCTCAGCACTGGTTAGGCCACACCTTGAGTCCTGACTCCAGTTCTGGGCCCCTCAGTTTAGGAAAGATGTTGAGTTGCTGAAAGGTGTCCAGAGAAGGGCAAGAAAGCTGGGGAGGGGTCTGGAGCACAGCCCTGGGAGGAGAGGCTGAGGGAGCAGAGGTTGCTTAGCCTGGAGAAGAGGAGGCTCAGGGGAGACCTTCTTGCTCTCTCCAACTCCCTGAAGGGAGGTTATAGCCAGGTGGGGATTTTTGTCTTCTCCCAGGCAACCAGCACCAGAACAAGAGGATACAGTTTCAAGCTGTGCCAGGGGAGGTTTAGGCTGGATTTTAGGAAGAACTTCCCAGCAAGAGAGATAGGCCATTAGAATGTACTGCCTAGGGAGGTGCTGGATTCTTCATCACTGGAGGTGTTTAGGAAGAGCCTGCTGGGCAGTGGCTGGCTGGTAAGCAGCCCTGAGGAGAGAGGCTTGGGGGTGCTGGTGGACGAGAAGCTCAACAGAATCTCTCAGTGTGCACTTGCAGCCCGGAAAGCCAATCAGATCCTGGGCTGCAGCAAGAGAAGTGTGGCCAGCAGGTCAAGGGAGGTGATTCTCCCCCTCTACTCAGCTCTGGTGAGAACCCACCTGGAGTACTGCCTCCAGTTCTGGAGCCCCTATTCCAAGAGGGATATGGAGGTGCTGGAAGGTGTCCAGAGAAGGGCCAGGAGGATGAGCAGAGGGCTGGAGCTGCTCTGCTATGAGGACAGACTGAAGGAGTTGGGGCTGTTCAGTCTGGAGAAGAGAAGGCTCTGAGGTGGCCTCATTGTGGCCTTCCAGTATCTGAAGGCTGGGGAGGGACTTCTCAGGATCTCAGGTAGTGATAGGACTAGGAGGAATGGAATGAAGCTGGAGGTGGGGAGATTCAGGCTGGATGTATGTCCTGAATGGACAAAAAAGCCTCAAGATGGCTCTGAGTCAGACAATGAGCCAGGTGGGCGTGCCTTTGGCCATCTTTGAAAAGGTGGGTTTCTATAGGTTGCAATACCAGGGTTTCACCCCTAGATCTGTGTTGCTACTGGCCATTATTGCCTTGGGAAATCTATAAGTCCCAGCCCAAAGAGCCAGAGGGTTGTCTTGCAGTTGTCCACCCTCTGGAAGGAGGCACAGACTACGCTTGGAAGCTGAACTGTGTTTCAGTTTACCCAGACAAGAAAACAAAGACCCCTCGCTGCTTTAGCGTTGTAAAGCCCAGAGGACAAACACGCGTCTTGCCAGGCTGAGAGGCGAAACCCCAGTGGAGCCGAGTCCCCGGGACAGTTTCGTTTGACTGGAGCAAGGAGCGAGCGCTGCTACAAAAGGATTACAGCCGAGAAACCTCCTCTCTACAAAGCTCTCCGCTACAAATCTTTTGGGAATAAAGCCTGCCTCAGCAATAAGCTGCAGACACCAACAGAAAGTGAAACGGTGCTCCTGTAGCTTCCATGTGGTCGACGCCGTTTTGGTTTGTCTAGATCTTAACGTGCACCACGAGGTATCAGGATCAGTGAGGAATTACAATATCTGATTTTTATAAGCATCTATTGAAGGTCTGTTGCCCTAGGGAATTCTGGAGTTCCCCCCCACCCATTGTGGGCAATCGCCGGCTGCATTGCCGAGGTTCCTTTTCTTTATAGTTTAAAGTGCTGTTTGTTGTTTCTGGATTTTTGTACATATTGTTTTAATTGTTACTTGTTCCTGCTGGTGAGGGATCTGTTCCACAACCAAACACCTCGAACCTGTAAATAGGTTTTAATTAGTTGTTTGTTTTTTTTTTTTTGGTGGGATTTTAATGATTAATAAATTAGTGATATTTTAATTAATCGCCCCGCTTATTGAACATTAAAATATCCTTTTATAGACCCCCCCTCAACATTTGGCGCAGCGAGCAGGGTTTGACAGTGGAACTTGTACCAAGCAGGTTTGCAATGGGCAAAAGAAAACTGCAAAAATCCAGATCATTTTATTGAGAAACTGGCAGAGAGTGCTGCAAAACCTAACAGCGAACCCGCAGTGATTATGGGGTTCTGCATTGTGCAGGCACTGGAAGAGCTGAAAAGTAAATCAGAAAATATTCAGTTCTTGAAAGAAAAGATTTTGTATTTGGAAAAAGAACTAGAAAGTTCAAAGGCACAGAACCTGATGCTTTACAATTTATTCATACTGCATATGGAGTGAAATGTCTCTTTAAGAGCATTTGTGCAAGCAGAAAAGTTCTCTGCCCCCAGTTTGCAAAAAAAGCCCCAGACCATGCAGTCCTGGGGGGGGGTTCCCAGAGAATCCCGATTGACAGGGACCACATCCCCACCGCGGCTTATTTCTGAATCACGTTTGCGCAAAAGCTTTACCGGGACAAAAGACTGTGAATTGCCGGTAGCTGTGGAGAAAGGTGCCACTTCTCCCATCACAGCATGGGACCCGTCTGAGCCGCAGGAAGAAGAGGCTACTGACCTGTCTCGGTCCGGAGAGGGAAGGAGACTAAGTTCTTTTTATTATTTCCGTGTTGTGAAATTAATAGGCACAAACGAGGCCAAAATATCAACAGCTAGACGATTTATTACATAAATAAAATGGAAATAAGAAGGGGAGAGGGAGAAGATAGAGAGGGAGAGAGAGAAGAGAGAGAGAGAAGAGGTACTTGGTGCTGTGGGTTAGTTGCTTGGGCGGTGTTGGATTGGTTGATGGGTTGGACGCGATGATCTTGAAGGTCTCTTCCAACCTGGTTTATTCTATGTATTCTATGTATTCTATGAAAGGAGTTATATTACCACACCCCTCACCCCTCCCCAAGGCAGTTAGAGTCTGTGGAGGAAAGGTGCTGCAGGAGGTGCTGGGTTTGTAGAGAAAGGGTGCTGAGGCTTTGGCTGGAGATGCGATGTGATCCCTCTGGGCAGCCTGGGTCTGTAGAGAAAGAGTGCTGAGGCTTTGGCTGGAGAATAGATGAGGTCCCTCTGGGCAGCTTCTTCAGCTCCATGAGTGGCAGCAAGCAGGACTTAGGACACGGAGAGAGGGTTCAGTCTCCTTCTCCCAGGCTCCACAGCCTCTTTTCTCCAGAGCAGCATTGTCCCGGGCTTTTCCTTCCTCCTCAGAGGCATGGTCTTTCTTCTGTGTTTTTCTTCCTTCTAAGCCAGTAGCGGTCAAGCCTTTTATACAGTTTTTAGTCCTTAGGTATGTGTCCGAGCATTGTCCCTCAGGAATTCAGGAGCCAGGAAAGTCCTCCTTAGGTAAATATCCAGGTATCGTTCCCCAGGAAATCTTTCTGTGTAATCCTGTGTGTTTAGGCAGGGGTCTAGACGGAGGTGGGGGAGGGCCTCCACCTTCCCCTTCTCCATCTAACCTGCCCACACACCCATTACACCCATTGTCTCGCCGTCCTCCCTTCCTGGAAATGATCTTGTCCTGAAGGCGTGATGGCTGGGTCCTTGGGCCATTGTTGTAGGCCAGCTGCAGTCCAGTGTTATCACAATGCAATCGCAAGGTGATTTGCATCCAGGATTGGTACTGTCTGGGCAAGCAGCAAGTGATTTTATCTTTGTTGAGTCACACCAGGAGTTTAGACTCTTACACGACCGTGCTCGGAATCGCTCGCAAAGTCCCGCAGCCCGGTACAAACAGATCACCGAGAATCCTTTCAAACTTACGGCTTCAATGTGATGAGCAAGCTATGAGTCAGCTTCACTGTGCGCGCCGTCGGCGGGGCAGCCAGCAACGAGACAGACCCCGGCCCGCCGCGGGTTGAGCCCAGGAGCGTACAGCAACAGAGCAAATAAACCGCGAAAGAGCAACCCGAGCGACAGAGCTCAGGAAAAAGCCGCGAATTTCAGCTCGGAGAGACATCCTGCCGACCGTGGCCACGCTGACTGTAATTCCAGTGAATGCCGCCATTACCGGTCCCAGCGACGGGACCTCATGGCAGCACCACGCAGCAAGGTGCAGGAAGCTCACCACACAAAGGCCTCCCCGACTAGCACAGCTACTTCAGACCAGAGTTCCAACCCGGAACGGAAGCCATGCGGCACCCGGAACACCGGGATTTCATGGCGCGAGAACTGGATGCGCCGTGTCGTTTTTCTTGGTTTTCCTGAAGACGAGGTGAAGAGATGGTCAACGTGGCTGATTAAATCCCGGGTGCGGGACACAGCAAAAGCAATACAGCAGGAGAAGGAAGAGTACAACAACAGAAGGTACTGGCTGCAAGGAAATTGGATGCAACACCTCGAAACTGTAAATAGGTTTTAATTAGTTGTTTCTTTTTTTTTTTTTGGTGGGATTTTTATGATTAATAAATTATTAATATTTTAATTAATCGCCCCACTTATTGAACATAAAATATCCTTTTATAGACCCCCTCAACAATGTGAGGAGGAAGTTCTTCCCCATGAGAGTGGTGAAGCCCTGGAATGGGTTGTCCAGGGAGGTGGTTGAGGCCCCATCCCTGGAGGTGTTTAAGCCCAGGCTGGATGAGGCTGTGGCCAGGCTGATCTAGTGTGAGGTGTCCCTGCCCGTGGCAGGGGCATTGGAACTAGATGATCCTTGTGGTCCCTTCCAACCCTGACTGATTCTATGATACTATGATTCTGTGGTGTGGTGGTTTGAGCCTTAACTGTGACTTAAGGGCTCAGATGGGGTTAAGGATGAGAATCCCTCCCTCGCTCCCCCCTCCTTCCTCCCAACAGAGAGGGGAAAAAAAAGGAAGGAGCATATCCACCAAGCAATAATTTGGAGTTGGCTTGGAAGTAGAGAGGTAAAGAGTTTTCTTTAATCAATATATATATATATAACAATAACAGGTAAGGTTCACAAGGGCAAGGAACAAGGATGGATGGGAGGAAAAGGAAACCCCAAGAATACAAAACCGGAGTCTCTCTCTGAAGAGGCACAGAGGCAGCAGGGAGCAGGATTAGCACTGACCATGTGGCAGAGGAGCAGGAAGGCAGCTGCAGTAGCTCTTGTCCAGGAGAGGCAGGAGCCAACAAGAGAGCTAATGGCTGCAATGTCCTCCTTTGTATACCCTAGCTGGGCAGGGAGCGGGGTGTGGAACAGACTCAGCTTCTCAGGGGGAATACCCTGCAGGGAGGGCAAAGCATTTGCAAGCCATCCACCCTTGTTTTCATGGTTTAGTTGATGAGATGGTGTTGGGTCATAGGTTGGACTTGATGATCTCTGAGGTCTTTTCCAACCTGGTTAATTCTCTTCTCTTCTCTTCTCTTCTCTTCTCTTCTCTTCTCTTCTCTTCTCTTCTCTTCTCTTCTCTTCTCTTCTCTTCTCTTCTCTTCCCTTCTCTTCCCTTCTCTTCCCTTCTCTTCCCTTCTCTTCCCTTCTCTTCCCTTCTCTTCCATTCTCTTCTATCCTATCCTAGTGTAGTCTAGTCTAGTCCACTCTATTCTATTCCAGTTCCTGAGAACATTTTGAAGGAGCTTTCAAAGCCCTTTTTGGAACATGCCATCTTATTTCTCATTAGCTCAGAAGTCTTGCAAGGCATTTGAGGCAGAAAGCAAATATAAACAGGCAGATCTGTTGTAAGGGATTGTGAAAGTTCATGTAATTGGGAAGTCTCAAGCACTGAGACAGTAGTAAAGCTGATATTACCCTATAAATTGTCCACTTTCAAAAGCTTCAGGAACTGTGGGATGGTTCAATGTCTTTAGCTCTGTGTTAGAGCAATAATGTGTAAGGTTATAAGAGAGGCACGGGGGTTATGGGGATATTTGCATCCAACTTTCCACACAGCAGAATGAAAGTGACAGGAGAAATGCCTACATAACCTATTTAAGGAGTTTCTAAAAGCTTGTCTTTCATCATCTTAAGAACAGCAGTTGCAGTGATATTA
The DNA here is from genome assembly GCF_014839835.1 of Dryobates pubescens. Taxonomy (NCBI): domain Eukaryota; kingdom Metazoa; phylum Chordata; class Aves; order Piciformes; family Picidae; genus Dryobates; species Dryobates pubescens. Next base: position 4,325,863 of record NC_071623.1, on the reverse strand, counting down.
TCCCTTTTTATTTCCCTACAATATTATCTTGTTAACATTTCGATGAGCAGTCATGTTTTAAAACTTCATTCAGCCAAAGGAGGTGGGGAAGATATTGCAGCAAAATATAGCCAGAAACATGAAGACTTCCATACTTTGGAGAGAAATTGTAATCCTCTTGTCTTCAAACATTATAGTTTAACACATGGAGTTTCAACAAGCCTACCTCTCATGGCTGTGCATATGATTAAGTGCTGCACAGAAGTGAGCTTCCCTTTATGGCCCTATCCTGCCTATAAAATACCAGTAACACAAAGGGCAGAATGATAGTAGGCACAAGACCAAGTCTTCCTGTGTCTTCAGGAGATGAAACATTAAGGTAAAAACATTTGAATGGTGAGTGAAAGTGCTACTTTACATCAGAAACACGCTGAAGAAAGCTAAACATTGGAACTATGGTGTGCACCACAGCAACCAGTTAAAGGCAGGGAACTGCAGCACATGGGGAAGGTTGAACTCATGCCAATTTGGAGCCAGAAGCGAGAGGGAGCCAGCACACAGCCTGGGGAGACTGAGCTAGGACAGGAGAAAGGGCAATGATGAAGGGAATTGAAGGACAGAGTTGGGGCAGAGGGAGGAAGAAGAGAAGGGTGGAAAGGAGAAGAGAAGGGAAGAGAAGGGAAGAGAAGGGAAGAGAAGGGAAGAGAAGGGAAGAGAAGAGAAGAGAAGAGAAGAGAAGAGAAGAGAAGAGAAGAGAAGAGAAGAGAAGAGAAGAGAAGAGAAGAGAAGAGAAGAGAAGAGAAGAGAAGAGAAGAGAAGAGAAGAGAAGAGAAGAGAAGAGAAGAGAAGAGAAGAGAAGAGAAAAGAGAAGCGACCAGGTTGGAAAAGCCATGGCTACCAGAAACAAAGGGACACTCTAGCAATTGCAATTAAGATACTATTCTGGAGCTCATACCACTTCTCTGTCCCGTGGCAGATTTGTTACACAGCTGTAAACAACTGCTGCATTTCTCCAGCTGACATCCCTACCTGCACAGCTGAAATAACAGCCTTTCTTTATCCAGGTTTTGCATAGACAAATGTGTTAGTTGTGAGTGGTTTAGACTCTGCTATTACCAAGGCAGCTGTGCTGTAGCAAGCCTATGTTTCTCCCCATGGCATTAACTGCAGCCCCCAGCTTCTACAGTGTACCATCCCTGGTGAAACACCCTGGCAAGGTGTGTGTCCACCCTAATTAATGCTACTGCAGGTTAGCTTTATTCACTTCCACTGAAGAAGACTTGAGAGAGGGATCAGCAGTTTCTGTTAATCCTCTGAATTTTTGTGAGGGATGAGGCAATGCACAGGATGGGGCTGCTCAGGGATGGAGCAGAATCATATAACAGAAGTCATCTTTCAAGTAGAAGCTCTGCAGCAGCTGCAGCTAAAGGGAATCAAGCTCTGAACTCAGTATGTGCTTTAGATTTCTGCAGTGCTCTGTGTTGTAGATACAGAAAGATCAAGCCTTTAGTGCTTTAAGCACTTCAAATGAGTGTTTTTTTTCACCCTAACAGTTCTGCCTCTTCATTTTCCTTAAGTAAAATAGGAAGATATCACTTTTCATCACAGAGTGCCTTGAAAATGGATTCATTAGTGATGGTAAACCTTGTAGAGTAGAATAGAGTAGAGTAGAGTAGAGTAGAGTAGAGTAGAATAGAATAGAATAGAACAGAATGGGATAGGATAGGATAGGATAGGATAGGATAGGATAGGATAGGATAGGATAGGATAGGATAGGATAGGATAGAAACCAGGTTGGAAAAGAACTTTGAGATCATAGAACTTTGAGATCATCAAGTCCAACACCAACACCCAACACCATCTGATCAACTAAATGATGGCACCAAGTGCCTCAGCCAGGCTCTTCCTAAGCACCTCCAGTGATGGTGACTCCACCACCTCCCTGGGCAGCACATTCCAATGGCAAATAACTCTTTCTATGAAGAACTTATTTCTCACTTCCAGCCTAAACCTCCCCTGGCAGAGCTTGAGACTGTGTCCTCTGGTTCTGGGGCTGGGTGCCTGGGAGAAAAGACCAGCCCCCACCTGGCTACAACCTCCCTTCAGGGAGTTGTAGACAGCAAGAAGGTCTCCCCTGAGCCTCTTCTTCTCCAGGCTAAACATGGAGGATGCAGAGTTTCTAGGAAACAAAAAGTTAGGGCCATAGTATAAACTTTCTTGACAGCTGGAGGAAATAATTCATTAGAAGTTCAGCTTCAGAATAGAAGAGACAATGGAAGTGGGAGTCTCTTGCATATTTAGTTCCTCTGCATTACCAGGACACATTCTGTAGGCAAATTCCTGTGTGTTATGCCAAAAATTTATCTTTGAGGCAACAAGCTAATGAGAAATATTAAGCAGAAAAGAATTTCTTCTCTGCCTCACCCTTCCAATCAACTAAATACCACTCACACCCCCCACAAAATCCTAACTGCAGCATTTACAAACCAGAATCAGGTCTTCAGGTTGCAATCCTCATCAGCCAAAAGTGACTGAATAGGATCAGAATAAGAGTGCAGTCGTGGAATTGTTGTGATCAGACCTAGGAAAGGCATGTCTCAAAACCACATCAGGCAATCAGAAAGACTGCTCTCTGTGGTACTAAGCACTGAAGAGATCTCTTTGAAATTACACTCCTTAGTCACTGATGTTCAGTTTGAATTAGCTCAGAAAGGAGCAGACACAGGGGAATCACCCCTTTATTATGGAAATGGTATTATGAGAACAAGAGGGTATATATATATATGTGCTATATATATCTATACTGAGTGTAGGAGAGTTGTTCCAAGTGAGATTCCATCCCTGATCTACAGAGAATAACAGTTTTCTCTCTGCAATTGTGCTGCCTCTGAAGAGTTCAGATGGTTTGTGCTGCAAGGCTATGACTTGCTCATTTAGCTGTGTGAAGTAAACATGCAAAGCATACCAGGAGCATACCACATACCAGAAGCAAAACATACAGGACATCAGGGCAGAATATGTGCTCTCAAATCACACACAAAACATTCAGACTTATATTATAACTCAGTTCTTATCAGACCTCTGTGGCCACTGAGCTGTCTCATTTCAGGAGTAGGTGCTCACCTAAGGTTTGCTGACATGCTAATGCAAAGAGCCACCCACCCCTCCTTCCTATTTTGTAGCTGCTGCCTATTTGGGGTTTTCCCCTCAGCTGCATAGGAGGAAGTCCTCATAGAGACAAGAACAACTATTCTCATATTGTGATTTTTCCTGTTAAAGAGCTGACTTGTGATCTCAAATCAACCACTGCTACAGAAGACCACAGCATGCTGAAGGCATGGAAAAGATTTTACTCTCTAAATTCTTGCTCCCTAGAGGAAGCACAGTTCTCTTGACATCCTCCTTTGCTCTTCTCCAGCATGGAGTTTCAATTAAAGCCACACAGGGAGCCAAAAAACCTGAAGCATAGCATAGTAATCCCAAGTGTGCCTGTGGTGGTTTGAGCCTTAACTGGGATTTAAGAGCTCAGATGGGGGGGCAAGGCTGAGAATCCCCACCCCCCCCACTCCCTACTCCTCTCCTCCCCTTTCCTGATTGAGAGAAAAAAAAAGGGAAGGAGCAAATCCACCCAGAAATAATTTGGAGTTGGTTTGGAACTAGAGAGGTAAAAATTTTCTTTAAACAATATATATATATGTGTGTGTGTGTGTGTATACATCAGTAACAGGAAGGGTTCACAAGGGTAAGGAACAAGGATGGATGGGGAAAATATACAAGACCAGTCCTCTGAAGTCCTTTGAAGGGGTGTGGATGTAGCAGGGAGGAGGAGGACCAGGCCTGACCACGTAGAACCAGGAAGCCAGCAGCAACTCTCTTAGTCCCTGCAAGGCAGAAGTAAAAGAGAGAGCAAATGGCTGCAGTGCCTTCTTTTTTGTAGGCTTGCTGGACAGGGAGGGGGAGTGGAACAGACTAGCTAAGTTTCCCAGGGGGAAAACCCCCTCTGGGGGACAGCAAGGCTCTCACAAGCCCTCCCTCCCCTGCTTTCAGGATGGGCGTAACCCATCACAGTGCCCAACAGCAGTTTCACACCCAATTCCATCCCAGCCCAGTGCACTGCTGCCTCCTGATAGTTTCAGAAGGATGCAGCTGAGGGAAGCCATCCTCCTTCCTGATTGTTTCCAGCAACAGCCCTTCTGTTTTCTTTAAACCTACATTCTGACTGTGAAATATTGTACCAAGTTAACATCATTTCCAGGCTGTGCGCAGCGATAAATACCCAATAAGTAACATTCAGGTGAAGTATGCCTCCTTTATCATCTGTTTCAATCATAAGGACCAAAATTACTGCCCACTGAGAGGGGGTCATGAGAGAGTGGCAAAACACTTAATGACATCAATAAGGACAACAAGGACTAGAAAGAATAGACTAGACTAGACTAGACTGGAATGGAATTAACCTTCAAGATCATTGAGTCCAACCTATCACCCAACACCATCTAATCAACTAAACCATGGCAACAAGTGTTTCATCCAGTCTCTTCCTAAACACCTCCAGGGATGGTGACTCCACCACCTCCCTGGGCAGCACATTCCAATGGCCAATCTCTCTTTCTGTGAAGAACTTCTTCCTGAAGAAGTAGAGGCTCAGGGGAGACCTTATTGCTCTCTACAACCACCTGAAGGGAGGTTGTAGACAGGCAGAGGTTAGTCTCTTCTCCCAGGCAACCAGGACCTGAACAAGAAGACACAGTCTCAAGCTGTGCCAAGGAAGGTTTAGGCTGGATGTCAGGAAGAAATTATTCATAGAGAGAGTGATTACCCATTGGAATGGGCTGCCTGGGGAGGTGGAGTCACCATCATTGGAGGTGTTTAAGAAGAAACTTGATGGGGTGCTTGGTTGCATGGTTTAGTTGATTAGTTGGTGTTGGATGATAGGTTGGACGCCATGATCTAGATTCTATTCTATTCTAACATCGAGCCTAAACCTCCCCTGGCACAGCTGAGACTGTTTCCTCTTGTTCTGGTGAAGCATCACAGCTGTATAAGAGGTCATCATCTCAACCAGGCTGTGCATATACCCAGTATTCACTGCAGAACACTAAAATAAATGGAACACTTAGAAATATCTAAGACAAAAGGAACACTTAGAGATATCTAAGAAAACCATAAAATCCACGTCTTCCTCTGTGCTTGCCTTCACAAAGCAGGTTGTTTAACCCAGTACAACACCATGCAGAGGATTAAATGTCCAGCACTTACTTCCCACAAATAAACTGAGTCACTTAAGACCATGGCTGGCAATGTGGAGTAGGTACAGAATACGAACTGAAACATAAAAGCCACATTTGGATTCCTTCCCAAATGTGTCAAAAAGCTAGTTTCATATTTGCAGATGCTTGCAGCCCTGGCTCCAAATTATTGCAATTACCAAAATGCCTTACAGGACATAGCCAGTTATCAGCAAGTTGAAGAACATTATTTACGGAACACAGAATTAACCAGGTTGGAAAAGACCTTTGAGATCATCCAGTCCAACCTATCACCCAACACCATCTAATCAACTAAACCATGGCACCAAGTGCCACAGCCAGGCTCTTCCTAAACACCTCCAGTGATGGTGACTCCACCGCCTCCCCAGGCAGCACATTCAAATGGCCAATCTCTCTTGATGGGAAGAACTTCTTCCTGACATCCAGCCTAAACCTCCCCTGGCACAGCTTGAGACTGTGTCCTCTTGTTCTGTCACAGGTTTTCTGGGAGAAGAGACCAACCCCCACCTGGCTACAGCCTCCCTTCAGGGAGTTGCAGAGAGCAAGAAGGTCTCCCCTGAGCCTCCTGTTCTCCAGGCTAAGCAACCCCAGCTCCCTCAGCCTCTCCTCCCAGGGCTGTGCTCCAGACCCCTCCCCAGCTTTGTTGCCCTTCTCTGAACACCTTCCAGCAGCTCAACATCTTTCCTAAACCGAGGAGCCCACAACTGGCCTGCATGTGAACTTCACCTCACTTTTATTCTTAGATCACCACCATTATAGTACCCCTATTAGCATTCTTTGCAAGCCCTGCTAACAGTTCATTTAGTGTCTGTGTACACTTGGTCTGACCAAGAAAGAGCTGAAATATCCTTTGGCACCATTATAAAAACCATATGTCTTAGTGGACAAGAAGTACCTTTGGGGTACATTCTTGATTGCACTGAAATCTGACACTGCCAAGTAAAATGTGTTATTTCAGAGGCTATGAAACCCTCTGCAGTGGTAGTTTGGCAAGGCTTTCCCTTTGTTCCACAAACAAGTTCCAAAACTCCTGAAGTTTGCAAAGATTCACCACAACTGACACGCTGACACCTAACAGCTGATGCATGGGATTAAACACAGAGATCAGGTTTAAAAATCAGTTTGAATGAAGTCTGCTGACACCAGATTGAGGGTTTGGATTCTGAACAATCTGCTCAGAATACATTGAGGGTAGGTTTGCAAAGCCCCAGCTCACAAATCATTTAGCGTCTGAAAATTGACACTCAAATAAGTCAAAAGCCGAAGGCAGTATTCTGGAACATCCATTAAAAAAAAAATAGAATCATAGAATCAATAAGGTTGGACAAGACCTCAGAGATCATCAAGTCCAACCTGTCACCCAACACCTCATGCCTACCAGACCGTGGCACCAAGTGGCACATCCAGTCCCCTCCTGAAGACCGCCAGTGATGGTGACTCCACCACCTCCCTGGGCAGCACATTCCAATGGCTAACAACTCTCTCAGGGAAGAACTTTCTCCTCACCTTGAGTCTAAGCTTCACCTGGCAGAGCTTGAGACTGTGTCCTCTTGTTCTGGTGCTGCTTCCCTGGGGTTAGAGACCAATCCCCTCCTGGCTACAATCTCACTTCAAGGAGTTGGAGAGAGCAAGAAGGTCTCCCCTGAGCCTCCTCTTCTCCAGGCTAAGCAACCCCAGCTCCTTCAGCCTCTCCTCACAGGGCTGTGCTCCAGACCCCTCATCAAATTTGTTACCCTTCTCTGGACACCTTCCAGCAGCTCAACATCTTTCCTAACCTGAGGGGCCCAGAACTGGACACAGGACTCAAGGTGTGGCCTAACCAGTGCTGAGTCCAGGGGCAGAACGACTTCCCTGCTCCTGCTGGCCACACTCTTCCTGATGCAGGCCAGGATGCAGTCCTGAAAATTGCTAAGTTAATTCATCTTGGGTTAGTACACACGTGTAGAGAAGGAACAATCAGGCTTTACATCTTAAGCATCAAGCCATTATAACTGGCAACCAGTAAATGATGTGACCCAGAAGTTTCAGTCAGAAGCATGGCCTTGATCCATGCACCCCTCAGACATCTGCACAATGTTTAAAACTCTAGTATGAAACTTTGTTAGAATAGAATAGAATAGAATAGAATAGAATAGAATAGAATAGAATAGAATAGAATAGAATAGAATAGACCAGGTTGGAAAAGACTTTGGAGATCATCAAGTCCAACCTATCACCCAACACCATCTAATCAACTAAACCAAGGCACTAAGAGCCTCATCCAGGCTCTTCCTAAACACCTCCAGGGATGGTGACTCTACCACCTCCCTGGGCAGCACATTCCAATGGCTAACAACTCTCTCAGGGAAGAACTTTCTCCTCACCTTGAGTCTAAGCTTCACCTGACAGAGCTTGAGACTGTGTCCTCTTGTTTTGGTGCTGCTTCCCTGGGGTTAGAGACCAATCCCCTCCTGGCTACAATCTCACTTCGAGGAGTTGGAGAGAGCAAGGTGTCCCCTGAGCCTCCTCTTCTCCAGGCTAAGCAACCCCAGCTCCCTCAGCCTCTCCTCACAGGGCTGTGCTCCAGACCCCTCCCCAGCTTTGTTGCCCTTCTCTGGACACATTCAAGTGTCTCAATGTCCTTCTTAAATTGAGGAGCCCAGAAGTGGACACAGGACTCAGGTTGTGGCCTAACCAGTGCTGAGTACAGGGCACAATGACTTCCCTGCTCCTGCTGGCCACACTCTTCCTGATGCAGACCAGGAAGCCCTTGGCCTTCTTGGCCATCTGGGCACACTGCTGACTCCTGTTAAGCTGGCTGTCAATCAGTACCCCTAGGTCCCTCTCTGCCTGGTTGCTCTCCAGCTACTCTGACCCCAGCCTGCAGCACTGCCTGGGGCTGCTGTGGCCAATGTGTAGAATCTGGTGCTTAGATCTGTTCAGTCTCATGCCCCTGGACTCTGACCATCTGTCCAGCCTGCAAAGGTCCCTCTGCAGAGCTCTCCTAACCTCTAACACATCAACTCCTGTCCCCAGTTTGGTGTCCTCTGCAAAGTTGACAGGTTAGACTTGAGGATCCTTGAGGTCTTTTCCAACCTTATTGATTCTATGGTTCTATGATTCAGCTCTGCAATGACCAAGGGCTGCTTGGAAGTATGGTAAATCCTGCAGCCTCTAAAGACACCTGATGCTAAAATCAGGGAGAAGCAGCACCACAAAGAGTGCGGGATGAACATCCAGATGCTCCTGGCATTTCTGTTAACTCAGGGCATATACCTTTTTCATTTACCACCATTAAAGCCCTGCTCTTCAGAATATAGAATTAATCAGGTTGGAAAAGACCTTCGAGATCATCGAGTCCAACCTCTCTCCCCACACCATCTGATCAACTAAACCACTTTACTTTATTGGAATGCTTACACAGTTTTCAACCATCTCTTCTGAGTAAATGAAGAAAAAAGAATTCTTCATAGTCACTTCTTCCTGGTGAAGATGTTTTATGGAAACCATTTACTGTCTTTTCAATTAAGAAAAGGCCAGTTCAAAGAACATGCAAAGAAAACCCACAAAAAGAAGAGCAAGAGCATCCCTGCTGTGTTAAGCCCTTGGTTTACCTGGGAATTTGGAACACAAACCATGAAAACAATAGTGAATCACAGCAGTGATTATGCCTTCTGCAGGGGACAAAATTGATGGCCTCTTCCTCAGGTGTCACTCTTTTGAGTCTGAATACTAAGTCATTCCTGTGAGCAATAGCAAGCTCCCTGCTGACAGGGAAATGATCTCATGCAGTTTTGAATCAATGTCTGCAGCCAAGCAAAATCGGGGCCGAGATATTTGCAGGTGTCAAGTCAGGCACTGTAACTCAATATGTACTTTGAGTAAAATCCCAGTAGGTTATTCTGGGATATTCTTCACACAGTGGTGACTAAAAAAGCAAGATTTTTTTTTTGGTCTTTCCTTTTGTTTTTTCTTTCCTTAAAAAAATATGAAACTTTCCCTAGTCCAACTTGCTAGTTCAACTATGGCAGTGCTGGTTTGCTCACAATCTAAGAGATCCTCTAGTGCAATTGTCTGTGGGATATCAACTAACAGTAAATTTGCAGATAACACCAAGCTGGGGGTAGGAGTTGATCTGTTAGAGGGCAGGAGAGCTCTGCAGAGGGACCTTGCCAGGCTGGACAGATGGGCAGAGGCCAAGAGCAGGAGATTGAACACATCCAAGTGCCAGGTTCTGCACATTGGCCACAACAACCCCATGCAGTGCTGCAGGCTGGGGTCAGAGTGGCTGAGAGCAGCCAGGCAGAGAGGGACCTGGGGGTGCTGGTTGACAGCCTGCTGAATATGAGCATCAGTGTGCCCAGGGAGCCAAGAAGGCCAGTGGCATCCTGGCCTGCATCCGAAATTATATGGCCAGCAGGAGCAGGGAAGTCATTGTGCCCCTGTACTCAGCACTGGTTAGGCCACAACTTGAGTCCTGTGTCCAGTTCTGGGCTCCTCAATTTAAGATGGACATTGAGACACTTGAATGTGTCCAGAGAAGGGCAATGAGGCTGGGGAGAGGCCATGAGCACAGCCCTGTGAGGAGAGGCTGAGGGAGCTGGGGTTGCTTAGCCTGGAGAAGAGGAGGCTCAGGGGAGACCTTCTTGCTGTCTACAACTCCCTGAAGGAAGATTGTAGCCAGGAGGGGATTGGTCTCTAATCCCAGGCAACCAGCCCCTGAACAAGAGGACACAGTCTCAAGCTGTGCCAGGGGAGGTTCAGGCTGGATGTCATGAAGAAATACTTCCCAGCAAGAGAAATTGGCCATTGGAATGTGCTGCCCAGGGAGGAGGTGGAGTCACCATCCCTGGAGGTGTTTAGGAAGAGCCTGGATGAGGCTCTTGGTGCCTTGGTTTAGTTGATTAGATGGTGTTGGGTGATAGGCTGGACTTGATGATCTTTGAGGTCTTTTCCAACCTGGTTAATTCTATTCTATTCTATTCTATTCTATTCTATTCTATTCTATTCTATTCTATTCTATTCTATTCTATTCTATTCTAACAAAGTTTCATACTAGAGTTTTAAACATTGTGCAGATGTCTGAGGGGTGCATGGATCAAGGCCATGCTTCTGACTGAAACTTCTGGGTCACATCATTTACTGGTTGCCACTTATAATGGCTTCATGCTTAAGATGTAAAGCCTGATTGTTCCTTCTCTACACGTGTGTACTAACCCAAGATGAATTAACTTAGCAATTTTCAGGACTGCATTAACTGCTGATTAGTTGGGTGCTAAGTCAATTAAGCATGCCTAATTTTCATTACCAGATATGGTTGAATACTCCTTTTATTCATTAAGCAGAATGCCAAGGTCTTTAAAGGTATTCTGAATGCAGTTTTCCACAGAGGGAGATAAACAATCTTGTGTCTTTGTTTACTGCTTATCCATTGCATATATATATATGCTTGAAAAACCCCAAACAACAAAAAGAACTGTTACTCTCTATTAGCATGCATACTAGATAATACCCTTCAAATGGTTTCTGTTTTGTATGACCTTTTAGAATAGAATAGAATAGAATAGAATAGAATAGAATAGAATAGAATACAATACAATACAATAGAATGGAATGGAATAGAATAGAATGGAATGGAATGGAATGGAATGGAATGGAATAGAATAGAATGGAATGGAATTAACCAGGTTGGAAAAATCTTCCAGATCTTTGAGTCCAATCTGTCACCCAACACTATCTAATCAACTAATCCATGGCACCAAGCAGAGCCCTCCAACCCTCTAACAGAGGAACTCCTGCCCCCAGCTTGGTGTCATCTGCAAATTTACTCATGATGGACTCCATCCCCTCCTCCAGATCATCAATCAAGATATTGACCAGGCTGGGGCCCAGCACTGATCCCTGGGGCACACCACTGGTGCCTGGCTGCCAGCTGGCTGTGGCACCATTCACCTCCACTCTGGGCTCAGCCTCCAGCCAGTTCCTAGCCCAGCTCAGAGTGCTGCTGCCCAAGCCAGGGGCTGACAGCTTGGCCAGGGGTTTTAGAACTCTTCACACACTTTGTACTACCATTGATATCATAAATATTACTGAGGTTTGGCTCATGGTCATATTTTTTTCCAACTTTTTCCAAAAATCAAAACTGAACTAGTTTCCATGTTAAACATTTCCATCTCTGAAAATCCCTGCAGAGATAACAGACGCCAGTCCTTTGCAGACAGACACCGGTGCTGTGCAAAAATCAAGACACACCACAACACACCTGGCACCTAAGGCATCCTTCCAGCTGGTGTGTAAGCAGGGTGTAGAAGCAGCCTAGAGCTGTGGCCCTCCACATCTGAAGGAGACCTACAGCAGACCTTAGGCTAAGAGGTCTGTGAGCACTCTTCAGCAATACTTTGAAACACTTGGTATTTCAGCTAGAGGTTTTACCCAGACAGAAGCAGATTAAGGGTTGATTCAAGTCCTTCTTTGCATTTGCATTAACTCTTAATTATTGTCAAAGATGGTCTTTTCATATCATAGTGTATAGGCACAAGCTCTATGAGGAGAGGCTGAGGGAGCTGGGGTTGCTTAGCCTGCAGAAGAGGAGGCTCAGGGGAGACCTTCTTGCTCTCTCCAACTCCCTGAAGGGAGGTTGTAGCCAGGTGGGGGTTGGTCTCTTCTCCCAGGCAGCCAGCACCAGAACAAGAGGACACAGTCTCAAGCTCTGCCAGGGGAAGTTTAGGCTGAAGGTGAGGAGAAAGTTCTTCACAGAGAAAGTTGTTGGCCATTGGAATGTGCTGCCCAGGGAGGTGATGGAGTCGCTGTTCCTGGAGGTGTTCAAGAGGGGATTGGACGTGGCACTTGGTGCCATGGTCTAGTAGCCATGAGGTGTTGGGTGACACGTTGGACTTGATGATCCTTGAGGTCTTTTCCAACATAATTGATTCTATGATTCTATGATTCTATATTTAACCAGAAATGTGGACCACCACAGATGATATTTTAAAGTCACAAGCTGATACATATCAGGTAAAAAAAACCCCAAACTTATCAGGCAAGGAGCAAAAAGGCAGAACATCTCATGAATTAAGTCTCTCTAAACTTTCCCAAGAAAAAAGGTGGGAGGACTCAGGCTGAAACCTTTCCACAAGCCTGGAAAAGGCAAAGGAAATGGACAGCTTGAGAATATGGAGCGTGGCAAAAGCATTTAATGTGTATTCATGCCATTCCAAGTGACAAAATGAGGTCATTTACAGTTGCCTGCTATTCACATAGTATGCATCTAGCATTCACCTAGCAGGCTTGAAGAACTAAATTCAGGCCTGGTACAAACAGAATGGATGTTAATTGTGGTCAGTAAGACATTCACTAGCTTACCACACGCCTGCCTTCCATTCCATGAGCGTGAGAACATCATACTGTTAAGCTCAGAAAGCCCCCTTGTCTTCTAGTTAAATGCTTTTGCCACGCTCCATATTCTCAAGCTGTCCACTTCCTTTGCCTTTTCCAGGCTTGTGGAAAGGGGACTATTGAAAGTTTACAACTATCATGCCTTTCATCTTTATGCTTGGGGAAGTTTTTGTACAAGCTGTACTCTGGGAATGCCAGACTTGTTGGCATGATCAACAGGAGCAGCAACTTCTACCTAAAGCCTTGGAACTATACCTCACCTATCAGCTTTCGTGACACTAACATTACCTCTTCCAGGCTTCAAGGTGCGTCTCAACATCAAGGCACTGGGGGGGGGAGGAAGATAATTTGAGATAATTTGGATTATATTGCCCTTTTTTGAATTCTTACAGCAATTACAGCTTTTCATCCTGGTGTTTTACCCTCGTTGAAGTGTGTATGAGCAAGCAAATGGAAAAGAAACTGGACAGAAACCCTCTATAATTAAGAAGGAAACCGAATTCTTTTGCCTATACCTTGGGATTCAAAATAGAGAGGAGGTGAGTCATTAGCAAAATAATAGGTACAGTGTAACCAAATGATGGAGGAAAGCAGTAGGTTTTATTGCAGTTTAACCAAATGATGGAGGAAAGCAGTAGGTTTTATTGCTTGGCCTGTCCACCTAAGGGAAAGAATTCTCTTCAAAAAAGGATTCATTAATCTACTTTCCAAAGGCTAGAAACCAAGGCCAACCAGTTAATATTACAGTGAAGGTGCTTCCCTTAAAAAGTGAAGGTAATTAACAAGACATCTGGTTTAGGGACAGAGTTTTCACTGTGTAACAATTGTAAGCCAACATTAGACACCCTCTAGAAGGTGAGCCTATTGCAGGAATTGCCTGAGAAGTGTCTACAGCTTATTGAAGGCAGAAAACCAACCATATTGTTTAAGTATCTACAGTAAATGGAAGAAAAACCAAAAGAAAACAAATAAAACCACCAACCCCCTTCCAAACAAACAAAGAAAACAAAATCAAACAAAACAACCACCACCCAAACCACCCAAACCCCAAAAGCCTATGAAGAAACCTATGAAGATTTTATCATGAAAACAACCCAGGTGTTTCTATCTTCAATGTTCCCCTTTAACTAAAACTAAGCAAAGAGTTTTCTCCCCCATATGACATCATCAGCTGTTCTTGGGGCTGCTCAACAAAGCAATACTCTTTCTGTTGTTCAAAGATGAGATTCACTTCATTATTTTTTTCCAAACACCTAAAGACTACTGTCTGAAGTTCCAGCACCCAAAGTGGACATTGCTGAAGCTTCCCCCAAAACATCCCTCTTAAAGACTTGTGGAAGTTTAAGCTGGGTGCCTCCTGTTCCTGCCACACAAGCTACACCTCCGGTGTCCCAAGGGTGCAGCCCAGTAGGTGGACACAGGAAGCTGTGTATTTCATACCCATAACATCCTGCACCCTATAAATCCAGCTGCAAAGTCTTTCTCTTCCTCTTTCTTCCCTCTCTGCTCCTGCGGGAGATGCTCCCTATCTGGTAATGGAAGGGGAGCTATCTCAAGGCCTCTTAGGCTTGGCTAGGTGTAGAGGTGTGATGCTTTAGCCCACATGCACTGACAAACAAAGCACAGCTAAACTCAGCTGGAGAAGCGAATGGAAAGCTGTATTTTACAAGCAATAAAGCAAAGAGTATGTACAAAATATCCAGCATTTACAATAACATACAAAAACTTGCAGGAAAGAACACAAACACAGAGCCTCCTGAGGAGAATTCCCCCTTGGGTTCCCTCCAAACCTCTCTCCCCCTCCTTCCCTTTCCCCTAGAAATTAATTAGGTGAAAAAGGAGAAAGAGAGAGAAAAGGATATTAAGGGAAATTTGTTAGCTCAAAGCTGTTGTTAAGAAAGTTAGTTATTTTTATCTTCTCAGTTTACAGTTCAGGGTCAACATGCAGGCAGGCTGGCCAAGAATGAAAGTCAGAACAGACTGAAGCTGGAGTGAGTGAGAGAATGTTAGTGATATTTGCTGTGGTACATCTCACATCTAACCAGTGAAATTCATTTAGAATTAATCTTTGTTTTCCTTTTCACACCCAAACATTCAGCAAGAGAATTCTGCAGCTATCCTTTTCTTAAAGGCACAGCCTAACCTGTCACACTAGGCCTAATGCCAGGAGGAGAAGGGGGAAGGGCAATATCAGATCTGGCCAGCTGAGATTAGCCCAACAGTGGGGGAAGAAAGAGCCCTGGGGGTTTTGGGTATACCCTCAGATAGGGAGAAGGGGAGTGTTGGGAGGCTTCTGAGGATGCCATAAGGGACTTTGTATGCTTTGGGATCTCTTTTGTCTCTGTGCTTGTAGCTTTTGTAAAACACTCTCTGGTTTTCCATTTAAGCTTTCCATCACTTCTGCAATCCATTTGTCTGATGAGTCTCATTTTTTCTGCCCTGGTGAGAGGCAAGAGAGGATCTGCCTGGCCTCCAAACTGGGGCAAGACTACAGCTACTTTTTCTCATGTTTGCTGTTTAAACACACCACCATCAGCTTATCATGGAAAATAATCTAGCATTTTAGAGCACAACAACTTTGCAAGTAATGCCTGGATCCTCACCTCTGAGGTCTTACTGGAAGCATAGCTCTCTTTCATCAAGGTCAAGGCTATGCCAAATTACCCCATAGCCTGCTAAAGGAACATGTACACTCTACTCCATAAGAACATTCTGTAATTGTCACAAATCTCAGATGACTCAGCAGTGAAATTTTGGTGTGCCAATAGAAATCACTATCCAAATAGTCAGTGCCATTCAGAGCACCTATACCCATGTCTAAGGGACTTCCATAATAAGGCTGTCAGATGCATTTGCCAGGTTTGGTTTTGTGAGCTGTGGCATTCTCCCAATTAACTGTTTCTTTCCCTTCCTAGTAGCTCTTTTCAAATGAGTTAATGAATATCTGTGGGTTGTTTTTCCTTTCTATTTGACTGCAAGCTCACTGCTAAAATCAGCTTGCATTTTATAAAAAGAAGCTGATTAAGGAGAAACCACCTGACTTGCCCAGCGATTTCCATATGAAGTCCAAGCATTAGCACCAGAGCACAAGATAGATAATGTCCCACTCTAGGAAGAGAATGAAAGCACTGGAGGAAGGTGGCTGTACTTAGCAGCATGGTAGCACTGACAATGTTGTGGATTTGAACCAACCACGAAATATCAACAGGGCAATAATATGCTTACATCAGAATCACACACAGAATCTACCAGGATGGAAAAGACCTCAGAGATCATCAAGTCCAACCTATTACCTAAGACCTAACACCTCATGACAACTAACCCATGGTTTCAAGTGCCACATCCAAATCTTTTTTGAGCACCTCCAGGGATGGTGACTCCACCACCTCCCTACTGGCAAGATTAGGTGATATCCCTCAGTTTAGGAAGGATGTTGAGTTGCTGGAACGTGTCCAGAGAAGGGCGACAAAGTTGGTGAGGGGTTTGGAACACAGCCCTGTGAGGAGAGGCTGAGGGAGCTGGGGTTGCTTAGCCTGGAGAAGATGAGGCTCAGTGGAGACCTTACTGCTCTCTACAACTCCTTGAAGGGAGGTTGTAGCCAGGTGGGGGTTGGTCTCTTCTCCCAGGCAACCATCACCAGAACAAGAGGACACAGTATCAAGCTGCATCAGGGGAGGTTTAGGCTGGAGGTTAGAAAGAAGTTCTACACAGAGGGAGTGACTGGCCATTGGAATGGGCTGCCTGGGGAGGTGGTGGAGTCACCATCACTGGAGGTGTTCAGGAGGAGACTTGATGGGGTGCTTGGTTGCATGGTTTAGTTGATTAGGAGGTGTTGGATTATAGGTTGGACGTGATGATCTTGAAGGTCTCTTCCAACCTGGTTTATTCTATTTCTATTTTATTTCTATTTCTATTTTCTATCCTAGTTGTGAGGGAGGGGAAAGTGAAAGAAAAGTGTAAGATGACAGCAAAAATAAAGTCTTGCAAAAGGGCAAAACAATACTAAACCGAATACAGGCGGGAATACCGCTTGAGAGCTGCTGGCTCTCTGCCCAGCTCACAAAAGCATGCAGTCTCTGGAGGACAGACACCTGGCAGATTTAAAGTCCATAAGTACATGATGTTGAGCAAGTGTGGCTTGATTTAGCATCTGCCTCAAGCACAAGCATTCCCCAAGACTTGCAGGAGAAACACAGCCACCCAGCGTTACGGAATAATCTCCATCTTGCAGAAGTTGTTTCTGACTCAAGCTGAATACGAAGCAAGCCCATCGCATTTTGCCTAAAAGGTTCAAGAAGTCGATTCGACAGCAATCTGCATTAATACATCAAGGGAAAATCAAAACAACCCTCCCTACCACTCTCCCCCTTCCTCCCACCTCCCTCCTTGGCAGAACAGACAGGAAACCAGGCATTCAAGTACCAGGGATTGTAAACAACCCTCAGACTTCAAAGCCAGATTTAGTTTTAGGGATGTACACGATCAGCAATTCTTTAAGCTACAAAGCTAAAACATGACACAGCCACACACACAGTTACTGCAGGACCCTGACAAAGAACAAAGCACAGCTATCATTCCACAGAGTATACACTTGACTGCAGGCACCACAAGCTGCTGAGCTGTACCAGTAGGATTAGCCTAGTTTTGTTAAATAAGGTAGTTACAGTGAATTAAGCATACACCCCACATCACCACAGTCATTAAAACACCCACAATCACAGAGGGTCACAGAGTGTTAGGGTTTGGAAGGGAACTCAGAAGGTCATCTTGTCTAACCTTCCTGCCAGGGAAAAGATCACCTAGAGTAAGTCACACACCATTAAGCATTCTTGTAAGTTCCAAGTTCAAGGGATGCTTCATTTGTTGATGTAAGAGTTTGCATGTCTCACTCTGAAGCACCTTACCAGAGAAATGTACATATCTGTACCTTGTTTTACTTACTGGTGGTCTTCCCTCAATGCAATGGCACTAAAAGTATATCTCACTACCAAGGTCCCTTAAAAAGTCTACATTTAGAATAGAATAGAATAGAATAGAATAGAATAGAATAGAATAGAATAGAATAGAATGAAATGGAATTAACCAGGTTCAAAAAGACCTTTGAGATCATCGAGTCCAACCTATCACCCAACACCATATAATCAATTAAACCATGGCACCAAGTGCCTCATTCAGGCTCTTCTTAAACACCACCAGTGATGGTGGCTCCATCACCTCCCTGGGCAGCACATTCCAATGGGCAGTCTCTCTATCTGGGAATAATTTCTTCCTAACATCCAGCCTGAACCTCCCCTGGCACAGCTTGAGACTGTGTCCTCTTGTTCTGGGGCTGGGTGCCTGGCAGAAGAGACCAACCCCCACCTGGCTACAACCTCCCTTCAGATAGTTGTAGAGAGCAAGAAGGTCTCCCCTGAGCCTCCTCTTCTGCAGGTTAAGCAACCCCAGCTCCCTCAGCCTCTCCTCACAGGGCTGTGCTCCAGACCCCTCCCAAGCCTTGTTGCCCTTCTCTGGACACCTTCCAGCAGCTCAACATCTTTCCTGACCTGAGGGGCCCAGAACTGGACACAGGACTCAAGGTGCGGCCTAACCAGTGCTGAGTACAGGGCAGAATGACCTCCGTGCTCCTGCTGGCCACACTCTTCCTGATGCAGGCCAGGATGCCCTTGGCCTTTTTGGCCCCCTGGGCACACTGCTGTCTCATGTTCAGCCTACTCTCAACCAGTACCCCCAGGTCCCTTTCTGCCTGGCTGCTCTCCAGCTACTCTGACCCCAGCCTGTAGCACTGCCTGGGGTTGCTGTGGCCAGTGTAGTTTCAAAAGCACAAACTGTTTGATCCATATCTATCATTCATATCTATTTGCTCAGCCTCTCCAGAGTCAGTTGCAGACCTGAGCATTCATTTTTATTTCCAAGTGATGACAAAACACCCACTGGAGATATTGCAGAAAAGTGCAGAGCCATAAGGTTATTTCTCCTGACAAAACTAGCATTCTACCCAGATGTCAAGAATAGTATCATTTTCCTTCTGGTCTAGTAATGCTTGCTAGCTAGAAATTCAGGCTTCTACAGCATGTATTCTGAAGCAGTTGTAGTTATACTCCTTCACAGGAGTAGCTGAGTGTGGTAGGAAGGAGAAAGCAGTGCCACGTGGACACAGGGGTTTATTAATCTCCTGATTTAGTGTTGCAGCAACAAAGATACAAAAATTGAGTTAGATTTTAAATGATTTTTTATCTATCCCTCAGCAGCTATTTGGGGACTGCAAACATCTTTGAGTTCAATTTTCATCTCGGATATGAGATCAGAGATTGTAATCATCCAGTTCAGTTACTGTGGGGAAAATTCCCACCTTCACCATGCTGTACTGCAAGATACATAAAATGTGAACATCTGAAATACTTAAGGAAGATGAGCAAAGATTTTTGCCTCCCACAGACTCCAGTGCAGAACCCAGCAGCAAATCTTGCAAGTTCAGAGATGTCCAAACCACACACCATCTCTCGACTGAAGTAAAGGGACACAACCAAGCAATGTAACAAGGCAAACTTCCTCTGCTGTTGAGTATGATTCAGAACAATCATAGAATCAGAATCAATAAGGTTGGAAAAGACCTCAGAGATCATCAAGTCCAACCTGTCACCCAACACCTCCTGACTAACTAAATCATGGCTTCAAGTGCCACGTCCAATCCCGTTTTGAACACCTCTAGGGATGGTGACTCCACCACCTCTCTGGGCAGCACATTCCAATGGCCAATCTCTCTTGCTGGGAAGAACTTTCTCCTCACCTCAAGCCTGAACATCCCCTGGTGCAGTATGAAACTGTGTCCTCTTGTTCTGGTGCTGGGTGCCTGGCAGAAGAGACCAACCCCCACCCAGCTACCACCTCCCTTCAGGTAGTTGCAGAGAGCAATAAGGTCTGCCCTGAGCCTCCTCTTCTCCAGGCTAAACAATCCCAGGTCCCTTAGCCTCTCCTCATAGGGTTTGTGCTCCAGACCTCTCACCAGCCTTAAAAGTGAGTTTAGTTCAGGCTTTTAAGTCCATACAAGATGACATCCTGCAATATCTGTATTTCAGTGCCATAAAATCTTCCTCTGCTCCTGGTTCACAGTCCCAGGATGCCCCGGCAGTGAAACAGACTTGATGTTGCACTTCAAGACAATTTGAATTAACGAGATTTTTAAGTAAGAGAAGAGGAAGGGGGGAAATGAGTATGCAGAATGTATTTTCCTTAAACATACCTATATTTAAAGCCTCCCACTGAGTCCAACTGGAGTCACCATCACTGGGGGTGTTCAGCAGGAGACTTGACAGGGTGCTTGGTTGCATGGTTTAGTTGGTTGGGTGGTGTTGGATGATAGGTTGGACACAATGATCTTGAGGGTCTCTTCCAACCTGGTCTGGTCTATTCTATGCTATTCTACTCTATTCTATTCTACTCTATTCTATTCTATTCTATTCTATTCTATTCTATTCTATTCTATTCTATTCTATTCTATATTCAGTGTTCACCTTTTTGGTGACATATGGACTTAAGGAAATTTCATACCGGAGGCAACCACTGTGTCTGTTAAGTGACAGTGAATCAGGAATTACCTGGGGGTGCTGGTTGATGGTAAGCTGAACATGAGCCTGCAGTGTGCCCAGGCAGCCAGGAGGGCCAATGGCATCCTGGCCTGCATCAGGAACAGTGTGGCCAGCAGGAGCAGGGAGGTCATTCTGCCCCTGTACACTGCACTGGTTAGGCTGCACCTCGAGTCCTGTGTCCAGTTCTGGGCCCCTCAGTTTAGGAAGGAGGTTGACTTGCTGGAGCGTGTCCAGAGAAGGGCAACAAAGTTGGTGAGGGGCTTGGAGCACAGCCCTGTGAGGAGAGGCTGAGGGAGCTGGGGTTGCTTAGCCTGGAGAAGAGGAGACTCAGGGGTGACCTTATTGCTCTCTACAACTACCTGAAAGGGGGTTGTAGTAAGGCAGAGGTTGGTCTCTTCTCCCAGGCAACCAGTACCAGAACAAGAGGACACAATCTCAGGCTGCGCCAGGGGAGGTTTAGGCTGGAGGTAAGGAGGAAGTTTTACACAGAGAGAGTGATTGCCCATTGGAATGGGCTGCCCGGGGAGGTGGTGGGGTCGCCGTCGCTGGGGGTGTTCAGGGTGAGGCTTGACAGGATGCTTGGTGCCATGGGTTAGTTGATTAGGTGGTGTTGGATGATGGGTTGGACACGATGATCTTGAAGGTCTCTTCCAACCTGGTCTATTCTATTCTATTCTATTCTATTCAAAAAACATAAACAGAGTATGACTCTCCTAATCACATCCTTCACAGTTTTCATTTGGATGAAGGTAACTATCCCTAAGCTTGTTTTCTTAACAATGAGTAGTGCCTTCAAACATTTTCTTGTGAAGATGAAAGGAAAATCCCTCTGTAATAGTTTTCCCTTGCTTCCCACCTCTAGTGGCTTAGATGGTTTAATCCACCCACCAACATAAAGCACAGCTGAACTCAGCCGGAGAAGCGAACTAAAAGGTGTATTTTACAAGCAATAATGAAATGCAATGAACATACAAAATATGCAGTATTGACAATATTACACAAGAATTTACAAGAAGGAAACAACACAGAAATCTTCCTTGGGAGGAGGATTCCACCTCAGGTTGCCCTCAGCCTCTCTCCCCCTCCCCTTTCCCTCTAGTTAATTAGAAGAGAAGAGCAGAGTAGAGAAAGGATGTTAGGAGAATTTCAGTTAGTTCAAAGCTTTGTTAAGAAGTTAATTTTGCTCATCTGAAGTTTCACTAGATGAGAGGCCTCCCTCTTTGTCCAAGGGCAGCATGAATGCCAAGAGAAAGACAGAAGCCAGAGTGCCTGAGAGAAAGGAATGTGAGAGAGATTTGCTATGGTACATCTCTCATCTGACCAATGAAATTTGTTTAGAATTAATCTTTGTTTTCCTTTTTACACCCAAACAGTCAGCTAGAGAATTCTGCAGCTATCCTTTTCTTAAAGGCACAGCCTAAACTGTCACACCACCCTTCCCCTCACCCCTGCCCTCCCCTCTAAATAATTAGGAGGTGTTAAGAGAGAAATTCTTGAAGTGCCTTGTTCAAAGACGTACCACGTATCTCTTGCAGGACATTTTATCTACAATGAGACTTTCATGGACACCCACTGGGACAACCTCATCCTTAGATCAGTCCTATATGAATCCTAAGCTAAAATATCTCAAAGCCACCTTCACAGCAGCAGTCAGTTGTCAATTTTAATCTAGGAGGAAGATAATAATTGCCCTACTAAATATTCTGTACCAAACAGCCACACCAAAATCCCTGAGGAGTGACATTCCCAGCAGGTGTATGCTGCTTCTGTGTGATGCAATAACACTATGCACACAGCAAGAAACATAGCTCAGGAAGAATGGAAGATGAACAAATTACTGCATGAAAACACCTGCAAAATTAAAGGTGAAATGCAAAAAGGCCTCCATGAGAAGGGAAACAGTGGTTTCACAGAACTAAAGCATTTCCCTCCAGTCCTCCTGTATCAGCCATCAGATCACCACTGAAGCTCCTAGAGTCAAACTGCCCCAAACATCTTTATGATAGAGCTGGAAGAATCTTGATAAAGGGCCTATCTTTAACCTGGGTAAGAAATAAAACTTCAAAAAATAAAATCCAGAGACCTCCTTCTAAAGGAGCAAGAATGGTCCTGAAAAACATTGCTTTGTACCATCCACACACACCGTGAAACCTGACTTCTGATATTTCTTTGATCTATGGATCAAAAGAGCATTTCCCTGGCATTAGAAGTGTGAAATGATAACTGATGAGAAAAGGTGCTTGTACCACATCAGTGACACTTCCTTCTCTCCCCAGCCTATGAACTGGTGTTCCCCAAAATATTGATGGTCTCCCCTGAGCCTCCTCTTCTCCAGGCTAAACAACCCCAGCTCCCTCAGTCTCTCCTCACAGGGCTGTGCTCCAGACCCCTCCCCAGCTTTGTTGCCCTTCTCTGGACACCTTCCAGCAAGTCAACCTCTTTCCTAACCTGAGGGGCCTAGAACTGGACACAGGACTCAAGGGGTGGCCTGAGCAGTGCTGAGCACAGGGCACAAGGACTTCCCTGCTCCTGCTGGCCACACTCTTCCTGATGCAGGCCAGGATGCCCTTGGCCTTCTTGGCCCCCTGGGCACACTGCTGTCTCATGTTCAGCCTACTCTCAACCAGTACACCCAGCTCCCTTCTCCAGTCTCACACACCTCCAGGGATGGTGACTCCACCACCTCCCTGGGCAGCACATTCCAATGGCCAATCTCTCTTGCTGGGAAGAACTTCTTCCTAACATCCAGCCGAAACCTCTCCTGGCACAGCCTGAGACAGTGTCATAACAGCTGAGCTGATTTTTGATAGCACAGAATACAAGTTGATTATCCAAGCCAGTCCTTTGACTCCAGCACTCCAAGACCAGTTTTAGTAGTTACAAAGTTCAGGATGTCAGGTTTAAACAAAATTTTAGTTGTAGAGATTAGATAAATGCATAGAAATGCTTACCCTGATTGTGATATTGCCATTCTAAAGTAATAAATAATCATTTTGTTAATTAGGAAATTGTCAAGCATAAATCCAGGCCCTAGAGACCAGTTGATAGATGGAATCATTCTTCAGAATCGGACTCAGAAGTCTTTCCCATTTCACTTGATGATGCCCTGGTTCTGTGTGCACGCATGGGACAATTCATAATATAGAAAAACATTTAGAAAGCACTCACTGCGCTTTTCTAATTTGGGGGTTGCTTGGTTTTGGTTTTTTAACTGCCCATTCTCTCCAGTTCTGGGCCCCTCAGGTTAGGAAAGAGGTTGAGCTGCTGGAAGGTGTCCAGAGAAGGGCAACAAAGCTGGGGAGGGGTCTGGAACACAGCCCTGTGAGGAGAGGCTGAGGGAGCTGGGGTTGCTTAGCCTGGAGAAGAGGAGGCTCAGGGGAGACCTTCTTGCTCTCTCCAACTCCCTGAAGGGAGGTTGTAGCCAGGTGGGGGTTGGTCTCTTCTGCCAGGCACCCAGCCCTAGAACAAGAGGACACAGTCTCAAGCTGTGCCAGGGGAGGTTTAGGCTGAAGGTGAGGAGAAAGTTCTTCACTGAGAGAGTCGTTCATCATTGGAATGTGCTGTCTGGGGAGGTGGTGGAGTCACCGTCCCTGGAGGTGTTCAAGAAGGGTTTGGATGTGGCACTTGGTGCCATGGTCTAGTAGTCATGAGGTGTTGGGTGACAGGTTGGACTTGATGATCTTTGAGGTCTTTCCCAACCTTGTTGATTCTATGATTCTAAGAGACCAACACCCCCTAAACCCAGAAACAAAAAGCAGCAACTGGAGTAGGAAATCTCATACATTATAATCTGAACTTCAAGCCCCATAATATGTTAGTCCAGCCAGCACTTTCATTTTGAAGCAGGCATGATGCCAGGATGATTTTGAATAACAGCAGCAGATTTTCAGTTCAACCCATGACAATATCATATTCTTATTTCCACTAAAGTAGTTTTAGTTTTATTTTCCAATTCATAACTCTCTCCCCCTTAATCCCTCTCTTTTTCTCTTCAAGAAGGGAGAAGGCTTAATAGAGAACACCTGTCAGTCATTTAGAGGCCAGCCCAGCCTAACCCTTGACAGCTCCCTTAATTGAACCTTGTTTTAGTTGTCCCAATAAACATGACAGCCATCCCTAATGTTTGAGGAGTGGAAATACAGCAGTGTGGAAATACATCTGTTTAGCACTGTCTGTCTTGAAAACTGGGAGATGAGAAAAGAAAAAAAAAACCAAAACAAAGAAAAAAGTAACACCCCACATTGTTCCCTTTGTACCAAGAGATTTCCCAAGCTCTCACAGACCTAGTGCTCATTTCAATATCCAGCACAGCTGCTGCAGGCAACCCTGATCATATGTATTGACACATTACACAGTGCATCATAATCTTCAGACAGCTGCCCTAATTCAAACTCAATTGTCAGTCAGGACTGCAACTCTTCAAAGGGACCACAAAGCAGATATTTTTGGTACAATGGGACATTAAACATTTGGGGTTTGTCAAATTAAAAGAATCATTTATTGCTGCCACGTGAGAAAAAGCAACACCACAGCCACCAGAGTCAGGAAAAAACAGCAACAGGGCCTTGTGAATAATCAATTCTGCCAGTGCATGCCAAGGAACTGAAGAACTAACAAGAACTACTTTCACACTTCATACCCTCAGCTTATGAAACTCAGTTCTTGTAATGCAAAGTCAAAAGAGTCAATCTAGACAGTGAGCAGAGGTTAAATAACACACTTCATCTCTCAATAGACCACTGCAATGATCACCTTTTTTATCATGACAGAGCCACTCAAAGACCTGCAGAACTAACTGCTATCAAGTGGTCAGCTAAACAACATATTGTGAAATATGGAATTGTTATGCCTTGTTTTTGCTTACCTGGGGGAGATACACACACCAAATCAGATCAAGTGTAAGGAGACTTGAGTACTGGGTCCAGTTCTGGGCCCCTCAGTTTAAGAAGGACATTGAGACTCTTGACCATGTCCAGAGAAGGGCAACAAGGCTGGGGAGAGACCTCAAGCACAAGCCCTATGAGGAGAGGCTGAGGGAGCTGGGGTTGCTTAGCCTGGAGAAGAGGAGGCTCAGGGGAGACCTTCTTGCTGTTTACAACTCCCTGAAGGAAGGTTGTAGCCAGGAGGGGATTGGTCTCGTCTCCCAGGCAACCAGCACCAGAACAAGAGGACACAGTCTCAAGCTGTGCCAGGGGAAGTTTAGACTCGAGGTGAGGAGAAAGTTCTTCCCAGAGAGAGTTGTTAGGTGTTGGAATGTGCTGCCCAGGGAGGTGGTGGAGTCACCATCCCTGGAGGTGTTCAAGAGGGGATTGGACGTGGCACTTGGTGCCATGGTTTAATCATGAGGTCTGTGGTGACAGTTTGGAATTTATGATCTTTGAGGTCTCTTCCAACCTTGGTGATACTGTGATTCTGAGAGCCTGAACTCATAGCCTGTCAGCATTACCAGCCATGAGCAATTGCTTAGGGAGGAGTGCTGTGCCTGTGCCCACCTCTGGTGTTGGCTGCAAAGATCTTCTGAAGAACTGATGGCATTTTTTTCATCATATAATCCTCGACAGTCTCTCTCCCTCACTATCATTAATGCCTTCAGCTTTTAGTTTCTGTAGGTTTCCATGGCAAGGAATCACACGGCTTAGTGGGCAGCCATCCACAGTACCACTCAAGCACCTCCTCTGCCTGCATTAATGTGGGAAAGATGAGGGTTTTCAAAGCTTCTCAGAAATCAGATTATCCCTTCAGATGAAAAGTTCTTTCTATAGCTCTCTTTATCAGATATTGATAGACTCATTAAGGTTGGAAAAGATGTCTAAGATCATCAAGTCCAACTATCAACTCCACCATGCCCAATAAACCATGTCCAAAAGTGCCATGCCATGCCTACACATTTACTGTACAATACCAGGGATGGTGACTTCACCACCTCCTTGGGCAGCTCTTTGTGTTGTCTAACCACTCTTCCAGTAAAGAATTTTTAACTAATATCTAATCTAAGCTTTCCCTGGCACAACTTGGGGCCATTTGTCCTATTGCTTGTACTTTGGGAGAAAAGACCCACACCCTCCTCATTACGACCTCCTTTCAGGTAGTTGTAGAAAGCAGCAATGTCTCCCCTCTCAACTTCCTTTTCTCCAGACCAGAGCGTCCCATTTCCCTCAGCTGTGCCTTAGAACAGAACAGAACAGAATAGAATAGAATAGAATAGAATAGAATAGAATAGAATAGAATAGAATTAATCAGGTTGGAAAATACCTTCCAGATCATCGAGTCCAACCTATCAGCCAACACCACCTAATCAACTAAACTTGCTCTATATTACCATTCTGAATTTATGCAGTAAGAGTATCTGTTTCACAGTTCCTAAAGGCACATGCATTCTGGTGCACCAGAACAAGAGGACACAGTCTCAAGCTGTGCCAGGGGAGGTTTAGGCTGGAGGTGAGGAGAAAGTTCTTCCCAGAGCGAGTCGTTCGTCATTGGAATGTGCTGCCCTGGGAGGTGGTGGAGTCCCCATCCCTGGAGGTGTTCAAGAGGGGATTGGATGTGGCACTTGGAGCCATGCTTTAGTCATGAGGTCTGTGGTGACAGGTTGGACTTGATGATCTTAGAGGTCTCTTCCAACCTTGGTGATTCTGTGTGATTCTGTGATTCTGTTCTGTCACCATCACAGTGAAAAAGATTTTCCTTATGTTCACGTGGAACCTCCTACGCTCCACCTTGCACCCAATACCCCTTGTCCTGTCATTTAGCATCACTGAGAAGAGCCTGGCTCCGTCCTCCCAGCACTCACCCTTCACATATTTATGAACATTCATGAGGTCACCCCTCTGTGTGCTCATCTCCAAACTAAGGGGACCCAACTCCCTCAGCCTTTTCTCGTAAGGAAGATATTCCACTCCCTTAATCATCTTTGTGGCTCTGCATTGGACTCTTTCAAGCAGCTCCCTGTCCTTATACTTAGCCTAGAAAAACACACCTTGTGTAGGCAGTCCAAGCCATACACATGCTGAGATTTTCTTTACACTGCTCTTCATTAAGCAATAATAAAATGCAAGTGATTGTAAGTAGATATTTGGTCTTGCAGTATATACTGTCAGCTTGTGCTGAAGAAATGTCTTCAGTGAATTGCTAGCACTAGCTCAATACAGAAAGTCAGAGTGTTCATGTGGTAGCATTAAACGTTGTTATTGTAGTTTTAGAGGTAAAACTAGATCAAATGAATTAATGCAGCAGCTCTGACAATGTTGTTGTTATTCATGTAGAGGCAGTTAACTTTATCACCTCCACAAAATCATAGAATCATAGAATCAATAAGGTTGGAAAAGACCTCAGAGATCATCAAGTCCAACCTGTCACCCAACACCTCATGATTAACTAAACCATGGTTTCAAGTGCCCCGTCCAATCCTTTTTTGAACACTTCCAGGGATGTTCTCCCCTGAGCCTCCTCTTCTCCAGGCTAAACAATCCCAGCTCCCTCAGCCTCTCCTCACAGGGCTGTGCTCCAGACCCCTCCCCAGCTTTGTTGCCCTTCTCTGGACATATTCAAGAGTCTCGGTGTCCTTCTTAAATTGAGGGGCCCAGAACTGGACACAGGACTCAAGGTGTGGCCTAACCAGTGCTGAGCACAGGGCACAATGACTTCCCTGCTCCTGCTGACCACACTGTTCCTGATGCAGGCCAGGATGCCCTTGGCCTTCTTGGCCACCTGGGCACACTGCTGGCTCATGTTCAGCCTACTCGCAACCAGTACCCCCAGGTCCCTTTCTGCCTGGCTGCTCTCAGCCACTCTGACCCCAGCCTGTAGCACTGTCTGGGGTTGCTGTGGCCAAAGTGCAGCACCTGGCACTTGGACTTGTTGAGTGCCATCATGTTGGACTCTGCCCATCTGTCCAGCCTATCAAGGTCCCTCTGCAGGGCCCCTGACCCTCTAACAGATCAACACCTGCTCCCAACTTGGTGTCATCTGCAAATTTACTGATGATGGACTCAACCCCCTCATCCTGATCATCAATAAAAGTATTGAACAGGCTGGGGCCCAGCACTGACCCCTGGGGGACACCACTAGTGAGAGGTTGCCAGCTGGATGTGGCACCATTCGCCAACATGAGACAGAAATGTTAATATGCTGTTAAATAATTCGATTGATTAACTCTTTGGTACACTGAAAACAAGGCTGATAGACCCCAAAAACCAAGGCTGCCAGAATATTGCTCATAAGTATCTGAAACAAGGGAAACTATCTTTGTTATGCAACAGTGTCGTAGTTTGGGCTGGGTGCCCTTTGCTACAGGGGTGTTTCCTGTGTCCAGAAGTCCATCCCAGTGGGTGGACACAGGAAATTAGGTATTTCTACCTTGCACCACTATAAATTTTGCGGTGGGGTCTGGCACTTCCTCTTTCCTTCCCTCTCCGAGATTTGGTAACTGGGGGAGAGATCTCCCGGCCATGGGACTGATTGGGCCCAAGGCCACAGGGGGATGGGCAGGCTCGGATCTGGCCAGCTGAGACCAGCCTAATAGTAAGGGGGGGGAAGGAGGAGCCCTGGGGGTTTTGGATGCACCCTCAGGTGGGGTTTGGGGTCTTTTCTGGGTTTACTTTGGTTCCTTTCTTGTCACTATGTTTCCTTTTGTGCACACTCACTGTTCTCTATTTAAACTCTCCACTACTTTTGCAATCAGTTTGTCTGAGTCGTTATTTCTGTGCGTGGTGGGGAGGGGATCTGCCCCAACCCATTACAAACAGAGTTGTGTAAATGGACATCCTTCTTGCATACCTAGGAAACAAATGCAGAACAAGAGACCCTGTAATTGCAGTTTCAACATTCAGAGGTTTTCATGAGGCCTTATGGTCTTTGGAATAAAACAGTGAATCTTTCATTTAAATGTGCCTAAAATCACTCCTATCATTAAAAACAATTAAAAAATGATTCAAAAAATAAGATGTATGCCTCCTCTGGTTTAAAACCCAGTTGAAAGTCAGCAATTCCTTAAGTACTCCTAGGCTAACCTGTCCTATGACTACTTACATACCTGTAGGAATATCTTTCATCATCTCGTAATGACTGAAAATGCTGATGAGGAACTCCCACAGAGAGCACTTTTGATGCCACTTACTGTCACAACTAAATTTGCAACTGCTTTATGAAAAAAAAAAGAATGTAACATTTCATATTTTTATGTGGAAAAAAGTCTCAGCTGTAGAGAACACTCTTAGCCAGATAAGGAACTTTGGTGCGATGGTTTAATCCACCCGCATCAAACAACAGCTTGGCTGAAGTCAGAGAAGCAAATGAAGGTGCTGTACTTTACAAGCAATAATGGAATGCAATCGACATGTACAAAATTACACAGTAATTACATTATTATACAGGTAGTTACAAAAAGCAAACAGCACAGAGATCCTCCTTGGGCGGGAGGATTCCACCTCACCTCTCCCCCCAGCCTCTCCCTCCCTTTTCCCTCTAGTTAATTAGAAGAAAAGAAGAAATGTTAGAGGGATTTTTAGTTAGCTTAAAGTGTCATTAAGAAGTTAGTATTGCTTATCTCGAGGTCATTAGAAGATAAGAGGTCTCTCTGTCCAGGAGCAACACGCATGCCAGCAGAAAAGGACGGAGTGAGAGAAGAATGTAAGATCGCAAAACCACATCCCACTCCAATGAAATTCCTTTAGAATTCTCTTTCTTGTTTTCCTTTTTACACCAACTGGAGCTCCTAGCTTAAAGGCACAGCCTCAACTGTCACATTTAGTTTACATGTTAAAATAAAAATGTAAAAAGAAAGGCAGAAATCACCTGCAGCTTTCAACCTGGTTTAAGCAGCTCCCTGAGTCCCTACCAGGTCAGGAGAGTGAAGTGCCAGAGGAGTGGCATTCAGCCAGTTGGTACCTGGAAGTTGCAAAAAGATTATAGGGTTTAAACAGCAAAACTGCAGACACTAGGAAAGCATCTCAGATGCTTCATAGAATCACTAGAATTGTTCCAACCTCCAATGCTCCAACAGACAACACTGCTGCTTCAATGCTGTGTTTTTTGATTGCATTAACATAAGTAGATGTATTTTCACACTGCTGCCTCAAACTCCACGCTGCATGCCGTGAGCATGCTCCCCCTCCAACTGTCTTCATCTGTTGCTCAGGATTCTCATGTCTGCCTGTAGCACTTCCTCAATAAATGTATGGCAACTGACCATGTCACTGTGATGGCTGTTCTCTAGTCATGAGAAAGCAGAGAAGAATATTAATGCTTCTCTTGCCCAGCAGTTCCACTCACATACAACTTAATCCATTTTGAAGCTTTCTTCAGTGGTTCTTACTATTCATTTTGTCTCCTAGTCTTTGCACGCCTCCTCTTAGCAAGACTTTTTCCATACCTCTAATTATTTTTGCTTCTTCCACCTCCATCTCTGCTGTTTTGTCAAAAGCAGGCCAAGAGCATACACTGCTTTCCAGATGGCTGCACACCACAGTCAGGGTGACTGACACAAAGTATTATTTCCCCTGTTCTATCCACAGCCTGCTTGCAATTTCATTTCTTAATGACACCAAACCATTTCTTTCTTTGTGGAACAGCAGTAAATTCTGAGGCTAGCAAAGCAGAATGTAAACAGCATGCAGTATTCCTACTGTCATACATTAACTTCCACACAGCACTCAATTTGACCTACCATGTGTTACACTCTTGCCTTATTTTGTCAGATCCCTGCAAGGCTCCTTAGTATAGCATGTGTTTGTATTGTTAATAAGCAAATAAGATGCCTCATAGCTCAAGAATCTAACTTAAATATGCACTGTCTGAAACTGGACACAGTAGTTTCTTTGCTGTGCCTATGATGGAGTCCTCTTGCTGTCACAGCTTGCTACACTCCTTCAGAACCTGGCCCCCCTGTTTCATTGGCATATTTCATTGGCACTTTTCAGAGGATGGTGACCAGAAGGCAGACACAAAGTAAAATTGAACAGTAGGGCTCAAGTCTGCTAATTCACCCCATTTGTGTGTACAGCTTCCCTCCCAGCAAAACTAGGAGGCATCTTTCAGCCTAAAGCATTGTGAAGTTTATGAGCTCAGTTTGAATGCAGAAAGAATTCAGCTCTAAGGATATCTACCTCTTTCACAATGCTCAAAGTCCTGATACTTACTCCTACAAACTCATACTCTGAATCTAGTTCCTTTGGAGGGAGCTGGGGTTGCTTAGCCTGGAGAAGAGGAGGCTCAGAGGAGCTCTGCAACTCTCTGCAACTACCTGAAAGGAAGCTGTAGCCAGGTGGGGATTGGTCTCTTCTCCCAGACAACCAGCACCAGAACAAGAGCACACAGTCTCAAGCTGAGCCAGGGGAGGTTTAGGCTCGAGGTGAGGAGAAAGTTCTTTCCAGAAAGAGAGATTGGCCAGGGAGGTGGTGGAGTACCCATCCCTGGAGGTGTTTAGGAAGAGCCTGGCTGAGGCACTTGGTGCCATGGTTTAGTTGATTAGATGGTGTTGGGTGATAGGCTGGATTTGATCTCAAAGGTCATTTCCAAACTGGTTAATTCTATTCTATTCTATGCTATGCTATGCTATGCTATGCTATGCTATGCTATGCTATGCTATGCTATGCTATGCTATGCTATGCTATTCTATCAGTCCTCGATCAACAGCTTTCATCATATTCACTAGCTCATCTCCAAATGGCATCCAACTGCAAGCATAGGTAGCCAGTAGATGACTACACTGCTGAAAGCAATGAAACTCTCTGTAAAATAGGTGACCATTGAGGTGAGTCAAGGTGTCCCACAGTTGGATGTTGGCCGCTCTTTGTAGTAATCTCCAGGTTTTATCACTTGGAAGTATGATCAGAAATAGCAGTAAGAAATCTGCCTGGCCAGCCCCAAGATAGATGTCTCCAAGAAAACCAATTTCTCAGACTAGCATGTTCCATCTATCTAGCAATAATAGTGTGAGAACACATAGTGCCAAATTTAGGTAAAAGAGCAGCACAGTGAGGGTGTTGCAAGAAAGAAAACAAGAACTAAGGCAAAACATCCATAGGATGACTCAGGAATGTAAAAATGTGCATGAAAATGCTTGAAAAGGAATACAAAAAGGCAAAGGTGGGAGAGCTGCAAAATACTGTAATTACTAAAAGAGAAACAAGCAGAAGTAACAGCCAGCAGGAAACAGGCAGAGGGAGAAATCAATTTTAACTCAGAGGAATTTTGCGTGTGCCTCAGTTGCACAACTAGCAGGCTGCAGAAGCCAAGTATATTTCCAGCTCTACTGAAGGTCCTTTGAAAACAGGAGGAAGGCAGGGAGTAAAATTCTTAAAGAAAAAAACCCAAACAAATAAATCCCCAAAGACAATGAAGTAGTCTGGGACCATTCCTTAAAACAGCTGAAGTTTGAAGTGCCTCAGAAAAAGAAATGACCATAAAACTTTTGAACATTTTTTTTTCAACACCTGAGCATCAGAAAAGACAAAACATCCTTTGGACATGACTATCATGAGATGGAGGTCTA
The DNA here is from genome assembly GCF_014839835.1 of Dryobates pubescens. NCBI lineage: Eukaryota > Metazoa > Chordata > Aves > Piciformes > Picidae > Dryobates > Dryobates pubescens. Next base: position 4,293,164 of record NC_071623.1, on the reverse strand, counting down.
GGATTCAGAGTAGTGCAGGTAATTTAGAACTAGGTGTTCAGGTAATTTAGAACCAGGTGTTACAGGAAGAAGAGGAAAGCTTTACTGCAATTGGAAGATCTTACGCCAAAGCGGAAGCCTACTTGAACACCACAGGTACAGCAGAGAGGGTTGGCTTCTGCAGCTGGGCTATTAAAAGCACTGTGGGTGTAAGGTTTGAGTTACCTTGCAAGAAGATTGCCATCAATCTGTCCATTGTAAATTCATTCAACAAACCCTTAGGTCTGTGAGAAAGGCTAGAGAGAGACAGAGAGAGGTAGAGACAGAAAGGGACAGAGAGAGACGGAGAGAGGTAGAGACTAGAAAGGGACAGAGAGAGACAAATGAACAGCAACATGTTCTACTTTTCACCCCACAGCATTGCAGACAACATCAGATGACTACTAGCATAAAGATTTATGGTAGGGACAATCAAACACAGCATTGATTCTCTTTTCCAACAGTTTTCCAGTCTTCAAATAAAAGCCCCAATGACGACTATATTTCAGAAAGAGAATACAAGCCAGGGTTCATCTGTGCTGCAGAGAGTTATAGTCTGCTAGGAAAGAGTTGTCTCCTTTTTTACCTCCCATCCCTTTATGATCATATGTAGGAAAGCAGAAAGTATCTATGGAAGGTTTCAGGTTCCCTAGGTTGATGGGGTACCCACGAGGCAATTAGAAATCATTGTGAAATGCTGGCCTGAGCCTAAAAAGAGGGCTGAGGCCACTGCTCCTCTCTTTGTGAGACCATTTGGTGAGGGGAGGGGTATGCCCCCCAGGGCAACTAAGGGCTTCACTTCTCAGTGGTGAGTGGGGGGTGAAGCATGAGTCAGAAGATCACCAAATGAAAATTGTACGTGGCTCGGGAAAAAGCTTTTGTTTGTGTTTTTGTTTGTGTTTAACTTGGCTTTGAGAGAACCTGAAACAATCAACGATACTTACAGGCCCATTCAAAGTAATTATGTGAACCTCTGTATGGGAACCTGGAAATAGGGAACCTGAAACCTTCCATAGATACTTTCTGCTTTCCTACAATCATAGAATCATAGAATCATAGAATCAACAAAGTTGGAAAAGACCTCAGAGATCATCAAGTCCAACCTGTCACCCAATACCTCATGACTAACTAAACCATGGCTCCAAGTGCCACATCCAATGCTTTTTTGAACACCTCCAGTGATGGTGACTCCACCACCTCCCTGGGCAGCACATTCCAATGGCTAACAACTCTCTCAGTGAAGAACTTTCTCCTCGCCTCCAGCCTAAATCTCCCCTGGTGCAACTTGAGACTGTGTCCTCTTGTTCTGGTTCTGGTTGCCTGGGAGAACAGACCAACCCTCTCCTGGCTAGAAGATATTGGAACAAAAGGAAAAATACTCTGGAAACACAGTTCTTTGTTACTTCATTTCACTGAACTACATCAAGAGATGTGTTTGTTGCAATGATTGTTCACTCATCTGAAGAGCAGAATTTTGTATAACTTCAGACATTACTTAATCCAGTTTAGCATCTGCACTGACACTTCCTCCAAGTTTTCTGCATTCACAATATCTCAAATCGCTGTTTGTGACCAGCGCTGAAGGAGGTTTTGTCTCAGTTCAAGGAAGAATGAAGTTCTCTTTTCCCCTAAAGCAGAAGCAACGAGCAAACACTTTAGGAGAAGCAGTCAGATCAAATTTCTAAGGAAGAAAAAATCCAGAGTATAAACCCACAGAGCATCTGTTCTACAGCTGGGAAGCATCTCCTTGCAGCTTCTGTGAAATTCAGTTGCTTGGTAAAAGGAAGGAAACAGGATGGGTCCAGTTGTTTCTCCTGCAGGTCTCTTATTCTAGAGGAGAAGCTGAAAACCAGATTGTGTGTGTGTGTGGATGCCATGTTAAACTGGAGCCTTGGACACTTTTGCCAGCATATACAGACAAATCTGCCAGGGAGTTGGCCCAAGGAATTTTTATTTGTATGAAGTAGCAAAGAGAATAGAATAGAATAGAATAGAATAGAATAGAATAGAATAGAATAGAATAGAATAGAATAGAATAGAATAGATCAGGCTGGAAGAGACCTTCAAGATCATTGTGTCCAACCTATCATCCAACACCACCTAATCAAGTAAACCATGCAACCAAGCACCCCATCAACTCTCCTCCTGAGCACCTCCAATGATGGTGACCCCACCACCTCCCCAGGCAGCCCATTCCAATGGGCAATCACTCCCTCTGTGTAGAACTTCTTCCTAACCTCCAGCCTAAACCTCCCCTGGTGCAGCTTGAGACTGTGTCCTCTTGTTCTGCTGAATATATAACATAACAGAGACTGAGAGATGCCTGCTGTACAACCCCTGTATCAAGGTGCACAAAGACATACTGGCTATCAATTCTAAGTGTTTGCTCATGCTATTATTTCTGAGTCTTTTTTTCCCCAAAGGCAACAAGTAGCTTAGTAACTCCCTCAGGAAGAGGCATATCTGAGGCTTGCCCTTTTACAGGCTAACTGGTTCACTGCAAACCCATTCATTCTTCTTTCAGCATGACAGAAGCCTTCCAAAAGCATTACTGGCAATACACCAGGGACACCTAAAGCACTAGCCACTCTCTCCAAAAAAGCTTCAGTTTGGAAGGCAATTCAGAAAGTACAAAGGAAAACAAACCATAAAGCCACACAATTAGCTGAAATATTACGCAGCTGCAAGGAACGATCAGAATGCTGTCATGAGAAGTGCTGTATACAGAGACATAAGCAACACTCAAAACTGCTGGAGTAAAAGAAGCATCCTCACCAGCACACACAGGTCCAAGGTCTGGAGCAAGTTCCATTGTGAGCACCTTGGCCACACATTAAAAATAAACCCTCCAACAGAAAGCAAAGGAGGCACAGCAAGCCAGGCTTCTGGAAAGCAAACAAACTGCCTGGGAGCATCCAACATGCATTAGCTGGTAAAATACTAGGAAGTTGATTCTCAAATGATTTTCTATGTTAGGGCAGCTAGCATCTGCCTGCAGAAACACAGGTCTCCACTGAGCCTTTAGCTGAGACTGTTTTAGATTCTATATCTGTTACAAATAAGACTTTCTGAAACAATAGAGAAAATGTGGCGGTGTTTTCAAGCCCAAGCCGTTACTACTTGCTTATCTCTACAATTATGACACTGCTTGACCTTGAGAAATCCCAATCTCATAGCAAATTTTTTCATGCCCCCTTTAGGAGTTTGCCAGAACTAGCTTGGGAAATGTATGTTTCTCTGGAGCTGGTAGAAAAGTCACAGCCACAATACACAGTGTACCAACCACTTGATTGGAGAAAAGTAGCTGTGTGACAGCTGCTCTTCTGCAAACAGCAAAAGCTTCTAAGATTAGGGAAGAAGGCAGGAGATTGCAAAACCTTCCTGAAGACCTACATGCTGCAAGATTGTTTATGAAGCACAAAACAAAAGCATTGCGTGAGTACCCCTTGCAACAACCCCATGCAGAGCTACAGGCTGGGGTCAGAGTGGCTGAGAGCAGCCAGGCAGAGAGGGACCTGGGGGGACTGGTTGAGAGTAGGCTGAACAGGAGCCTGCACTGTGTCCAGGGGGCCAAGAAGGCCAAGGGCATCCTGGCCTGCATCAGAAAGATTATGGCCAGCAGGAGCAGGGAAGTCCTTGTGCCCTGTGCTCAGAACTGGTTAGGCCACACCTTGAGTCCTGTGTCCAGTTCTGGGCCCCTCAGTTTAAGAAGGACATTGAGACACTTGAATGTGTCCAGAAAAGGGCAACGAGGCTGGGGAGAGGTTTGGAGCACAGCCCTGGGAGGAGAGGCTGAGGGAGCTGGGGTTGCTTAGCCTGGAGAAGAAGAGGCTTGGGGGAGACCTTCTTGCTGTCTACAACTCCCTGAAGGGAGGTTGTAGCCAGGTGGGAGTTGGGCTCTTTTCCTAGGCAACCAGCACCAGGTGAACAAGAGGACACAGTCTCAAGCTTTGCCAGGGGAGGTTTAGGCTGGATGTTAGGAAGAAGTTCTTCCCAGCAAGAGGTGGAATCACCATCCCTGGAGGTGTTTAAGAGGAGACTGGATGAGACGCTTGGTGCCATGGTTTAGATGATTAGGTGGTGTTGGGTGATAGATTGGACTTGATGATCTCGAAGGTCTTTTCCAACCTGGTTAATTCTATTCTATTCTATTCTATTCTATTCTATTCTATCCTATCCTATCCTATCCTATCCTATCCTATCCTATCCTATTCCATTCCATTCCATTCCATTCCATTCCATTCCATTCCATTCCATTCCATTCCATTCCATTCCATTCCATTCCACTCCATTCCATTCCATTCTGTATAACAAACAGGTCACAAGGCCATTATATAAAGATTACTCCTGAAGCGAATCTTTGTAATCATTGGAGGTATTGCAAACTTCATGGTATAGACTTGTTTTTAAACAGTGCATTTGAAAAGATCTTAAGGATTAATAAAGCTGAACTTATAAATAATGATATTTCAATGATGTTGGGATGTTTTGAAAGGCTGAATTATCATTGTAACATCTCCAGGTTTATTTAGTGTGTTTTTTAATAGCATAAAAGGCTAAATATCAATCATTCTTTTATTGCTGTGTTTTGCAGTGCTTTCTCAGTTAATGTAAAAGTAGTCTTTGTTTTGATACCTGTATGATATGTGCAGAAGAGACTGGTGAACAGCAAGAGGCTGGCTTCTTTTGCAGCACTTACAATATCATAGAATCATAGAATTATAGAATCAGAGATCATCAAGTCCAACCTGTCACCACAGACCTCATGACTAACTAAACCATGGCACCAAGTGCCATGTCCAATCCCCTCTTGAACATCTCCATGGACAGTGAATCCACCAGCTCCCTGGGCAGCACGTTCCAATGGCCAACAGCTCCCTCTGGGAAGAACTTTCTCCTAACCTCAAGCCTAAACCTCCCCTGGCACAGCTTGAGACTGTGTCCTCTTGTTCAACTGGTGCTGGTTGCCTGGGAAAAGAGACCAACCCCCTCCTGGCTACAGCCTCCCTTCAGGGAGTTGCAGAGAGCAAGAAGGTCTCCCCTGAGCCTCCTCTTCTGCAGGCTAAGCAACCCCAGCTCCCTCAGCCTCTCCTCACAGGGCTGTGCTCCAGACCCCTCCCCAGCTTTGTTGCCCTTCTCTGGACACCTTCCAGCAGCTCAACATCTTTCCTAACCTGAGGGGCCCAGAACTGGACAAAGAACTCCAGGTGTGGCCTAACCAGTGCTGAGTACAGGGCACAATGACTTCCCTGCTCCTGCTGGCCACACTCTTCCTGATGCAGGCCAGGATGCCCTTGGCCTTCTTGGCCCCCTGGGCACACTGCTGGCCCATGTTCTCTGAACTGTTACTATTTCTTGCATTTGCTAAAGACCTACCTACCTTTGTGAAATTTACATAAATTTTGTCTCTTTATATAGAGAAGTGTTGTTATAAAAGTACTTAATCCTAGCAACACTCTCTGTACTATGATATCATTGAGTCAAGTTCATTTTTAGCCTCTTTGTATCCCCCAATTATTCTGCTCAGAAGGTTGGGCATATTGTCATCTCCCGAAGGAAGGGGTTAGATAGCTTCCTTTGTCTTTTCCTCTCCCTTCTCCCCCACTGCTAATAATAAATAAAGTTTTTAATAAAAGAGAGAAAAAGAAGCTTGGCTGTAATAGCTAATGATGAAGAAAGAAAATACACACAAAGCAGAAATTCCTGACTATCACCCTGTTGGGATCAAAATAGGACAGCTAAAAGAGAAACAGCTTTTACATAGTATGGGCATAAAATAAATGTAGGTGAGGAAAGGAGAGAAAACTGCCTTCTATAAACTGGTTCCTGTCTAATTAAAATTATGAATAAATTCTTATATTTTCAGGATTATTTATTTTAATTCAATATGAGTTAACAGGAAAATAGCAAGTCATTGTTTAACCATGTCCTGGGTTAACACAGCCTGCTCTCACAAATTCCCTCCTCCCTCTCCCCCCACAGGCTTGGGAGCTGGGAAGGCCCCTGGAGGCAGAGATGTTAGTTGAAATAAGGACAATTTACTACTCTATTGCAGGGGTATGAGATTACAGGAAAGAAAACAGGAAAGGAACACTGGAGTATGCAGCAGCAGGGGAAACCAGCAGCACTCAACCCATGGAAACTGAAAAAACACCAGGAACAAAACAGCTGCACTGCTGTCCAGATGCTGTGGGGAACAAAAACCAAACCAAACCAAACCAAACCAAAGCAATCCAAACCAAATCAAACCAAACCTCACCAAACCAAACCACACCAAACCAAACCAAACCAAACCAAACCAAACCAAACCAAACCAAACCAAACCACACACAGCAAGAGAGATTGGCCATTGGGATGTGCTGCCCAGGGAGGTGGTGGAGTCACCATCACTGGAGGAGTTTAAGAGGACACTGGATGAGGCACTTGGTGCCATGGTTTAGTTGATTAGATGGTGTTGGACAAGCACCATATCCAATCCCCTCTCAAACCCCTCCAGGGATGGTGACTCAACCACCTCCCTGGGCAGCACATCCCAATGGCCAATCTCTCTTGCTGGGAAGAATTTGTCTGAAAAATTACTCTTTCTGGGAAGAATTTCTTCCTAACATCCAGCCTAAACCTCCCCTGGCACAGCTTGAGACTGTGTCCTCTTGTTCTGGTGCTGGGTGCCTGGCAGAAGAGACCAACCCCCACCTGGCTACAACCTCCCTTCAGGCAGTTGGAGAGAGCAAGAAGGTCTCCCCTGAGCCTCCTCTTCTCCAGGCTAAGCAACCCCAGCTCCCTCAGCCTCTCCTCACAGGGCTGTCCTCCAGACCCCTCCCCAGCATTGTAGTATAGGTGGGGGTGGGAAAAAATCCAGAAAGCCTTATTTGATTTGTGCCTTTCTATAATGGCAGTTATAGCATGAGATTACACACAGACCTAGCAATACACTGCTACACCAAGGAACCCAAAATAAGATCACACAAGTGACAGTACATTATCTGTCCATGGCAACACAGACAAGGGCAGTTACTAAAACTGTCATTGCTAAAAGTAGAAGAGAAAGTCACAGATAATATTTTTCCTTATGCAGATAGGCTAAATTGTGGAGGTCATATTTCAACTTCAAAGAGAAAAGTTTAATATTTTCTTTAAAAGTGCAGTAGTTGGTGTTAATAAAGCTGTTAGAAATCAAAATCGCTCTGTTTCAGCACTTAGCCTGCATGATCAAATCTTTCCAACTGTGCTATTTCCAGAACTCTCTAACGGCAAAAATTCTGGGATTTCAGGAGGAGCAAGTCTAGAAAAAGAATAATCATAGGCCACCAACAAGAAGAATAATTAAAGGGGGAAAAAAGAGAGCAGCCAGGCACAAAGGGACCTAGGGGTACTGATTGACAGCTGGTTGAATATCAGAGAGCAGTGTGCCCAGGTGGCCAAGCAGACCAAGGGCATCCTGGCCTGCATCAGAAAGAGTGTGGCCAGCAGGAGCAGGGAAGTCCTTGTGCCCCTGGACTCAGGACTAGTTAGGCCACACCTTGAGTCCTGTGTCCAGTTCTGGGCCCCTCAGTTTAAGAAGGACATTGAGACACTTGAATGTGTCCAGAGAAGGGCAATGAGGCTGGGGAGAGGCCTTGAGCACAGCCCTGTGAGGAGAGGCTGAGGGAGCTGGGGTTGCTTAGCCTGGAGAAGAGAAGGCTCAGGGGAGACCTTCTTGCTGTCTACAACTCCCTGAAGGGAGGTTGTAGCCAGGTGGGAGTCAGTCTCTTTTCCTAGGCAACCAGCACCAGTTGAACAAGAGGACACAGTCTCAAGCTGTGCCAGCTGAGGTTTAGGCTGGATGTTAGGAAGAAGTTCTTCCCAGAACGAGCCATTTGAATGTGCTGCCCAGGGAGGTGGTGGAGTCACTGTCCCTGGAGGTGCTCAAGAGAGGATTGGATGTGGCGCTTGAAGCCATGGTTTAATTGATTAGATGGTTTTGGGTGACAGGTTGGACTTGACGATCTCTGAGGTCTTTTCCTCCCTTGTTGATTCTATGATTCTATGAAAAGCATTTCTAGCCTGAGTTGAGAGTATTTCCTTCCATACAGATGACTGACCATAGTGTCCTAAGAACTATAGTTGATGTCAGTCTCTTTCATTCTTTTCCTTACTCAGGCTTCTCATAGAACCCATCTTGTTTAACACCTTGTAGCTTTGAGGTTACCAGAGCCCCATTTCTCTCCCTAACTGAGCATTACAGGTGTGAATACGCCACAATCCAGTCTTTAAAAAATGAGAATACAGAGCATATACAGCTCCCCTGGGATATCATGGTGTTAGTTTTTGGTGAGACCATTTAGTTTGGAACTTGATTTTCCAGTTAAACGCTGATGGTACCAAAACATTCTGTCAGAAAACCACATCCCCCCAGGTCTCAGGAGAATGAGGAATGATCTCACTTTTGGAGGCAAACAAGATTTAGGAAGGTAGATTCACTGCACATGGGGAGAAACATAACAGTCCTTCCAACAGTCATACAGACACTCTGGTAAGCTCTGCATGGACTACAGTTGGGAGTTTTAGCCCTTTCTTTCCAAGGCAGCATACTTTGCCTGTGCTCTGTCATTATGATGTGGATCAATGATCTCCGTTTCTGCTCTTGTTCTCTGAATGTAAATTCTCCACAAATAGTGCTGAGGTTTTGCCTCTCCTCAGTGAGTTATTTTCCAGAGCACAACAGCTTCCTGCAAAGTAGTTCCTGCAACAAAGGGGAGTTCTGGGCAAGGAGGACAGCTTGTTTTACAGCTTGAATATATTAATCATAGCTTTCTTGACAGGATCAGTAAATCCCCAAGTTGTAGGTTTGGGTTAAAGGCATGGTGTTAAGACTTGAAAACTGTCATCTCACTTTTCTAGGAAGCAAGATGTATTTTGTAATGTATCAAAGCCTTCCAATTCAGTAGTAACCCCCCTCCCACATACTGGATGTTACACACACAATATACTGTATGTCCTGTGCTAAAGAGGAGATGAGCCTGAGCTGTGTCACATAAGCCTCTCGCCCAACAGATGCAGACGCAAGCTAAGAATCATTACATTAACTTAGAAGTCACACATAAATTAACCACCTGGCAAGGCAAGGCAGTACCCAGGTAGAGTCTCAACAGAATCCCTAAGTTAGTTTCATAAGATGGGACCTGGCTAGAGGGTTCCCCCCCCTTCACTAGGGGAAGGCAGGTCTTTTTCCCTCAGGAATTTCCTATGTTGCTTCTCTCAGGGCAGCACAAATGATCATTTAGAAGATGACCAGCCGTGTGCTCTTTAAGATGCACTAAGAAAAGTTCAGACTAATTGAGGCAAACCAATGTTTTCAGGAGGTTTGGTATCAGTAATAAATTCTGGGACAAAGAGCGTAGAGCTAGGCAGCTCTGGGTGCTGTGTCAGGATGCATGAACGCTGACAGAGTACACAGATCTCAGAATCAGCTTCTCTGAGAAGAGAACACAATTCTGTACAGCAGAATGGCTGCACTGGAAAGTGAGAGCCATTTATCTTCATCAAGAGCCTGCTCTACAGTCTCAGGATGAAGCTGACGAAGACAGAGTCCTGGTAGTGACAAGAGAGCATAAAAGAGAAACAGCTGCTGGCTCTGCACTGTTCTCAGTGATTCTTCACACAGAGGTCTCCAGCTAACCCTTGTAGAAGCTGGTGAATGATCAGAGCACAAATGTGAGAGACTAAATCTTGTCTCTCTTGATGTGACTCAACAAAGATAAAATCACCTTTGCTGCTTGCCCAGACAATAGCTGATGGGTATTGGGCAGATGCCACTGGAAGGACTCTCTGGAAGGTGCATAGATAAGGATTGCTCACCAGACTGCATCTGCCCTGAAATAATGGGCAGAGGCCACTGCTATGGATACTCTCTGGAATATGCACAGTCACCACCCAGACACATACCTAAAAGCTATATAAAAGATCTGAGCAGGAGAATAAAAAGACCTGGACAATGCCTCTGAGAAGGAAAACATGAGAGAAGGGCAATGCTGCTCTGAAGAAAAGCAAAGAGGATACCAAGAGAGAAAAATGACAGAGACATCACTATGGAGCCTGGAAGAAGCAGACCAACAGGAACCCTCTGTCCGTGTCCTAAGTTCCACCTCTTGCAACTCATGGAGCTGAAGAGGCTGCTCAGAGGACAGCACAGCCAACAAGGATGACATCTCCTCCACGCCAAAGCGGCAGCACCCTTCCTCTACAGACCCAACATCTCCTCCACGCCAAAGCTGCAGCACCCTTCCTCTACATACCCAACATCTCCTCCACGCCAAAGCTGCAGCACCCTTCCTCTACAGACCCAACATCTCCTCCACGCCAAAGCTGCAGCACCCATCCAAAGCTGCAGCAGCCTTCCTTCACAGACCCAAACTGTCTTGGGGGGTGAGGGGTGTAGTAATATAATTCCTTTCCTCTTATCTCTCCCTCTTCTCTCACTCACTTTCTATTCTCTCTCTCTTTCTGATCCATCCACTTTATTTGTGTAATAAATAGCCTGGCTGTTGATATTTTGGCCTCATTTGTGCCTCTAACTTCATGACATGGGAATATTCAGCAGAACTGAGGCTCTTGATGATCTTTGAGGTCTCTTCCAACCTTGTTGATTCTGTGACTCTGTGATTCTGTGATTCTTTCCCTCTCTGGACTGAGGCAACAAACCACTGTCAGATCATACTGTCCATACTAGGAGAATAAGCAGTACTAGACTATACTGTCCATGCTGCTAGACTTACCTAGGAGGAGCAGCAGGTCATGTTATGATATCTATTATGCCCAGAAATATACCATCACACATCAGAGGGTTGTACATGGGGTGAAGCTGCCCCATGTACTGTTGCAAAATTGCAGTATTTTACCCCTCCACCACAAGAGCTTTCAAAACTTCAACTGTTAAGGTGAATGAGTGTCTCGGTCTGGAGAGGAAAAGAGACTCAGGTTCTTTGAATATTCCCATGTTGTGAAATGAGAGGCACAAACGAAGCCAAAATATCAACAGCTAGGCTATTGATTACATAAATGAAGTGAATGTATCAGAAGGAGAGAGAGAGAAAATAGAGAGAGAGGAGAGAGAGAGAGAGAAGAGGAATTATATTACCACACCCCTCACTCCCGCAAGACAGTTTGAGTCTGTGAAGGAAAGGTGCTGCAGGAGATGTTGTGTCTGTAGCGAAAGGGTGCTGAGGCTTTGGCTGGAGAAGAGATGTGGTCCTCTGGGCAGCCTCTTCAGCTCCATGAGTTGCAGCAGGCGGATCTTAGGACACGGAGAGAAGGTTCAGTCTGCTTCTTCCAGGCTCCATGGCCTCTTTTCTTTGGAGCAGCATTGTCCTAGGCTTTTCCTTCTCTCCTGTTTTCTTTCTCAGCGGCATTGTCCTTCTCCTGTGTTTTTCTTCATCTGTGTTTTCAGTTCTCCGTTTTTCTTCTTCTGAGCTAGTAGTTGCTCAAGTCTTTTATACAGTTTTTTAGTCCTTAGGTATGTGTCCAAGTATTGTCTCTCAGGAATTCAGGGGCCAGGAAATCCTCCTTAGGTAAGTATCCAGGTATCGTTCCCCAGGAAATCTTTCTGTGTATTCCTGTGTGTTAGGGCAGGGGTCTGGATGGAGTGGGGAGGCCTCCATCTCCTCCTTCTCCATCTACCTGCCCACACACTCATTACACATCAGGAAACAGGTGGTGAATCCATTGTCTCACCATCCTCCCTATCCAGGGTACTTGATGAGTGGAGATTATCTCGTTTTATGCATATTCCCGAAGGTGGCCTCAGTCCATTGTTGTGAGGCCAGCTGTGGTCCAGTGATTGATGTTATCTTTGCACCTTCCAAGAGCTGTTCCAGTGGCTCTGCCCAACACATATCAGCTATTGTCTGGGCAAGCAGCAAGTGATTTTATCTTTGTTGAGTCACACCAGGAGAGACAAGCTTTTAGTCGCTCACAATGAGCCACCACACTATTCCTGCATCCAGTATCAGAGAGGCACACAGTACATTCATAGTATTGGTGAAATCCCAGCTTCAGTCATGGGTTTTATGTGGAAAAGAAGTGCAGACCTGCATGAGAAAGACACCAATAATTCTGGTGGAATTTCCACAGTGCTCTAAAACATTCACATGCATTGCTTCTCACTTTGCTTGGTCTTCTAACACAGCAGTATCCCGGATGTGTAAGCAGAAATCAACACATCAGCTCCTCAATTCTTCCCCCTAAAAGAGACAGCTGCATTTGGCATAGCAAAACCAGAAAAAACAAAGTATCTCTCCAGTTAAAGCTAAGTTACTATCAGGTTATATCACCACTTTAATCATCAAACACAGGCCACTAAGTGACCAGATAATTTCCTAGAGAGCAAGTAAAAGGCAAGAAAATAAATATCAATTTTAATTGTCCATGCTTTGAAGAGCTTTGGTGGGTGGTTCAAAGTGATTACTTTTTATTTCCTCTTCTCTTAATTTAGGCTTCTCTTCTGTAAAACAGTTCCTGTGGTTGCTTAAGTAAGAGAGAAGATGATACCATCTCTTCTAGCACTTGCATCAGAGCCACAGCTTGCAACAACCCATGCCACATTTCTGTTGATCACACGAAATTTCTGCCCAGTATTGTCTTTGGGGTTTATTTTCTCCTTTCCTGAAAGCATGGTAAGTCTGTGCAAAGTGAACATCATCAGGAATAGAATAGAATAGAATAGAATAGAATAGAATAGAATAGAATAGAATAGAATAGAATAGAATAGAATAGAATAGAATAGAATAGGAGTAGAATAGACTAGAATAGAATTAACCAGGTTGGAAAAGACCTCCAAGATCATCAAGTCCAACCTATCACCCAACACCATCTAATCAACTAAACCATGGCTCCAAATGCCTCATCCAGGCTCTTCCTAAACACTTGGCACTGGTGCTGGAGGATGCCACTGGTGCCTGGCTGCCAGCTGGCTGTGGCACCATTCACCACCACTCTCTGGGCTCAGCCTCCAGCCAGTTCCTAACCCAGCTCAGAGTGCTGCTGTCCAAGCCACGAGCCAACAGCTTAGCCACCAGTTTGCTGTGGGGGACAGTGTCAAAGGCCTTGCTGAAGTCCAGGTAGACCACATCCACAGCCTCCCCACATCCACCAGGCAGTCACCTGATCATAGAAGGAGATCAGGTTGGAGAGGCAGGACCTGCCCTTCCTAAATCCATGCTGGCTGGGCCTGAGCCCTTGGCCATCCTTCAGGTGCAGTTATTGCCCCCAGGATAATCTGCTCCATCACTTTCCCTGGCACTGAGGTCAGGCTGCCAGGCCTGGAGTTTCCAGGTTCCTCCATCCGACCCTTCTTGTGGATGGGGACCACACTGGCCAGTTTCAGTCATCTGGGAGCTCTCCAGTGAGCCAGGACTGGAGGAAAATGATGGTGATAAGACGAGGAACAAGGGAGACAAACTAGAAGATAGAAGGTTTCACCTCAACATGAGGAGAAACAATACACTGATGGTAAGTAAAGCATTTGTTGTCCCAGACATGATGTAACTCACTTTGGCACATCACCAAACCTCTCCAATGTCCTCCACATCAGACAGCTCGGTTGGCTTAGCGTAAAAATTCACCGAGATGAACATTTTGCTTAGTCATTTATTACTAACTAAATGAAAATTGGAAAGCGATTTTGGATCCAAATATCATCTTCCAGAGCCTTTTGAGCGTGTCTACCACAGGAGGAGCACGTGTACTTGTCATGCAGCACTATCGATTTTCTTAAAAGCTTGAGGGGTAGGAATGCCAACTGGATTAGCTCCCTGAGCAGATTTGCAAGCACCAATTACTTGTCAAAGGAAAATGTAACCCTTAAAAAATAAAAGACAATAACATAACAAATAATAAAATAAGATAAGATAAAACAAAAGATAATAAAATAACACAAAATGAAATAACATGAAATAGCATAACACAACCTAACACAACATGACATAACACAACGCAACACGACGTGACGTAACGTAACGTGACATGCCATGCCATGCCATGCCATGCCATGCCATGCCATGCCATGCCATGCCATGCCATGCCATAACATAACATAACATAACATAACATAACATAACATAACATAACATAACATAACCTCGAGTACTGTGTCCAGTTCTGGGCCCCTCAGTTTAAGAAGGACATCGAGACACTTGAACGTGTCCAGAGACGGGCAACGAGGCTGGGGAGAGGCCTTGAGCACAGCCCTGTGAGGAGAGGCTGAGGGAGCTGGGGGTGTTTAGCCTGGAGAAGAGCCTCCTCTCCTCAGGGGAGACCTTGCTGTCAACAACTATCTGAAGGGTGGTTGTAGCCAGGAGGGAGTTGGTCTCTTCTCTCAAGCAGCCAGCACCAGAACAAGAGGACACAGTCACAAGCTGCACCAGGGGAGGTTTAGGCTGGATGTTAGGAAGAAATTCTTCACAGAAAGAGAAACTGGCCATTGGAATGTGCTGCCCAGGAAGGTGGTGGAGTCACCATCACTGGAGGTGTTCAAGAGGGGATTGGATGTGGCACTTGGTGCCATGGTTTAGTCATGAGGTCTGTGGTGCCAGGTTGGACTTGATGTTCTTTGAGGTCTCTTCCAACCTTGGTGATTCGGTGATTCTGTGGTAACATAACATAACATAGCAGGAGAGGAGAGGAGAGGAGAGGTTCGGAGAGGAGAAGAGAGGTTCGGAGAGGAGAGGAGAGGTTCGGAGAGGAGAGGTTCGGAGAGGAGAGGTTCGGAGAGGAGAGGTTCGGAGAGGAGAGGAGAGGAGAGGAGAGGTTCGGAGAGGAGAGGTTCGGAGAGGAGAGGAGAGGTTCGGAGAGGAGAGGAGAGGTTTGGAGAGGTGAGGAGAGGAGGGGAGAGGAGGGGAGGGGAGGGGAGGGGAGAGGAGAGGAGAGGAGAGGAGAGGAGAGGAGAGGAGAGGAGAGGAGAGGAGAGGAGAGGAGAGGAGAGGAGAGGAGAGGAGAGGAGAGGAGAGGAGAGGAGAGGAGAGGAGAGGAGAGGAGAGGAGAGGAGAGGAGAGGAGAGGAGAGGAGAGGAGAGGAGAGGAGAGGAGAGGAGAGGAGAGGAGAGGAGAGGAGAGGAGAGGAGAGGAGAGGAGAGGAGAGGAGAGGAGAGGAGAGGAGAGGAGAGGAGGAGAGGAGAGGAGAGGAGAGGAGAGGAGAGGAGAGGAGAGGAGAGGAGAGGAGAGGAGAGGAGAGGAGAGGAGAGGAGAGGAGAGGAGAGGAGAGGAGAGGAGAGGAGAGGAGAGGAGAGGAGAGGAGAAAAAAGACATTTTGGGGGTTTGAGGCATGGAGAAATGACCAAGTCCAAATTGTCTTTGCGGCTTGTATCCAAACATTGCAAATACATCTGCTTCATTTCAGTGACACAGCCGACCTCATTAAAAGGGAAAGACTTCAAACCATCCACTTCAAATGGAGAGAAGGTTCTGGCTCTCCATGCTGGACCATTTCATACACGTTTACCTCACTCCTCAGCTTCATGCTCCCTCCATGTTCTTCCTTAAGTCCTTCAGATCTTCCAGTAACCCCATTATAAATCAAATCACATAATGTAGAGATATAAATTGATTTTCAGACTTACAATTCATGTTGTTATTCAATCTGCATAAACACATTTCAAGAAACCCTTCAAGAAACCCTTTTTCTCCTTAGAATGCTATTTAGGTATGCTTTCTATCCTCAGAATGTTATTTAGATATGCTTTCTATCCTCAGAATGCTATTTAGATATGCTTTCCATCCTCAGAATGTTATTTACTGTTATTTCCTCCTTACCACGTGAAAAACACCAAAGCAGCCCTGAGTTTATTTTATTTCCCAGGAAAACCTTATTGGCATTTATCTTATTACACTGAAAATGTTGAACAGCCATCTGTACATCTTTTTACAAGGAAAAGGATCCACAGTTATGTGGAAAAGACAATCAGTGAAATCATATTAGTGAGGATTTAGACCCACACTCAAGTCAGATGAAGTTTTGTTGACCATCAGTTGCAGGGAGGAGAGGATAAAGATGCATAACCGGAGAGTGATGCTGAAGTAAGGCAACACGCAATAAAAACACCTTGAAAAGATAAATAGCTTCCATCCAAAAGCCCTCAGGTTGAGAGCTATAGCAGTAGATAGAATAGAATAGAATAGAATAGAATAGAATAGAACAGAATAGAATAGAATAGAATAGAATAGCATAGAAATAGAAATAGAAATAGAAATAGAAATAGAAATAGAAATAGAAATAGAAATAGAAATAGAAATAGAAATAGAAATAGAAATAGAAATAGAAATAGAAATAGAAATAGAATTAACCAGACTGGAAACAACCTTTGAGATCATCAAGTCCAACCTATCACCCAACATCATCTCATCAACTAAACCATAGCACCAAGGGCCTCATCCAGGCTCTTCCTAAACACCTCCAGGGATGGGGACTCCACCACCTCCCTGGGCAGCACATTCCAATGGCCAATCTCTTGTTCTGGGAAGGACTTCTTCCTAACATCCAGCCTAAACCTCCCCTGGTGCAGCTTGAGACTGTGTCCTCTTGCTCTGGGGCTGGGTGACTGGGAGAAGAGACCAAACCCCACCTGGTGTCACTGTTCCAGAGAGGGAATTTTAATTATCAACCAGATTTCAGCTTGATATGAGACCATTTTATCATCTCTCCACTCACATTAGCAGCTCCCAAAGTGGCATTTTCACACACACACTTAAAAAAATGCAAAGCTGTTGGGCGTTGTAGTATGGCTATGGTCAGGGGCAGCAAGACAGAAGCTCTCACCTGTTCTGGAGACAGAAAAAGCATACCTTGCATGGTTTGAAAAAGCCCATAAAAGGTGTCTGAAGCACAAATTTAAAGGCAATGTTTAAATCATTCCTAGAACACCCCTATTCAGCCCCTGGTTTTTGTGGTTGCTGTTTTCTTCAGCCTAGCTGTGATAGACCATAACTTAAGCACCTCACCACTCAAATTACTTCTCTGATTTCGAATCCCAGGCGAATGGGATGGCTCCCTGCATGAAAACAAACTGCAATGAAGGGGGAAACTAAAGATTAGGACTAATGAACATGTGTTAGGTTTCAATCCCAAATACAGTTAATAAAAATCCTGTTCTATTTCTCCAAAACCCAACAGATGAAACCCTAATGGATAGATATCTAAGGAAGCAGGGTAAGATCAATAATAGAGCTAATTGTGCAGAATTAAGGAGCAACATGAAGATTTTTAATGAGGAAGCAGACACCTTTGCAATAACTGCACTGTGATATGTGACATTGGTGAGGGGTTTGGAGCACAGCCCTGTGAGGAGAGGCTGAGAGAGCTGGGGTTGCTTAGCCTGGAGAAGAGGAGGCTCAGGGGAGACCTTCTTGCTGTCTACAACTCCCTGCAGGGAGGTTGTAGCCAGGTGGGGGTTGGTCTCTTCTCCCAGGCAACCAGCCCCAGAACAAGAGGACACAGTCTCAAGCTGTGCCAGGGGAGATTTAGGCTGGATGTCAGGAAGAAGCTCTTCCCAGCAAGAGTGGTGTTGGGTGATAGGTTGGACTTGATGATCTCCAAGGTCTTTTCCAACCTGGTTAATTCTATTCTATTCTATTCTATTCTATTCTATTCTATTCTATTCTATTCTATTCTAATGACAATGCTACTTAAGATTCTTCACTGCATCTGTAATCAACAGGAAGCTTGTTTGTAATTTATTGATGTCTCACAGACAATAGAGGCCAGGCCAGGCCAGGGCCAGGGACTTCTAGGTGTGAAACCCAAAGACTGAATAGGAGAAAACAAAATAACCTGCCATATTGCTGAACTTCTGAACAATTCAATTCCACTTCATTATTCAGGTATATTCTACTCCCCAGGTTTTGCTGGTTTGGTTTTGTTTGGAGGGGGGTTGTTGGGTTGGTTTGTTGTTGGGTTGGGTTTGGTTTTGGTGGTGGTTTGGTGGGGTTTGGGTTGTGGGTTTTTGTGGTTTCTTTTTGGTTTATGTTGTTGTGTTGGTTTGGTTTGGTTTTGGTTGTCTGGGTTTTTTGTTCTGCACAGACTTCTAGGAGTATCCATGGCTAAGCTTAATACCACAAGCAGCAGACGAGCACCACAGTTCACAGCAAAGGCTACTCCCTGTGCAGTGAGCAAGATGTTCCTTGTTATAAGTAATTCACAAAGCAAACTAAACATATCAGGGTCAGTGGATGCTGTGAAAGCTCAAAAAGGAGAAAGGAATGCCTGGAGCTCAAGCAACAGCTGAAAATCAGGAAGGTAATAATGGCTCACCAGTTGCTTACAGGCTGTGAGAC
Organism: Dryobates pubescens; assembly: GCF_014839835.1. Classification (NCBI taxonomy): domain Eukaryota; kingdom Metazoa; phylum Chordata; class Aves; order Piciformes; family Picidae; genus Dryobates; species Dryobates pubescens. Next base: position 4,274,847 of record NC_071623.1, on the reverse strand, counting down.
TTAAAACACTTGGAAATAATTGAAAGAGCACAGGGTCTTGGCAAGATCTCATTGAAAGGAAAATTATTCATCTCTGCATAAAAGGAGTCAAATTCCCCCAAAGTGAAGAATTCAGATAATTTATAACTGGAGTGCTGTAGTAATAGACTGGAGTAGAAGCACATCTTGTGCTTCTTAGAGAGGCAGAAGTGTTTTATACCAATCCTATTGCAGCCTTGCTCAGTGCATTCTGTGCCAAATATGAAAAATTGGAAAGGTGTGAATGCAGTGCTTCCAGAGCCCTTGAGGAAGGTGTAAATTTATCAAGAGCCAAGCTCTGGCATTACTTTCCCTTGTTTTATAGCATTGCTAACACTCCCTCACCACATAACTTTGTTCCTGTTGGTTTCTATCTAAGCCAGCTCTGGAACCAAACTATTTTGTAACAAATGCCAAGTGGAAATGGATAGCCACAGCTTTAACATTTGGTCCCTCTCATGAAGAGGCAGCAGTTTATGACAAGAGCTAATAATAACAAGATAAGATATGACTTAGTAATGTCCTTGATAACAGCTTAATGGAAGTTTCACTTAAAAGAACACCAGTGGGAATAGGATAGGATAGGATAGGATAGGATAGGATAGGATAGGATAGGATAGGATAGGATAGGATAGGATAGGATAGGATAGGATTGAATTGAATTGAATTAACCAGCTTGGAAAATACCTTGGAGGTCATCAAGTCCAACCTATCACCCAACACCATCTGATCAATTCAACCATGGCACCAAGTGCCTCATCCAGGCCCTTCCTAAACACCTCCAGGGATGGGGACTCCACCACCTCTCTGGGCAGCACATTCCAATGGCCAATCACTCTTGCTGGGAAGAACTTCTTCCTAACATCCAGCCTAAACTTCCCCTGGCATAGCTTGAGACTGTGTCCTCTTGTTCTGGGGCTGGTTGCCTGGGAGAAGAGACCAACCCCCAGCTGGCTACAACCTCCCTTCAGGGAGTTGCAGAGAGCAAGAAGGTCTCCCCTGAGCCTCCTCTTCTGCAGGCTAAGCAACCCCAGCTCCCTCAGCCTCTCCTCCCAGGGCTGTGCTCCAGACCCCTCCCCAGCTTTGTTGCCCTTCTCTGGACACCTTCCAGCAGCTCAACATCTTTCCTAACCTGAGGGGCCCAGAACTGGACACAGGACTCAAGGTGTAGCCTAATCACTGCTGACCACAGGGGCTTCCCCATAATATAAATATATATTATTAATATAATTATGTTATACAAATTATAACAACAGATAAGAAACAAGAAGGAAAAACACAGTACAGATGAATTAGGCATCTAGATTTCCAGAGTATCTCAATTACATTTTTTGCTTATAGAATCAACAAGGTTGGAAAAAACCTCAAAGATCACCAAGTCCAACCTGTCACCACAGACCTCATGCCTACTAAACCATGGCACCAAGTGCCTTATCCAGTCCCCTCTTGAACACCCCCAGGGATGGTGACTCCCCCACCTCCCTGGGCAGCACATCCCAATGGCAAATCTCTCTTGCTGGGAAGAACTTTCTCCTCACCTCCAGCCTAAACTTTACCTGGTGCAACTTGAGACTGTGTCCTCTTGTTCTGGTTGTGGTTGCCTGGGAGAAGAGACCAAACCCATCCTGGCTACAACCTCCCTTCAGGGAGTTGTAGAGAGCAGTATGGTCTCCCCTGAGCCTCCTTTTCTCCAGGCTAAATGGCCAAGACTGCAGCTCACTACACTTGTATGTGTAGCTGAAAAAAACAGAAAATTGTTTATCCAAATTAGACAGTAGTCACAAAACTCTACCAACATCAAACAGTGATTACTATGTTCTCACTAGGGAGGAGTGGGTCCAGCAGATCAAGTGATGTTCTCCTGGCCCTAGTGTGACTGCCCTAGTGAAATCTCACCTGGAATATTGCATCCAGTTTTTGGCTCCTCAGTTCAAGAGGGACAGAGATCTGCTGGAGAGAGTCCAATGGAGAGCTGCTAGGTTGATTAAGGGACTGAAGCATGTGCCCTGTGAGGAGAGGCTGAGACATCTGGGGCTTTTTAGTCTGGAGAAGAGAAGACTGAGAGGGGATTTAATAAGTGTTTATAAATATCTGAGGGCTGGGGGTCAAGAACGAGGGGACAGGCTCTGCTCAGCTGCACCCTGTGATAGGCAATGGATATAAACTCCCGCACAGGAGGTTCCACCTCAACATGAGGAGGAACTTCTTCACTGTGAGGGTCACTGAGCACTGAAACAGTCTCCCCAGAGAGGTTGTGGAGTCTCCTTCTCTGGAGACTTTCCAGCCCTGTCTGGATGCATTCCTGTGTGACCTGCACTAGATTCTATGCTCCTGCTCTGGCAGGGGGGCTGAAATTCCTATTCTTATTTCATTTTCCTTTTCTAACCTATTAAACACTCTCTGTCTCAACCCATGAGTTTTTGTTTCAGTTTTCATTTGTGATGATATGGAGTGTTGTGGGTTTTTTTCCCTTGATCTTGGCTTATTTGCTTTGTTGGCTTTGGGTTTTTTTAATTATTTTGGTAGGATTTGGGCTGCTATGATTTTGTTTGGGGTTTTTTTCCCTTTTTCTGGGTTTGTTTTGTGGGGTCCTTTTTAATCCACTTGTCTCCTCCAGACCACTGTGGGGGTTGCGGGTGAGCAAGCAGCTATGTGGTGCTTAATTGCCAGCTGGGGTTACATCATGATAGAAGTCAGTAATGGATCTCAAAAAAAGACCTGAGGCATTAAATTTTCCATGAGTAGAATCTGGCAGTATCAAGAAAAGAACCATATTGTTTTAAAGGTCTGGTTTAATTTATTCATATAAGTGACATTTCAGCATTCACCCTATCCACAGAATAGCATTAGTGTTCTGCAAGCATCTCATTGCATTTCCAAATATAGAATGCATCAGCCATTGCAATTCACCCTAAAAATCCACTCAAATCACTCTATCATGTAAAAATCAGCAAAAATGTTGAGTGAACCTAACCATCTATACACTTAAAAGCAGTAAATTTGGGGGGGATATAAATCCATCAGCAGTAAGTTTGCAGCTGACAGCAAGCTGGGGGCAGGAGTTGATCTGTTAGAGGGTCAGGAGAGCTCTGCAGAGGGACCTTGCCAGGATGGACAGATGGGCAGAGGATAAGGGCAGGAGATTGAACACATCCAAGTGCCAGGTTCTACACATTGGCCACAACAACCCCAGGCAGTGCTACAGGCTGGGGTCAGAGGGGCTGGAGAACAGCCAGGCAGAAAGGGACCTGGGGGTACTGGTTGAGAGGAGGCTGAACATGAGCCAGCAGTGTGCCCAGGTGGACAAGAAGGCCAAGGGCATCCTGGCCTGCATCAGGAACAGTGTGGCCAGCAGGAGCAGGGAGGTCATTGTGCCCTGTGCTCAGCACTGGTTAGGCCACACCTTGAGTCCTGTGTCCATTTCTGGGCCCCTCAGTTTAAGAAGGACATTGAGACACTTGAACATATCCAGAGAAGGGCAGCGAGGCTGGGGAGGGGTCTGGAGCACAGCCCTGTGAGGAGAGGCTGAGGGAGCTGGGGTTGCTTAGCCTGGTGTATTGGTTTGAGCCTTAACTGGGACTTAAAAGCTCAGGTGGGGCAAGGCTAAGTATCCCTCCCCCGCTCTCCCCTCCTTCCTCCCAACAGAGAGGAAAAACAAAGGGAAGGAGCAAATTCACCAGGAAATAATTTGGAGTTGGCTTGGAAGTAGAGAAGTAAAGAGTTTTTCTTTAAACTATATATATATATGACAATAACAGGAAAGGTTCACAAGGACAAGGAACAAGGATGGATGGGAAGGGAAAAAAAACCAAGAATACAAACCCAGTCTCTCCGAAGAGGTGCCAAGGCAGCAGGGAGAAGCATCAGGCCTGACCACGTGGCAGAGGAGCAGGAAGGCAGCTGCAGTAGCTCTTATCCTGGAAGGCAGGAGCCAAAGGAGAGCTAATGGCTGCTGGGCAGGGAGGCAGGAGTGGAACAGACTCAGTTTCCCAGGGGGAAAACACCCTGCAGGGAGGGCAAAGCATGCACAAGCCCTTCCTCCATTTGTCTTCAGGATGGGCGTTAACCCATCACACCTGGAGAAGAGGAGGCTCAGGGGAGACCTTGTTCTCTACAACTACCTTAAGGGAGCTTGTAGCCGAGTGGGTGTTGGTCTCTTCTCCCATGCACACAGCACCAGAACAAGAGGACACATCTCAAGCTGCACCAGGGGAGGTTTGGGCTTGAGGTGAGGAGGAAGTTCTTCCTAGAGAGAGTTGTTAGCCATTGGAATGTGCTGCCCAGGGAGGTGGTGGGGTCACCGTCCCTGGGGATGTTCAAAAGGGATTGGATGTGGCACTTGGTGCCATGGTTTAGTTAGTCATGAGGTGTTGGGTGACAGGTTGGACTTGATGATCTCTGAGGTCTTTTCCAACCTTCACAGTATCACAGTATCACCAAGGTTGGAAGAGACCTCAAAGATCATTGAGTCCAACCTGTCGCCACAGACCTCATGATTAGACCATGGCACCAAGTGCCACATCCAGTCCCCTCCTGAACACCTCCAGGGACAGTCTATTCTGTTCCTAATATTTGTATCTGATACTCTAAACAGGAGTAGATACTGGTCTAAGTTGAACAAAGAAGAGGAAGGAGTCTACACAACTGTCTCAGTGCTGCTGCTGCAATCGTTACTTGAGCAGAATTAGCCAACACATAGTAGTAGGGCAGGACATGCAACAAGCTTAACTGACCCCTAACAAAGCCTTACCACAACAGGCACCAACTATTTCCTATCACAGGTAGTTCTACCTTTCTATCCATGACTAGAAATTTTACCCAGGATGCACGAGTGGGTTTTTTCCCCTTAGTCCCATCTGAAATGGCAAATTTCTAACCAGTACCAGAACAAGAGGACACAGTCTCAGGCTGCGTCAGGGGAGGTTTAGGCTGGAGGTTAGGAGGAAGTTTTACACAGAGAGAGTGATTGCCCACTGGAATGGGCTGCCTGAGGGGGTGGTGGGGTCGCCGTCACTGGGGGTGTTCAGGGCAAGGCTTGACAGGATGCTTGGTGCCATGGGTTAGTTGATTGGGTAGTGTTGGATGATAGGTTGGACATGATGATCTCAAAGGTCTCTTCCAACCTGGTTTATTCTATTCTATTCTATTCTATTCTATTCTATTCTATTCTATTCTATTCTATTCTATTCTAATTTCCATTGTGAAATTCACTGTTATCACTAATTTGAAGCATTCTCACATAGCCAGCAGACCTCAGTAAAAGGAAAGGGTAACTATGATACTACCACTGCTTATCAAGTTTCTGCAGTGGGCAGAAAACTGGGCTGTCATTTCCATAACTGATATTTTCCATGCACTAGGAATCAGGCAATAATTCATTGTTACAACAAAAAAGTGTTCTCCATAAAACACTCCTTTTTGTGACTCTCCTCAGTGGTCAGTTTTGCTTAGCCTGGAGAACAGGAGGCTCAGGGGAGACCTTCTTGCTGTCTCCAACTCCCTGAAGGGAGGTTGTAGCCAGGTGGGGGTTGGTCTCTTCTGCCAGGCACCCAGCAGCAGAACAAGAGGACACAGGCTCAAGCTGTGCCAGGGGAGGTTTAGGCTGGATGTCAGGAAGAAGTTCTTTCCAGCAAGAGAGATTGGCCACTGGGATGTGCTGCCCAGGGAGGTGGTAGAGTCACCATCCCTGAAAGTGTTTAGGAAGAGCCTGAATGAGGCACTTGGTGCCATGGTTTAATTCATTAGGTGGTTTTGGGTGATAGGTTGGACTCAATGGTTTCAAAGTTCTTTTCCAAGCTGGTTAATTCTATTGTGTTAAGCCAGATTTCACATCATTGCTGTTTTCAAGTCTATTTTACAAGTGGTCGAATGCTAAAGAGAAGAGCAAAATGCTGCCTGCAGTATTTATGCTTATTTGTCACAGCTTGAAATTGGGCTGGGACACAGAAAGCCTTTCAAAGCTTGTGCAAATCCTCTTTGGATTATTTACAACCTGTTGATTTGTATTCAGGAGCACACCATAAAATGTCATTACAGTGATAAATCTGTTTTCAGCCACCATGAGCTTCCCCTATCCTCTCACACTCTTTCACACATTTTCAGCTGTGGTTCTCATTCCACTGCTAATCCAAATAAGATATAGTTTTAATAATAAAACAGTTAGATTGGAAGTGAAGATGCTGAGACACCTCTGTGGTATCCTCACCTGTGCTACTGGGACAATGAGAACCGATACTGATTCACTGAAAAATGAATGATGCTGGACAAAGAATAGAAGTGACAACAACTTGTTGTAAATAGACGCTCTAGGCATCAGCTGAAGCCAAAACACATTTTGTTGGGACTAATTAAATATGGATATATAGATAACTACAAACTGTTCCCATCCATGGCAGAAAACCTGCTTTCTTGACACCAGCTTCTATCACAGTATCACAGTATAGCTAAGGCTGGAAGAGACCCCAAGGATCATCAAGTCCAACCTGTCTCCACAGACCTCACAACCAGACCATGGCACCAAGTGCCACGTCCAGTCTCCTCTTGAACACCTGTGGTAATGGCCGTTGGGATGTGCTGCCCAGGGAGGTGGTGGAGTCCCCATCCCTGGAAGTGTTTAGGAAGAGCCTGGATGAGGCCCTTGGTGCCATGGTTTAGTTGATTAGATGGTGCTGGGTGATAGGTTGGACTTGATGATCTCAAAGGTCATTTTCAACCTGGTTAATTCTATTCTATTCTATTCTATTCTATTCTATTCTATTCTATTCTATTCTATTCTATTCCACTCCACTCCACTCCACTCCACTCCACTCCACTCCACTCCACTCCATTCCATTCTATTCTGTTCTATTCCATTCCATTCCATTCCATTCCATTCCACTCCACTCCACTGCACTCCATTCCACTCCACTCCACTCCATTCTATTCCATTCCATTCCATTCCATTCTATTCTATTCTATTCTATTCTATTCTATTCTATTCCATTCCATTCCACTCCACTCCACTCCACTCCACTCCACTCCACTCCACTCCACTCCACTCCGCTCCACTCCACTCCGCTCCACTCCGCTCCGCTCCGCTCCATTCTGCTCCATTCTATTCTATTCTATTCTATTCTATTCTATTCTATTCTATTCTATTCTATTCTATTCTATTCCATTCCATTCCATTCCATTCCATTCCGTTCCATTCCGTTCCATTCCGTTCCATTCCGTTCCATTCCATTCCTACAAAACCACTGTTTATAGTTCAAATTCTTTCCTTTTGAGGATCTAAGTCTCCATTCTACAAGCATTTATTTCACCTTTCTTGCCTGTGTTGTCTCAAGAAGCTTCTGAAAGTCAAAAGGAGGAAGCAGTTAAATTCTTGCTGTCATTTCCCTTCCCATATGGTAGGCAGGGCTGGTTTTGCTAGAAATATCCTTATTCTAAAATAGAGGGGGGAGGGGGAGAGAAAAAAAGAGGTCAAATTCCCCCAGAGTGCAATACTTCTTTGCTTTATCACAAACATCTTTACACCAAGTGACATCCATCCCCCTGAGGGAAGAAGTTTTCCCTCCTTCTGCAGCAGTTAGATATGTAATGTGCTTCAAGCCATATTTTGTGAGTATGATAGGAGAGGAAAAAACATCCCAGTACGTATTTCTTTCCCCAAGGTTTCCCCCAGATGATCAAATTGCAGCCAGCTGTAATTCGCAGAGAGACTGAAAAGTTGACACAGTAGAAGTGCTTATTCAGCAAGCAGGATAGTTCACAAGTTAAAGGGATAGCATGCATTTGTAAGTGAGAATTCTGCTCACAGTAGATGTTGACTGAATTTTAGCATTCTGCTACTTCTGTAAACACCACTCTTGATATTACAGGCTTCTGCATGGCTCTAGAAGGATAACACACAGTGAATGAGCAAAGATTGAACCAGACTTTTATCGCTCAAGTGCTATGAGCTGTCAGATGCAAACCTCTCCAGTGAAAGTTACAAGCCTATTAAAAAAGGACACCTTCTTTTGGAATCTTCCTTGCCAATACACTTCCCCAAGACCCCTTGCCCCACCCTGTCTGAAGCAGGACAGTGGTAATTAATTACAGAATCACAGAATTGCCTGCTTGGAAATGCTCTTCACTGAGAGAGTTGTTAGCCATTGGGATGTGCTGCCCAGGGAGGTGGTGGAGTCACCATCCCTGGAGGTGTTCAAGAGGGGATTGGACGTGGCACTTGGTGCCATGGTCTAGTCATGAGGTCTGTGGTGACAGGTTGGACTTGATGATCTTTGAGGTCTCTTCCAACCTTGGTGATTCTGTGATACTGTGAAAAGACCTTAAGATCATTCAGTCCAACCATAAACTAACATCTCCCTGTACACAACTCTTAGATCGTGTCCCTAAGTTCCTCATCCAAGTGTCTTTTAAACACCTCCACGGATGGTGACACCACCACTTTCCTAGGCAGCCTGTTCCAGTGCCCAGTGACCCTTCTGGTGAAGAATATCCTAATATCCAATCTAAACCTCCCCTGGTGAAACTTGAGTCCATTTTGTCTCATCCTATCACTTGTAAACTGGGAGAAGAGTCTGGACTCCACCTCACTACAACCTCCTTTCAGGTAGCTGTAGAGAGCAATAAGGTCACCCGTCAGCCTCTTCTTCTGCAGACTAAAGAATCCCAGCTCCCTCAGATGCTCCTCATAAGGCTTGTGGTCTAGACCCTTCACCAGCTTTGTTGCCCTTCTCTGCACATGCTCCTGCACCTCAGTGTTTTTTCTGTAATGAGTGGCCCAGAACTGAGCACAGTACTTGAAATGTGGCCTCACCACTGCCAACTATGGGGTCGAATGTGCTGCCCAGGGAGGTGGTGGAGTCACCATCACTGGAGGTATTCAAGAGGGGATTGGATGTGGCACTTGGTGCCATGGTTCAGTTAGTCATGAGATGTTGGGTGACAGGTTGGACTTGATGATCTCTGAGGTCTTTTCCAACCTTATTGAAGCTATGATTCTATGATCACTTCCCTACTCCTGCTGGCTACTCTATTCCTGATACAGGCCAGGATGCTGGCATCCTTTGATGCCTCTCCTCAGGACTGTGCTACAGCAGCAGACAAAGTGCCAGACAACAGCTTGAGATTCACTGAGGTTTCTGTCCTAGAAACCACGGCTCAGTAATCATTGAAACAAAAATAGCATGCTATCTGCTAACTGCCTTTTGTTTCATCTGCAAGATCTGAAACCACATAACCACCAAAACAAAAGTGGTCTTACCTCTTAAAAAAATAACTCTTTTAACTGCTCTTGCCTCACAGCACCACACCCTGGCATTTCACCTGCTTCCATGCAACCACATTATGCGCTTCACTTCCCTCTTCTCCTTCATACAACAGGCATACCATGCAAAGAATAATTCCACCTAAGCCAATCTTTCCAATCTAGGACAAAAAAAAATCAACAAACCAAGAGAAGGAAAAAACCAAGTGAAAAATCCCTCATGCTCTGAGTATTAACTTACCTAAGCAGAAAAATGCAGTGCCAGGTTGATAAACCATTTCCCTGCTTCTGCCCAGACCCTTAGACCAGTCTTGGCACTGCAGTTCCAGCAAAGCTGTTTTCCTGACACAAGGTTGCACCTTCACTCAGCAAAGCATTGAAGGTTTGAATTATTAACAGGTATCTTAAAGTTCTGATTGCTTCCAAACTAACCAGGGGTTTTACCTAGTTTTTCCTGAAGGAATTTTACCTTTAGCTTGTTATCTTCTCATGAAACAGAGGATTTTTTTCCCACATTACAATGTCATAGAATCATAGAATCATAGAATCATAGAATGGTCTGGGTTGGAAAGGACCTCTGAAGGTCATCCAGTCCAACTCTCTCTGCAGAGGCATCCTCAAGTAGATCAGGCTGCCCAGAGCCCTGTTGAGCCTCACTTTAAATATCTCCAGGGATGGTGCCTCAACCTCCTCCCTGGGCAACCTGTTCCAGTGTTCCACTACCCTCATACTAAAGAACCTGCTCCTAACATCCAATCTAAATCTGCTCCTCTCTAGTTTGAAGCCTTTGGCCCTGGTTCTGTTACTGCAGGCCTTTGTAAACAGTCTCTCTCCATCCTTCTTGTAGGCCTCCTTCAGGTACGGGAAGGCTTCTATTAGGTCCCCCTGGAGCTTCCTCTTCTCCAGGCTGAACACCCCCAGATCCCTCAGCCTGTTCTCATAGCAGAGGTGCTCCAACCCCCTGATCATTTCCATGGCTCTCCTCTGGACCCTTTCCATCAGGTCCATGTCCCTCCTAGACTGAGGGCTCCAGAGCTGGATGCAGTACTGCAGGTGAGGTCTCACCAGAGCAGAGTAAAGCAGCAGAATCACCTCTCTGGATCCTGCAGCGTTTCTCTCCAGGCAGGACATCTGCTCTAAAGCTGTGACCATCTCATCTAACAGCAGCACCAAAAATTGCCATTCTTGCCTTTTTACTGATAGCACAGCAGGATCACCTCATGCTCTAGACAGGCCTCTGCACGCTCCAAGCTGTAAACAGATGTGATCTCCCAAAGAAAGTGGCCTCCCTCACCTCTGAGGCATTGCCACTACGTCATGGAAAAGATACCTGTGAGCCAGGATAATGGTTCCCCCCTATTCTGCTGGTTTATAGCTACATTACATATGCTATCTGCAAAACCAGAACATTCCCTGTTTGTTAATGTCTTGCTCTTACTGGAAAAGGAAAAGCAATCAATAATGTCCATTTAGAGTATTGTATTAGAAAACGGAAATACAAAGCAGCTGTTGACATGGTCTAAAGGGGTTGTTCACTGTTTCCTCAAAACTCCTTCAAATCTCCAAATCAGAAAGCAAGGATTGGCTTCCAAAATATTATCTCAGATGTTCAAGAGGGAAACAAAAGTGTATCCTGCAGAATACAGAATTAACCAGGTTGGAAAGGACCTTCAAGATCACCAAGTCCAACCTATCACCCAGCACCATCTAATCAACTAAATCATGGCACCAAGTGCCTCAGCCAGGCTCTTCCTAAACACCTCCAGGGATGGTGACTCCACCACCTCCCTGGGCAGCACATTCCAATGGGCAATACCACAGAAGCTGGTGTCAAGAAAGCAGGTCTGGGAAGAAATTCATCCTAATATCCAACCTAAACCTCCCCTGGCACAGCTTGAGACTGTGTCCTCTTGTTCTGTTTCTGGGTGCCTGGGAGAAGAGACCAACCCCCACCTGGCTGCAACCTCCCTTCAAGGAGTTGTAGACAGCAAGAAGGTCTCCCCTGAGCCTCCTCTTCTCCAGGCTAAGCAACCCCAGCTCCCTCAGCCTCTCCTCACAGGGCTGTGCTCCAGACCCCTCCCCAGCTTTGTTGCCCTTCTCTGGACACCTTCCAGCACCTCAACATCTTTCCTAACCTGAGGGGCCCAGAATTGGACACAGGACTCAAGGTGTGGCCTAAACAGGGCTAAGTCCAGGGCATAACGACTTCCCTGCTCCTGCTGGCCACACTCTTACTGATGCAGGCCAGGATGCCACCTGGGCACACTGCTGGCTCATGTTCAGCCTCCTCTCAACCAGTCCCCCCAGGTCCCTTTCTGCCTGGCTGCTCTCAGCCGCTCTGACCCCAGCCTGTAGCACTGCCTGGGGTTGCTGTGGCCAATGTGTAGAACCTCACACTTGGATGTGTTCAATCTCCTGCCCTTGGACTCTGCCCATCTGTCCAGCCTGTGAAGGTCCCTCTGCAGAGCTCTCCTGACCCTCTAACAGATCAACTCCTGCCCCCAGCTTGCTGTCATCTGCAAATTTACTGCTGATTGACTCAATGCCCTGATCCATATCAAAGATATTGAACAGGCTGGGGCCCAGCACTGATCCTTGGGGGACACCACTGGTGCCTGGCTGCCAGCTGGCTGTGGCACCATTCACCACCACTCTCTGGGCTCAGCCTCCAGCCAGTTAAAGATACACCGATATTTACACCAGCGATTTTGAGAAATGGGTTAAAAATAGATCCAGCTACACACAATTTGAAATTCAGAAGGTAGGCTGTTCAAACTTGAAAGAATTGTTTAGTGACACACAATAAAACAAATAACTTGAAGTCTCCAATTCCCCAGTTAATGTTTATTGATTCAGATTTTGTTAGGTGAAGGCTATTAGCAGTGCATATTCTTGGACAAGTGCATAAAGCAAGCGTTGTAAGATATCTAACCATTTATTCACTGAGAAACACAGACAAAGAATTGGTTTTCAGTCTTGAGTGAGAAAAATCGGGAAACCCTTTGCAACAGTGCAAGCAGAACCAACTGGGGAACTGCATTCTATTTTATTGGGTTATAAAAACAAATGATTGCCAAAGTTTTATAGAGGTAGAGTTAGTATGTTCAGCCTTCCATTGTGCTGGGGAAAAAAAAATGAAGTCACTTTTCTATTTCTAGGCTTCAGAGAATGCTTTTGGGGGAAAAAAATATTCTCTAGTGCATCAGAAATAGATATTGAATTATAAGTACATTAATTGTGTGCAGCATTCCATTTACGTGTAGCTAGTTTGAAATTAAGCTGCTCCTGAACATTAGTATTGAAGCCATCATTCTTTTTGCCCTTAATGAGTTAAGAAAGAAAACAAATTAATTGCCAACAGTTCTCAGGCAGTTATACTATTGAGGTAAAGGCATTAACTAGCTGACTCATTTTAATCTAGTTTAAACAGAGCACCCCTGTAATAGAATAGAATAGAAAAGAATAGACCAGGTTGGGAAAGACCTTCCAGATCATCGAGTCCAACCTATCACCCAGCACCATCTAATCAACTCAACCATGGCACCAAGTGCCTCAGCCAGGCTCTTCCTAAACACCTCCAGGGGTGGGGACTCCACCACCTCCCTGGGCAGCACATTCCAATGGCAAATCTCTCTTTCTGGGAAGAATTTCTTCCTAACATCCAGCCTAAACCTCCCCTGGCACAGCTTGAGACTGTGTCCTCTTCTTCTGGTGCTGGGTGCCTGGGAGAAGAGACCAACCCCCCCCCCCCGGCTACAACCTCCCTTCAGGGAGTTGCAGAGAGCAAGAAGGTCTCCCCTGAGCCTCCTCTTCTCCAGGCTAAGCAACCCCAGCTCCCTCAGCCTCTCTTCATAGGGCTTGTGTTCCAAACCCCTCATCAAATTTGTTGCCCTTCTCTGGACACCTTCCAGCAGCTCAACATCTTTCCTAACCTGAGGGGCCCAGAACTGGACACAGGGCTCAAGGTGTGGCCTAACCAGTGCAGTGTACCAGGGCAGAATGACTTCCCTGCTCCTGCTGGCCACACTGTTCCTGATACAGGCCAGGATGTCATTGGCCTTCTTGGCCCCCTGGGCACACTGTTGGCTCATGTTCAGCTGCTGTCAACCAGTATCCCCAGGTCCCTCTCTGCCTGGCTGCTCTCCAGTCACTCAGACCCCAGCCTGGTGCACTGCATGGGGTTGCTGTGGCCAATGTGCAGAACCTGGCACTTGGATGTGTTCATCCAAGACTCTGCCCATCTGTCCATCCTGGCAAGGTCCCTCTGCAGAGCTCTCCTGATCCTCTAGCAGACCAACACCTGCCCCCAGGTTGGTGTCATCTGCAAATTTACTGATGATGGACTTAATGCCCTCATCCAGATCATCAATGAAGATATTAAAGAGCATGGGGCCCAGCACTGATCCCTGGGGCACACCACAGGTGACTGGCTGCCAGCTGGCTGTGGCACCATTCACTATCACTGTCTGGGCTCGGCCCTCCAGTCATTTCCTAACTCAACTCAGTGTACTCCTGTCCAAGCCATGGGCTGACAGCTTGTCCAGGAGTTTGCTGTGGGGGACTTGATATAAGCAGCTATTTCAGAGAGTGGAATCCCTAAAAGCCAGAGCTGTCATGGAGAGATGTATCTATTTAGAATACTTATCTCATCTATTCTTCCACAGCCTCACCTGAGCTGAGCCTGCTTGAGAACAATGCAATCAGTCAAGCTGTTTAATAACGGAAGATTCAAACCCTTTGCAATAAATATGTCCCTGAGCCTTTAATTTTCCAGCAGAATTTTCTAAATATTAATCTAAGCAGCAGAAAATGAAAAAGGCTCAGAGGTGTCTGAGTAAACCCTAATAAATTCAACTTAAATGAGGCACTATCAGTCTTGAGCAGTCTAGTTACTTTTTAGTCAGTCAGAACCACACACAAACATTTCTGTAAGAGAACTAACAGCAGCTATTTATTGCCATGATGGCTTGGAAAGTTATTGATATCTTTATGAACTAAGAAGGGTAAGGGGAGGAGAGGAGAATGTATTCTTTTTTTCTGAGCCCTACAGTCTTAGTGGAAGTCAGAACTTGGTGCAAGTAAGCAGTCATAAATACACATCTAACTGTGGAAAAATTCATGTTGGGCTCATTCAGTCAGAAACAGCACAAATGTCCATGAAAAACATTAGAGCAAGACAGCAGTGAGACAAATGTCTACACAGCATTTGAACACCTTGGCTGGTGGCTAGCTCCTTTAGCTATTGCTCCTCTGCTGTTTGGCTCCCTTTTTCTGTTGCTTCTGCAACATGAATCCTAAGTGCATTTTGAATAAGATTATGTGGATATGTCCTCTGTCTTTACTGATCACTCATCTCGTGACTTGGGTGACAGGTTGGACTTGATGATCTTTGAGGTCTTTTCCAACCTTATTGATTCTATGATTCTATGACTTTTTCTTTCCTGTAGGAAATAAGTCTAACTACTCATAAGATTTAGATTGTTAGACCTGGTGGTTTTGGTGGGGTTTTTTTGGCATCAGGGGAGAGGCAGCTACTCACTTAAGAAAGCTGTCATTAGTTTTGAAAATAGCTTGAAGATGGCAAAGACTATCTTTCTGAATGGAAACAACTGAGTGCCACAGAGAGTAGACCAGACCAGACCAGACCAGACCAGACTAGACTAGACTAGACTAGATAGAATAGAATAGAATAGAATAGAATAGAATAGAATAGAATAGAATAGAATAGAATAGAATAGAATAAACCAGGTTGGAAAATACCTTGGAGATCATCAAGTCCAACCTATCACCCAACACCATGTAATCAACTAAACCATGGCATCAAGTGCCTCATCTAGTCTCCTCTTAAACACCTCCAGGGATGGTGATTCCACCACCTCCCTGGGCACCATATTCCAATGGCCAATTACTCTTTCCGTGAAGAACTTCTTCCTAACATCCAGCCAAAACCTCCCCTGGCACAGCTTGAGACTGTGTCCTCTCATTCTGTCACAGGTTGTCTGGGAGAAGAGACCAACCCCCACCTGGCTACAACTTCTCTTCAGGTAGCTTTAGAGAGCAAGAAGGTCTCCTCTGAGCCTCCTCTTCTCCAGGCTAAGCAACCCCAGCTCCCTCAGCCTCTCTGAAACAAATATGAATCAGAAAATATCAGCCTTCTTACTGAGACAACAGCCTAGGGCAGAGAGAAAAGTCACTTGTTATTTGGGTAGCCTATTAGAAGGGAATGAAGCTCCAGGTTTTCTATGCAGGAGTCAAGGTGTGGCTTAACCAGTGCTGAGCACAGGGCACAATGACTTCCCTGCTCCTGCTGGCCACACTGTTCCTGATCCAGGCCAGGATACCACTGGCCTTCTTGGCCACCAGGGCACACTGCTGTTCTTATTAGCATTAGCACATCTCTACAAGCACTGCTGACATCAATAGCTCTCATGATCAGTATTTATGCAAAGCATTTCTCTTTAGGAAAAAAAATACATAGTCCTGGATGTATCAGATGTATTTTAATGTCGTGCTGAGGAAGGACATTATTACCTGTAGCTATCAGCATACTGTACAACAATTTGCACTGTAATTAGTATTTCTTCTTTCTGTTAATCACACTCCTCCTATTCCAGTTGCATGCTGCCTCTGCATGTCTGTGTGCAAGCATGATCACAGCAGCTGACAGAACAGCAGCACCCAGCCAAGTGGAAAATACAATTCCCAGAAAAGAAAACCATGGATTTCCAGAGACAAGAGTCTGCCTAAAGAAGTAATCTCTTAAGTGTATTTATCCAGTAACTTAGTAGTGAAAATTATCAAGATTTCTCTACTGTCTCTCATTTAAGGTTCTCTTAGATACCTATGTTGCTCTAATAAAGAAGTAGAATAGAATTAAATAGAATTAACCAGGTTGGAAAAGACCTCAGAGATCATCAAATCCAACCTATCATCCAACACCATCTAATCAACTAAACTATGGCACCAAGTGCCCCATCCAATCCCCTCTTAAACACCTCCAGGGATGGTGACTCCACCACCTCCCTGGGCAGCACATTCCAATGGCCAATCTCTCTTGCTGGGAAGAATTTCTTCCTAACATCCAGCCTAAACCTCCCTTGGCACAGCTTGAGACTGTGTCCTCTTCTTCTGGTGCTGGGTGCCTGGGAGAAGAGACCAACCCCCACCTGGATACAACCTCCCTTCAGGGAGTTGGAGAGAACAATGAGGTCTCCCCTGAGCCTCCTCTTCTCCAGGCTAAGCAACCCCAGCTCCCTCAGCCTCTCCTCCCAGGGCTGTGCTCCAGACCCCTTCCCAGCTTTGTTGCCCTTCTCTGGACACCTTCCAGCAACTCAACCTCTTTCCTAACCTGAGGAGCCCAGAACTGGACACAAGACTCAAGGTGTGGCCTAACCAGTGCTGAGCACAGGGCACAAGGACTTCCCTGCTCCTGCTGGCCACACTCTTCCTGATGCAGGCCAGGATGCCATTTGCCTTCTTGGCCACCTGGGCACACTGCTGGCTCATGTTCAGCCTACTCTCAACCAGTACCCCCAGGTCCTTTTCTGCCTGGCTGCTCTCAGCCACTCTGACCCCAGCCTGCAGCACTGCCTGGGGTTGTTGTGACCAATGCGTAGAACCCGGCACGTAGATATGTAAATTGTGTATTGGATTTGATACGTAATAAGGGCTGACATATCTACCTCATCTCTTAACAAGTTATCACATTGGGTGAACAATTGTATTGCACAGTGTCTAAACTTTAGTAAATTATAAAATGTGAAGGACATCTTCTCTTCTGAAGGAAGGAGGGAAGCATAGAGGTCTTGCTGGCTTCCACAGTCCTTTTCATTCCATGGATATACACATTGATACATGTTGGCTTGAAGAAAGCCACTAAAACCCCAGTGAAGAAGTGAAATGGAAGTTATTAAATCGAAGAAAGTGATATGAAAGTTCTTGCTGAAATAATTTAGTTGAAAATAAGGATATAAACATTCTTGTCCTCTCTCATCTTTCTGTCATACTCAGTTTTCATGTTCTGGAAACTCTGTAATGAGTTTTTCTGGTAATAGCAAGCTTTGTGGTTTTGTTCTGAGAGTGTTTGCATTGCATTCTTATTTTTCTGTCCGTGATGAGGCAACATCCATGCTTTTTAAAGTTCCACTCTCTTTCTTATTCTTGGGTCACCCAATGCTGTACCTTTCCTTTCCCACCTTCTGTCTATAGAAATAAAGGATGGTGAGAGGCCTTGAGCATAAGCCCTATGAGGAGAGGCTGACGGAGCTGGGGTTGCTTAGCCTGGAGAACATGAGGCTCAGAGGAGACCTTACTGCTCTCTACAACTACCTGAAGGGAGGTTGTAGCCAGGTGGGGGTTGGTCTCTTCTCCGAGGCAACCAGCACCAGAACAAGAGGACACAGTCTCAAGCTGCACCAGGGGAAGTTTAGGCTTGAGGTGAGGAGAAAGTTCTTCCCAAAGAAAGCTGTTAGCCATTGGAATGTGCTGCCCAGGGAGGTGGTGGAGTCACTGTCCCTGGAGGTGTTCAGGAGGGGACTGGATGTGGCACTTTAAGCCATGGTTTAGTAGTCATGAGGTCACGGGTGATAGGTTGGACTTGATGATCTCTGAGGTCTTTTCTGACCTTGATTCTATGACTCTATGAGATTGTGGCATTTCCTCTTTTCAGGAGGAAATCTCCATTTTATTTTGGAGAAGCGTAACACATCGTGCCCTGCCCCATCTATACCAAGCTAAATCTGCTGTGAAGCCTGCCTCAGTTTAAAGCAATGACCTCAGTGATGAGAGCAGCTTTGAATATGTGGAGATTAAACATTCTTTACGGAACAAACATTTTCACATTTCCCCCTGTCTAGATACGCAGGGCTGCGACACACTCATTTCATGAGGCACGGTTGGTCGTCTCTTTTCCTAAGCAACAGTCTACACTCTCACTTAATAGCCAGGCTTTAAGACAACTGAGAGTGCTTTAATTGAAGAATGCAAACAAATAAGTCTGATTTTGAGAGATGCTGAGCACCTGGTGTTGCAACCACAGATGATCTGTCACTGCCCCTGCTGAACTGCTGCCTTGACCCTCGTATAGGGCACGTCAGGCACATTGGTATGACGGCTATGCAAGGCAGAGTCAGTGAGGTTACACTCCCTACTCTCTAGGCACCACAATTTAAATAGTAACATCATAACCCTTGTCATCTAACTGAACTTAGCTTGGCATCTGCATATCACATTTTATCCCAAAAGTGTAATTATTTATAGTAAAGTAGGAAAGGCAAAACTGTGAGGCATCAGTCCCTACGTCAGCTTGGAACTCAGCAACAGCTCCTAGGATAGCGCAGATGCCAAGCACTGCCAGCTGCACTGCAGGTTCAGTGAGCTCCTTCTTAACTCTCCTGTCCACAAAGTCACTCACTGCGTCCTTTCAAGCTGCTCTGGAGTTTTGTCCTTGAGCTAAGCCCGCTCCAAATCTCTGTGTGACACCATATAAGCTAGTCAGGGTACATACAACTGGCAAGTAAGCTCAGAGAGGAGAGCAAACAAGTAGAGGGATTTTAAAAGGGAGGAAGATGATCAACTAGACCTCTTCTAAGAAGAGCAGGGAGGCAAAAATCAAAAAGGCATGCACATCCTCTCTGATGATGAATTGTTGCCCTGATAAATACCTCCACCAAGGAAGACCTTCTTCATGTCAGTGTATCTCAAGAGACTAAAGAGCAGCTATTATAGTCACCTTGCATACACCCAATGGGAAGAAATCTCTTTTGGCAACACATTTTTATTGGCAACACATTTTATCTGCCACATTAATTTCTTGTATCAGCTTACGCTGTTTTGCCTTGTGCTTGCCGTGGGTTAGTTGTTTGGGCTGTGTTGGATTGGTTGATGGGTTGGACACGATGATCTTCAAGGTCTCTTCCAACCTGGTTTATTCTATGTATATGTATTCTATGTATATGTATTATGCAGGCACAAACACAGTCAGAGCCTCTTATCCAACCCTCAGGAAGCAACATGTTGTGTCCAGGGGTGGCTTTGACTGAGGGCATGCTGAAGCTCATCCCCCATCACAACTATAATAACCTCACTAAAGATTTTCCTTCTGTCTTAGTGCTGGCATGCAGCGGTGGGACAGCACAGTGGAGGTAACAAACGAAGCAACAAATACCAAGTTACAGCACATTAGAATAGAATAGAATAGAATAGAATAGAATAGAATAGACTAGACCAGGTTGGAAGAGACCTTCAAGATCATCGTGTCCAACCTATCATCCAACACCACCTAATCAACTAAACCATGGCACCAAGCATCCTGTCAAGCCTCACCCTGAACACCCCCAGCGACGGCGACCCCACCACCTCCTCGGGCAGCCCATTCCAATGGGCAATCACTCTCTCTCTGTAAAACTTCCTCCTAACCTCCAGCCTAAACCTCCCCTGGCGCAGCCTGAGACTGTGTCCTCTAGTTCTGGTACTGGTTGCCTGGGAGAAGAGACCAACCTCTGCCTGTCTACAACCCCCCTTCAGGTAGTTGTAGAGAGTAATAAGGTCACCACTCTCCAGGCTAAGGAACCCCAGCTCCCTCAGCCTCTCCTCACAGGGCTTGTGCTCCAAGCCCCTCACCAACTTTGTTGCCCTTCTCTGGACTCGTTCTAGCAAGTCAACCTCCTTCCTAAACTGAGGGGCCCAGAACTGAACACAGTACTCAAGGTGCAACCTAACCAGTGCAGTGTACAGGGGCAGAATGACCTCCCTGTTCCTGCTGGCCACACTGTTCCTGATGCAGGCCAGGATGCCATTGGATAGAATAGAATAGAATAGAATAGAATAGAATAGAATAGAATAGAATAGAATAGAATAGAATAGAATAGAATAGAATAGAATAGAATAGAATAGAATAGAATAGAATAGACCAGGTTGGAAGAGACCTTCAAGATCATTGCATCCAACCTATCATCCAACACCACCTAATCAACTAAACCATTAGTAGGCTGCTACCACATGTAACCAACTTCCACAGGAGGGTTTGCTTGGAGAGGGGCAAGGATGGTCAGCAGTGCAAAACAGTTCCCAGAGCTCTCATACTTTCAGAGACCAGCACCTTCCTTAGCCCTCACTGGAGATTTCACTCTTAGGTCACTGAGAATGGCAATCTGGCAACTCAGGCTGAGTACTACAAAGTGCATGTGTAAGGAGACTAGACTAGACTAGACTAGACTAGACTAGACTAGACTAGACTAGACTAGAATAGAATAGAATAGAATAGAATAGAATAGAATAGAATAGAATTAACCAGGTTGGAAATGCCCTTAGAGATTATAGAGTCCAACCTATCATCCAACACCATCTAATAAACTAAACCATGCAATCAAGTGCCTCATCCAGTCTCTTCTTAAACACCCCATCTCCCTCAACCTCTCTTCATAGGGCTTGTGTTTCAAACCCTCCCCAGCTTTGTTGCCTTTCTCTGGACACCTTCCAGCAGCTCAACATCTTTCCTAAACTGAGGAGCCCAGAACTGGACACAGGACTCAAGGTGCAGCCTGACCAGTGCTGAGTACAGGGCAGAATAACTTCCCTGCTCCTGCTGGCCACACCAAAGGGAGTTAAGTCTCCCTTTAATTACCTCAGCATTGTTTACCTTCCCAAAATGTTTCACAGCATTGTTCCAGAGGACCACAAGCACTGTGCTGACACTGGATCCCACTGTAAACAGGACTCACATCCTGACATTTGCCTTCACACTATTTTCTCAAGAAGATTATTTTCTCATCTGCAAGACTACAAACTCTGTGCTGATAGCCAGCAGATGCTGAGACAAGTCTTCATGGACCTTCTCATGGACAGGACTCTCAAAAGGTGACTGACACAGCGGTTTCACAAGGTGTTTTCACACTATTACACAAGCTCTGAGACAATAGCAACTGGTAACCAGGACAAGGCCACAAGTTCCTCTCTCAGGAATGTTGCTGTGAGACCAGAGCTGGCACGGGTAACCCACCCACAGGGCCGGTGCTGACACCAGTCAAATGTCTTCAGCTGAATGGGACAGTGTGACTACATATGGGACTGGAAAAGGTATAAAACCCAAGAGGCAACAGAAAAAGTTTGAAGCTTCCACACTGATCCAGCAGCAAGGCCTCACCAAGCTCCAACATCTCAGACTTTGCTGCTGTAAGCTTCCCTACCATGGACCAAGACCTCCAGGGATCAGCAAAACGTCAGCTAGGTCCACGGTGGTGATTACCTTTTTGCTTCGCTACCCCTTGCTTTTTTCTTCCTCCTTTTCTATATTTCTAACATTTTCTCCTGCATATGTAAGCAAAACGAATTCAAGTGTTTTTCCCAAACCAACTACTCGGTTCCTTCTTGGTTTCATTCCAGGGATCCATAAAAGAACCATCCCTTCCCCAGAAAAGCAGATGGAGACAGCATGTAGGAGAAAGCCACAGAAGTCTTTTACAAATGAATGCCTTTTTTTGTGTGGTGGTGTTTTCTGCTGCAAAGATAAAAACACTCTTGTCTCCTTAACGTTATAACCCATATTATTCTTACCTGGTACAATACTCTTCACATGGTCCCAGAGTATTATTGACACATACTACTACTCCCTGCTACAAAATACTCAGCTGAGATCCTCACAGCTAAAATACAATTAAGAAACAACTGACTATGCCTATACATAGCTGACTTGAATCCATCCCACCAGAGTTTCTCATAACTACAGTGCCTTGAGTGCTGTGTCCAGTTCTGGGCCCCTCAGTTTAAGAAGGACATTGAGACTCTTGGACATGTCCAGAGAAGGGCAACGAGACTAGGGAGAGGTCTCAAGCACAGCCCTGTGAGGAGAGGCTGAGGGAGCTGGGGTTGTTTAGCCTGGAGAAGAGGAGGCTCAGGGGAGACCACCTTGCTGTCTCCAACTCCCTGAAGGGAGGTTGTAGCCAGGTGGGGGTTGGTCTCTTCTCCCAGGCACCCAGCACCAGAACAAGAGGACACAGTCTCAAGCTGAACCAGGGGATGTTTAGGCTTGAGGTGAGGAGAAAGTTCTTCACAGAGAGAGTTGATGTCCTTTGGAATGTGCTGCCCAGGGAGGTAGTGGAGTCACCATCTCTGGAGGTGTTGAAGAGGGGATTGGATGGGGCACTTGAAGCCGTGGTTTAGTGGTGATGTGGTCTTGGGTGACAGGTTGGACTGATGATCTCTGAGGTCTTTTCCAACCTTATTGATTCTACAATTCTGTGATTCTAAGAGAAACATCCCTTGCCCTGTGCTCTCTTCTGGACTATGCTTGGGCATCATCCCAGAGTGCTAATCAGCACAGGCTTCCATGCACACCCGTGAGTGTGATTCAGACTAAACAGCATAGGCAATGGCATGCTCGCACTCCAGTATTTGTTCTGATCCTGCTTTGTTTACAGGAAAGATGTGGCTCTGTAAGTCTGCATAAGCATATCCTGAGCTGACAGAGAAGAAGGGAATAGTAGCTACCCATTAACCTCCTGATCTACCTGCAGCACAAAAGTGGCAGCTTTACCAGAGTCTTGAACAGCATGCTATTATGCTCTTACAGAACAAAAGCCCTTTTTTCTCTCAAGTCCTCTCCTGTTAAAGAAGAAGTATATGAAGTGAAAAACTAAGCTAATTAACCTCCAAGCCTGTCCATACAATCCAGGTAGAGAGGAAAGGTGGCCGTCAGCCACCAGATTTACATTAGTGAATGGGAAAAGATGGAGCATCAGGGAACAATTAAAGCTTCTTAATAGCCCTGGAAAGAAACAAGCCAGAAAGCAACAAAGCCTGCAAACAAAGGAATACCATATGGGAAATACAAATTATCCACTTGATTTATTGTGGCATTTATATGTAATAAAAAAGCCTCCAGACTTCCAAGGGTATTGAATCTGTAGTCTTGAGAAGGGAGAAGAATTTTCAACGGATGGTGGCTAATAAACCAGCTCCAAGTCCTCCTTTGTCCACACTGATGTGAGGCAGAGTTTGCAGGCAGAGAAAGAGGAAAGCATCCTGGACTTCATAGCTGGATACTGGATTTCAAACATCTTGGTAAACAGATGATTCCCTGATGATTCCCTGCCCAGCTCTTCTCCCACACCAGCTTTACACACCAGCTCATTATCAACTATCACACCAGCCCTGGAGAGGGAGAGCTTAGACACCACCCACTAGTTGGTAAAACACAAGGAATAAGTAACTCCATAACTCCAATCTCTTTCTGAGGCTCTGAACACACTGTAGAACAGAGCTTCTTTTTATATTGCCCCCAATCCACCTAAGGTGATATAAATGCAAAGAGCTGAGAAAGGCTGTCTTTTGAAGTGGAGAATGACTGTGATTCATGCCAACCTTCCATAACCTTGCTAATGTCTTCAGATCTAGATTTTTCCTCATTTAATTTGTGGAGAGTTTATAGTACAATGGACAGAAATCCCTCCTGGAGCTCTCCTGGCCACAGCCCAACCACTGCACCAATTCTTTATTTGCTTTTTATTTACCATGTAAAAAAATCCATTATTATTATTTGTACTGTCAGAGTGTCTTGACTGAGTCCAGGATCAAGACTGTAATGCAGTAGGTGGGGTGGAAACTCTGAGCAAAAAGACTGTCTCAAAACACTTGAGATTTAAGTGCATATGAAGTGTGGGCCTTCTTCCTCCATGCAATTTATAGAATGGCATGGAATGGCATGGAATGGAATGGAATGGAATAGAATTAACCAGGTTGGAAAAGACCTTTGAGATCATCAAGTCAAACCTATCATCCAGTACTATTTCATCAACTAAACCATGGAACCAAGTGCCTCAGCCAGGCTCTTCCTAAACACCTCCAGTGATGGTGACTCCACCACCTCCCTGGGCAGCACATTCCAATGGCCAATCTCTCTTGCTGGGAAGAATTTCTTCCTAAAATCCAGCCTAAACCTCCCCTGGCACAGCTTGAGACTGTGACCTCTTGTTCTGTTGCTGGTTGCCTGGGAGAAGAGACCAACCCCCACGTGGCTGCAACCTCCCTTCAGGTAGTTGTAGAAGGTCTCCCCTGAGCCTCCTCTTCTCTAGGCTAAGCAACCCCAGCTCCCTCAGTCTCTCCTCACAGGGCTTGTGCTCCAAACCGCTCACACTGCTGGCTCATGTTCAGCCTACTATCAACCAGTACTCCTAGGTCCCTTTCTGCCTGGTTGCTCTCCAGCCACTCTGACCCCAGCCAGTAGCACTGCATAGCTAGCATTTCAGACTTGTATATGTTTCAGCAAGATAAAAGAGTGTGACAGGACAAGGTTTTCTTTCTATTTGACTCAGTTGTATACTGGTTTCTTAAGTACACAGTGCCAGCTCTCTTCAGAAAGAAGATAATGGACCTGGGTTGGAATAACCCTCTCTGTCACTACAGGCTGGACAGAAGCTGGACATGAGCAGGCAGAGTGCACTTGCACCCCCAAAGGCCAATCACATCCTGGGCTACATCAAAAGAAGCGTGGCCACCAGATAAAGAGAGGGTGATTTTGCCACTTTACTCTAGTAACACTGCACCTGGAGTACTGCATCCAGCTCTGGAGCCCTCAGTACAAGGACATGGACCTGATAGAGTTGGTGAGTGCCACAAAAGCGATCAGGAGGCTGGAGCACCTCTGCTATGAGTACAGGCTGAGGGAGTTGGGGGTGTTCAGCCTGGAGAAGAGAAGGCTCCAAGGAGACATAATAACTACCTTCCAGTATCTAAAGGGGACCCGCAAGAAGGCTGGAGAGGGACTGTTTATGAAGGACTGCAGTGCTAGGACAAGGGGCAATGGCTTTAAATTAGAGAAGAGGAGATTTAGATTGGATGTTAGGAAAAAGTTCTTTACAATGAGAGTGGTTGAGCAGGTTGCCCAGAGAGGTGTTTGAAGCCCCGTCCCTGGGAATATTCAAGATGAGGCTCAACAGTGCTCTGGGCTACCTGATGTAGTTGAGGATGTGACAGGCAATGCCCTTACATGCTCTTTGGAGAATTACTAGGAAGTTTCTGACACCATCAATGTCACAAGAGCAGAGTTCCCTAGGAGAAAAACCTTTTTTAAAGTTTTATTGGCACTACAGGAAAATATATACTAAACTGTCAGCTCTAGAGAGGCACTTTCACACTCCTATTAGGCTGAGTGCAGCAGCATCAATCCAAAGCCAGCTGCAGATCATAAAGTGAGCATAGGTTAGTCATAAACAGCCAGCTCTTACTCATCAGGAACAGTGGTCAGACCAGGACTGTTTTACTTAACCTCTGCTATTTCTAAGGTCACTTGTGGTGTAATTAAAACTTCATTCATTAATTTGAACAGTAGCAGGCCATACACATGACTGTTAGCTGGGGGAGAAGATTGTGTTCACCTAGTGCCAAAGCCTGCAAAGGAAAACCTGTGTTTAGCTCATACAAAAAGCCTGCAGAAGACCAGTCTGAAGCAACCACCTGAAAACTTGACGGACACCAGATGATCCAGGGACACTGCCTCTAATTATACTGATGAATCTACAATGTGGCTTTCTTATGTAAGCAGCTGCTACAGCTGCTCTCTGTAAAGGTTTTCCCTGCCTTTTTGAACAACCAGAGGTAAAAAATTAAGCACTTTCATTTGAAAAAAGCTTTTGTGGAATAAGAGTTTACAACAGTATGTAGGGGCTGGTTTCCCTGAAACATATTTTGGGTTGCCTCCAAAACAAAGACTTGTGTAAATAGAGGTCCAAACAAACAGCAGATGTCATGAGCTGAAGGAAAAGGTATATATGATTTATGAACTAGCACTCAGGATTACCTAGTACCAAGGCAGAATGTGCAGCAGGTAAGTGAATTGCACACAACATGTAAAAAGGAGCTCAAAACACTGCTTGCAAATGGGTCCTCTGTCTGGTATTCAGTCTCCTTGGTCGATGGGCTAGAAACAGCCACCAAGATGTGTTGAAGCCCGGTGCTGAGTGCAAGAAGAGGGAGAGAGAAGGCTACTGTTGGTAGGGGCTGAAGAGCCTGGGGCTCAACCCAGAGATGACCGGCCCAGGCATGTCTAAGCATATCATTCAGGTATCACTTCAAAATCTCCTGGTCCAAATATATGACACATCAGCTGCTCTTTTACCTTTGCAGAAGAACTGAGTACATGTTGTCTACATTTGCACCATATTATGTGCAGCCTGGCACCTCTTCTTCACAGCCCAGTCATAACGTTTTGGAGGAGAGTAACAATCTCATCCCTGAAACTGGCACTTCTGAGGATCCAAAATCCTACAGAAGTCGGGTGCTGGAAACACGCTTTCCCCTTCTTCCTCCACCAAGGCAGAGACTGTCAGTAGGACGCCTCAGTAGAAAGCTTTCCGCACAATTTAGGATACACCCTATGTCGTCCCTCCCCTCCACCGAGGACTCGCACGGCTCCTCCCAGTCCGCGTCCGGCTGGGGGAGCCGGGAAGGTGGTACCACCGCAGGTCACCCCGGCAAGGGACCCCTGCTGCTCCCTGCGCGGCCGGGCGGGGCGGGCATCCCCCTCCATGGCACATCGCGCCGGGGCTGGGAGGCACATCAGCCTGGTCGGCGCATCCCCGCGGCAGCCCGGGAACCGTGGGCAGCGCGGGAGGAGCATCTCTGCGCCAGCCACCGCCGCGCCACATCCCGCCGCCCTCTACAGCTCCGCCCCGGCGGCTCCCGCGACGCGCGCAAATTGCGAGGCGGCGGCGGCGGCGAAGCGCGGAGACGCGGGCCGCCTCGACCGCAGCCCTGAGGGCGGAGGACCGGTCGGGGCGGCGCCGGAGTTTTCCCGGCTGGCTGGTGTCTCCCTCCTTTCCTCCATCCTTCCTTCCTTCCTTCCTTGCCCTCATCGCGTTTTCTTCTTATTTTTCATTCTTGGTGGAGGGAGCGGTGGCTGCGGAGGGAAGCGCTTTGCTCTCCGCGCCCCGGGACCGGCGCCTACCGCGGTGCGGATGTGTGTGGAAGAGTCCTCGCGAAAACAGCTCCCGACGTTTCCCCCCAAAAAACCCAAACCCAAACAACCCACCCACTTGGATAATTAAAACGGTAAATCTAGCTAACTTTTCATTCTCTTGCTTGCTGTGCGCTTATATCTGTAGATATTTATGGCTTATCTGGCTTCGTTCCTTCATCTTTCGGGTTTTGATTGATGAGCTTCTCTTGTGCTGCTGGAGAAGTTGAAATATTTGGGGTTTGCACCTAGCAGGACTCTCTGCTTCATCCTAAAGTTGGACTGAGGAATGAAAACATTCCTAGTTCGTACCAGCATGCAGATATGTTTACTTGTCTTATTAATCTGAATGTGGCTGAGATTTCAGGTGGCAGCATCCCCTGGAGTTTGCTTTGCCTTAGTTTAATTTTTGCCAGTGCTATCTAATGTAGCATAGAAGTGTTTATGCTGCACACCTACAGTCTTGTACACTGACTGGTTTTGCATGCTGGCATTCACATCTGAGAATCCAAGCAGGCTTTGAATCTCTTTAGTTTATGATGTTAACAAGCGAACTTGCCTTCTGTTTTCAACCTAATTCAACTTGAGGATCCTGCCCAGGCAAAGTCACCCAAACCCAATGAAGTAGTATTTCTCAGCCCTGTAATTATTTGGTTTCCATTTGTCTGATGGAAACATGTTTCAGTTTACACAATTTGTGTAGCTTCTCAATCCAGTAGGCTTTTGTTTGAGAGGTCATGCATTTTATGTAGTCACTGTATTAGTTGGATGCTTTAGAAGGCTGGGGAAGCTCTGGCTTTCTGCACATTGTGAAAAACAACTTCAGGAGATGATGTGTCTTTGCTTTATTAGATAGTATAATTTCATGGACATTTATGCTTCCTGCTCTTAGCCCTTCCTCTTGGCAGTGTTAACCCAGCAGATGTTAACCTGAGAAGAAAAATTAGAAGTCAGTTGAAAATAATAATAATAATAATAATAATAAAGTTTATCCTTTTAAAACAAGAGGAAATGAAAGTCTCAGTTGCATAGTTGGCAAAAATGACTGACCTGAACTTTGCTGCAAAATATAAGCTGAACTTCCAAATTTTCCAGGGAAAACTTGGCTCAGTAAAAGACTCTGTTGTTCTTTTGTTGTTCTTCATTGACTTTGTGTCTTTCCTCTCTAAGAAATTGTACATGTATTGGTCTTACCTGCCTATACATATGTGTGCATATGCACCAGCACAGGCACACAGAGCAACCTGGTAGTGCTCAAGCACAGGACTTGTGATTCTGGCTTGTGAGCCACAGAGGATAGCAAGCAATGGTGGGGAAAAGAAAAATGAGAGATTTACATTTACTTTTGGGCACATATATTAAAGACCTTAGTTTGGAAACTGGTCTTTGTAGCTGGAGAAGAGATGGGACTCCACATGCCTTTCATAGCGCCCAGCACCTGCTTCTGCCCTAAACTGCTCCTAGTTGCGATTACCTATTTGAATTCATCTTCCAAAAACTTATGTTCATCCACTATTTATCCTGCTAATGTTGCAAATGGGATAGAATATGCATTTGTTGGTTATTGCTAGTCTGCAAAGTATTGAGGTCTGTTGGCCCAAGAGCCAAGTATTTTGCTTAGGGGCTGAAAATCATCTTTGCTCATGAAAATAATAACTAGTGTGTGCTGACACTGCACACAAACTTTCTTCAGTGTTGCACTGAACGAGAACGTGGAAGTAGGGGGCAGTCTTTCTTCTGCACCAAGGACAGGAGTGTTAAATGACTGGTCAGCAGCATTGCTCAAACCATTAGCAAGTCTGGGGAACAGTACTGTCTGAACGCTGCAAGTGGTACAGCAGTGACCTTTGCATCAGGCTGTTAAGGTACTGTAAAAGAAGACTAATCTTGGTGCTGCTGCCTCTTTAAAATTGCCCTTCATCAGCAGAAAGCGTGACGGTGCTGTCTTTCTTTGGTGTGATTCCTGCCAAGTCCAGGTTTCTGCAAAGCTTGGCATAAATAGCTGAAAATGTCTTCATTTTGATCGTGGAGACTGCAGCGCTTGAGATTGCCAAAGTAATCAACTCCAAGCCATTGTGCAATGTTAATATCATAACTCAAACTGATTCCTAGTTAAGTCAGAAATTCTGCTTTCTTCAGGAGAGAGTAATAAAGCCTTTGTTTGGGTTGGGGTTTTGCTGTTGTTGTTTGTTTGATTTGGTGCGTGTGGGGTTTTGTTGTTGTTGTTTTGGGGGTTTATTATTATTATTATATTTTCCCAGAAATTTTGGACTCTTC
The DNA here is from genome assembly GCF_014839835.1 of Dryobates pubescens. Classification (NCBI taxonomy): domain Eukaryota; kingdom Metazoa; phylum Chordata; class Aves; order Piciformes; family Picidae; genus Dryobates; species Dryobates pubescens. The sequence continues at coordinate 4,245,352 of NC_071623.1, read as the reverse complement.
AGGTCTGCAGTGAAACCTGAAAATGAAACCTTTCCTTGTATATTTCCTTGAAGAATTCCTTCTCCTTCCATCCTTCCCTGCTGTGAGCTCCAAATTACCCGGGTTTTTTTTCATCCAGGCAGCAAATGGAAGGGCTAACAGAATATAGTGTCATTACAGGCAAGAAGCACTCAGCACTTGTAGAATATGATTTTCAATACTAAGATTCCTCTTGAGCTGGGGTTACAGGCAAAAAGGGCTCATGCTGCACATGACATCTCTCAGGTGCTCCTGGCATTTTGTGCTAATTCCACATCTGAGGATGACAAACCACTATTTTAATGTTTAAGAGGGCACAAGTGATTAAAATCCAGGCCTTTTTAAAAAACTTACTGATGCACAGCTGTTAGAAGTTACAGCTGAAGGTATGGGTTGTGAGAGAGCAACACCTTTTAACCCCAATTTCATTGGGTAGAAGCCTTACATTCTGCCATTTGAAAAAGCCTTAGAGACTGCCAGATTCAGTGGCTTGCCTCTAGTATTAGTTCCTCACCCAGAAATGGGAGAAAAACTCACAGCTTCAAAATAAAAGAGAAACTGACTTGAAGAGAGCTTTAGTACTCAAAAATCAGTCTTTATACCTTTGTCTTTTTAAATGACTAATCTCCACCTGTGGGTGTCCATACAACCTGCGAGATAACTTTAGAAACCGCTGGAGGCAATTTGTACTATAGGATCTTAAGTAATTAGCATTAAGTACCCAATATGATGCATTTATGTATATGATGAGTTGTATCTCTTGGCTTTCTTTAATTTGTTCTTGCCTGCAGGGTTTCTCTGTAATTTATGATCACAAACAAAGGTTACAGACTCTGTAATTCAAGCTTCAACTGTTATGACATTTTAATACAAAGGCTGATTTACTTTGTCAAAGCATTTGGCAAGAAGGATCAGTCAATGCGATCCATTATTCCTCAACTACTCTGTGGAGAAGTGACTCTATCAAAAACATGTCCCCTGGTTACATTATTCTCCCAAGCTAATTATGTATGTCAGAAACAATGTGACCCTCTACTACTACATAAGTTGGAGGAGTCTCAATGCAAGAACACACAAAGTATTTTTGTTCACTTGATGTTTGATGCCCATGGTGAGAAAGTTGCACCAGGCAGTTGCTCCTGGCAGAGGAGCAAGCTCTTCAGTGTATACACTTCACATTTAAATTAAAAGCAGGGCACATCTCAGAGAATGTTGGGAATCTGTATTATACATGTTGAGCACCAAGTGTTAATTTCATGGGGTTTCATCTTGCAAATTAGTGCAAACTAAGAGAAGGTAGTTGGTGATCATTTCTTCCTGTCCTCAGTTTTCCTGCAGCTCACAGAATCACAGAGGAAGTTCCTGGAGGAAGAAGAGAGCATGCAAGTGCAGTAAACTGTGCAGCCCTAGCCCTAAGAACTGACTAAACACTTAGATGTTTCTCTTGCCTACAGTAGAAGCATATCACATTGCAATTTGGGAGGCTTACTTGGAATTGGAAGAGTTATGAAACTGGATTTGAATCATAGAGCTGTACATCTCTGTGTGTGCATGTGCAGATTTTCTGCAGAAGAGAGGCAGAGAGCCCAAGACTAAAGGCTGGATAAATAGTTTTAAATAGCAAACATGGCTTGCTCTGTCATGAGGCATCAGCAGCTCAGCATGACAAAAAGCCTGATCTAAGGACTTCCACATCACTGGCTTCACTAGAGTGAATCTCTATAAAGCACTAGTTGGAAAACTACATCAGGGCACATGCAAGTAGGCTTGTTAAATATGCCTGAACATTGTGTTTCCTTCTCAACATGCAAGCTGAATTTTGACATTTTTGGTTTGAGTGGAAAGCAGCCCCAAATTGAAAATAAAGCTTATCCAAATGGGGAAAAAAAAAGGCCATTTAAATGGTTATTTTTTTTTTCCCCCTGAAAACATCTTGGGTCTAGTTCATTGGGTTAGGAACTGGCTGGAGGCTGAGCCCAGAGAGTGGTGGTGAATGGTGCCACAGCCAGCTGGCGGCCAGGCACCAGTGGTGTGCCCCAGGGAGCAGTGCTGGGCCCCATCCTCTTTAACATCTTCATTGATGATCTGGATGAGAGGATTGAGTCAGTCATCAGCAAATTTGCAAATGACACCAAGTTAGGAGCAGATGTTGGTCAGTTAGAAGGTTGAAGGGCTCGGCGGAGGGACCTCGACCGACTGGGCAGATGGGCAGAGTCCAACGGGATGGCATTTAACAAGTCCAAGTGCCAGGTACTGCACTTTGGCCACGGCAACCCCATGCAGAGCTACAGGCTGGGGTCAGTGTGGCTGGAGAGCTGCCAAACAGAGAGGGACCTGGGGGTGCTGATTGACACCTGCCTAAACATGAGCCAGCAGTGTGCCCTGGTGGCCAAGAAGGCCAATGGCATCCTGGCCTGCATTAGGAATAGTGTGGCCAGCAGGAGCAGGGAGGTCATTGTGCCCCTGTACTCTGCATTGGTTAGGCCACACCTTGAGTACTGTGTCCAGTTCTGGGCCCCTCAGTTTAAGAAGGACATCGAGACACTTGAATGTGTCCAGAGAAGGGCAACAAGGCTGGGGAGAGGCCTTGAGCACAGCCCTGTGAGGAGAGGCTGAGGGAGCTGGGGTTGCTTAGCCTGGAGAAGAGGAGGCTGAGGGGTGACCTCATTGCCCTCTACAACTACCTGAAAGGTGGTTGTAGCCAGGAAGGGGTTGGTCTCTTCTCCCAGGCAACCAGCACCAGAACAAGAGGACACAGTCTCAAGCTGCGCCAGGGGAAGTTAAGGCTCGAGGTGAGAAGAAAGTTCTTCACTGAGCGAGTCGTTCGTCATTGGAATGTGCTGCCCAGGGAGGTGGTGGAATCATCATCCCTGGAGGTGTTCAAGAGGGGATTGGATGTGGCACTTGGTGCCATGGTCTAGTCATGAGGTCTGTGGTGACAGGTTGGACTTGATGATCCTCGAGGTCTCTTCCAGCCTTAGTGATACTGTGATGCTGTCATTACGTTTTGTACTAAACCATGACTCCACTGTGTTAAATGATGGTGTCAGCATTTCAAGCTTTAACTGGAAATGGGGTTTTGTTGATGGTGAAAACCAAAAAAGATTTGACAGCAAAAGCATCTTAAAATAAAGAAATAACTCGAAATCAGCAAGTCAGGTGGTGTACGTGCAAACACAGCAAGTTATGCCTTAGGTGCCAAATGGTTAAAAAGTCATTCTCTGCCACAGGAAAAATACAGGATTGCATAGATAAGTTATTAGCAGGACTGTCACAATGAGGTACAAAGGGGAGCAAGGATAGAATAGAATAGAATAGAATAGAATAGAATAGAATGGAATGGAATGGAATGGAATGGAATGGAATGGAATGGAATGGAATGGAATGGAATGGAATGGAATAGACCAGGTTGGAAGAGACCTTCAAGATCATTGCATCCAACCTATCAATTAATCCAACACCACCTAATCAACTAAACCATAGCACCAAGCACCCCATCAAGTCTCCTCCTGAAAACCTCCAATGATGGTGACTCCACCACCTTCTCAGGCAGCCCATTCCAATGGCAAATCACTCTCTCTGTACAGAACTTCTTCCTAACATCCAGCCTAAACCTCCCCTGGTGCAGCCTGAGACTGTGTCCTCTTGTTCTGGTGCTGGCTGCCTGGGAGAAGAGACCAACATCCGTCTGTCCGCAACCTCCCTTAAGGTAATTGTAAAGAACAAGAAGGTCTCCCCTGAGCCTCCTCTTCTCCAGGCTAAACAACCCCAGCTCCCTCAGCCTCTCCTCATAGGGCTTGTGCTCAAGACCTCTCCCCAGCCTCGCTACCATCCCTGTCACCATCCCTGGAGGTGTTTCAGTGGTGTGTGGATCTGGTGCTTAGGGATATGGTTAGTGTTGACCTTGCAGTGCTGGGTTGAGAATTGGACTGGATGATCTTCCAAGCAAATATATGCTGTTATTATATAATTCTGTGATCTGGTTGCCTTCTTGTGACATAAATACTTGTGCATGCTTAAATGAGTTTGTATACAAATGCACAGGATTCAGTGTGGGCCCAATATAACCCAAATACGAATGAACAAAAAGTTACAATGAATTATGACAGATCATTGGGAAGATGACCTGCTGGCAAGAGAGGAAAGGACAACAGAAATGAAAACTGAGAGTCAGAGAAGAGTCTGATCCATTATGTAAGTTATGGACAGACTAGGCAAGAAGGACTGTAACTGGCTTACCTAACCAAGAAAAGCTACAACTTTGTGCAGTACTGAAAGATGGTTAGAATCTGATGGATGTTTTATGATAACCTAAACCCAGGAATTCCTCCAAAGGCCACTCTGTACCTGTTGAGGTATGGTTGCATTTGGCAGCTTCTCCTGACTTGAGGAGAACTTCTGAACTCTGCTACTCTGAGGAGATTGGACGTGGCACTTGGTGCCATGGTCTAGTCGTGAGGTCTGTTGGGACAGGTTGGACTTGATGATCCTTGGGGTCTCTTCCAACCTTAGTTATACTGTGATATGTGATACTGTGAGTCACAGTCCAAAATATGACAATTTTAGGAACTTTTGCCCTTCAAAATAGAATTTATGAGCATTTAATGTCTATGAGTGTTACTGCAGAGTCAAGGCTGCAATAACAGTTGAGAACAAATAGACAACAGATTCTTTTTCCTCCTTTTCTGCTGTAGTGAGAATAAAAGTTCATTTCAATCAAGTTTCATTCTTTTTTCCCATAGTAACACTTTCTTCCTAAAGCTGTCTGTAGTTGGTCCCTTACAGCAGCTGAATGATGAGAGCAGAACAGTTGGCTTGGGTCCTTTCATGGATGGGAATGCAAAATGTTCTCAGCTTATTGCTTCCTACTTCTGACAGAGGACACAATGCTTAGTGAATCATTCTTAAGGTCAGCAGCACAGTGACTTCAGCATCACATTGCATCTCTCTCCTCCTTCTTTCTCCCAGTCTCACCATCTATCTCACCTCACAACAGCTAGGCTTCAGGCAAATCACGCTCTCTCATCCTCATCTGTCTGAGATTCCTGGTCTTTTGACTTCCTGGATTGTTCCTGATTGCACTCATATGCATGTACTGACAGTGCCCTGTCTGAGAAACTTCCTGTGTGGGCAGCAGGCTGTTATTTTCCCCTGAGTCCAGAAGCCAGTGTGCATAATACTAACTGAAGGACTGCTGAAATACGTGAAACCCAAGCATTTTCTAGTTGTAAGTGTGGGTGGTTTCTTTGTATCATACCCAAATGTGTTAGTTTCTCAATGCATAGTGCTGGGCCATAACTGGATCTTTTGCTGAAGAAGAGTGATCCCTGGGAGAAAAGGAACATAGCCCTGTCTTTCCACCTAGGAAAAATGCTTCTGACTTGACAACATTAAAGCTATTCAAGTTTATTTGTACTAAGTATGAGGTTGTCTGTGAAATTCAATATGGAAAAAAAGAAGTAGCTGTCAGTACTTGTTCTCTTAGCCTTAGATTTGTGCTGGATTATGAAAGATCAACATGGCTTGGACAAACCACTTTAGTAGGCGATGATGGAGCCCACAGAGAACAAGTTTCCTAACTCACTGTAATGACTGTAGTTCACTGAGTCACTGATGAGAGGGAGGTGCTCTGAAACCAAGAGACAACTGGAATGCAGAGGTCTATTATCAAAAGACAGTTTGGGGGCTGTGGTTTACTGGTATCTCAACTGCCAGAGGCTGTAGACAAATTTGGATCACATCTGTGTTGTTTGCAGGTGCAGCCCAGTCAGTTGTCATAGTATTTCCCTCCAACTCCTGTTATAATAAATCCTAGAACAGGATTCTAACATTGCCACAGACAAAAGCAATAAATGTAGCTTGGGTGAAAATACCAGGAGGGAAATTTTACTCAGAAATAGGTCTTAATAAATCACTGTAACAACTCCTGTCAGGTTGTGAGGCTTACACCACTTGTGGTTGTCCAGGAGACTCTCCTGGGTATCATGTAATGTTTTGATGCATAGTCTAGTATTTAATTATTCATTAACAGTTTAGGTGAGTGAGTAACTTGTACACTTCCCAAGTGATACAAGGTTGAGGGAGAGTGCAAGTGAGTTGAACAGCTGAGTTATAATTTAAGTTGTTTCTAGAAAAGTAGTTCAATAGAACAAAGAGGAAGGATACTCTTGGACAGGAACAGCCAAGAGTGCAAATATAAGAGCAGAGAGGTATATCCCAATGTATGTCAGCAATATCAAAGAGCTGATTCATGTTTAGATAGAATAATTCAGGTGGAAAAGACTCCTGGGATTCATGTTTAGATAGAATAATTCAGGTGGAAAAGACTCCTGGGACTGTCAAGTCCAACCATTGACCCTACTCTACAAAGTTCACCCTTAAACCATATCCCCAAGCACCACATCTAAGCAACCTTTAGACACATCCAGGGATGGTGACTCAAGCATCTCCCTGGGCAGCCTATTTCAATGTCTGGCCACTATTTCTGTGAAAAAAAAAAAGTTTCCTAATGTCCACTCAAAACCTACCCTACTGCAGTTTGAGGCCATTCTCTCTTGTTCTATCGCTAATTACCTGTGAGAAGAGACCAGCACCAAGCTCTCTACAACATCCTTTCAGGTAGTTGTAGAGAAGGATGAGGTCTCCCCTTAACCTTCTCTTGAAACTAAACAACTCCTTCAGTAATTCTTCATAAGATTTCATTCTCTAGGCCCTTCACCAGCTTCATTGCCCTCCCCTGCACCCACTCCAGCACCTTGATATATCTCCCGTATTGAGGTGCCCAAAACTGGACACAACACTCGAGGTGTGGCCTCACTGGTGCTGAGTACAGGGGGACAATCACCTCCTTACTTCTGCTGGACACAGCATTTCTAATACAAGCCAGGATGCCATTGGTTCTCTTGGCCACCTGGGCACACTGCTGTCTCATATTCAGCCGCTTGTTGATGGGTGTAACCCATCTGGCCCCATAGAACAGTGTGCAGCTATGTTACATGCCAGGTCACTGACCACTTCCTCCTATATTGTGATGACCTCATTCAGCATCCCCTCCCTGTCCCATAGCTCATGATTCTGGCTACCCAGGGAACACCTAGTTCCAGTCCTAAAGACTGAGGCAAAGTAGGCATTGATCACCTCTGCCTTTTCCTCATCCTTAGCCAGTGTTAAACTCTGCCTCCAATAAAGGATGGAGATTTTCCCTAGTCCTCCTTTTCTTGTTCATAAATTTATAGAAACATTTTTCATTATCCTTAACAGCTCCAGCTAGTTTGAGCTCTGGATGTTCTAATTTTCTCCCTGCATAACTTCACTACATCTTTACAGGACTCATGAGAGACCCTGTCTCTTCTTTCAAAGCCCATAGATCCTTCTTCTGTTCTTGAGATCCAGCCAGACCAGACTCCTTCCTCTCAGATTTGATTTTTGGCACACAGGGACAGCCTGTTCCTGTGTCTTTAAGACTAGACTTCCCTTCTGAAGTATGCCCAGCCTTCCTGGACTCCTATATGCTTCAGATGATATAACCAGCAGATTCTTTTTGAAAACCTGCTACAAGCCATCCACATCTCGTGTCTGGGCATGTGGGGAACAGAGCAGGGCCACTCTGCAATGGGTGACATGGTGGGAGCCAAGGTAACCTCAATGGGGACACAGATGAGTGCAGGCAGGAAGAGCAAAGTGCTGGTAATGGGACACATCAACAGTCCCAGCAGAGTGAGGAGATGAACCAGGACCAGGGGCAACCCAAGGCTACAGGCAGAAAACAAAATGTGTCCTTGACATTGGATGAGGGCATTGAGTCCATGGTCAGTAAATTTGCAGATGACACCAAGCTGGGGGCAGGAGTTGATCTGTTAGAGAGCAGGAGAGCTCTGCAGAGGGACCTTGCCAGGCTGGACAGATGGGCAGAGTCCAAGGGCATCAGATTGAACACATCCAAGTGCCAGGTTATACACATTGGTCACAACAACCCCAGGCAGTGCAACAGGCTGGGGACAGAGTGGCTGAGAGCAGCCAGGCAGAGAAGGACCTGGGGGTACTGGTTGAGAGTAGGCTGAACATGAGCCAGCAGTGTGCCCAGGTGGCCAAGAAGGCCAATGGCATCCTGGCCTGCATCAGGAAGAGTGTGGCCAGCAGGAGCAGGGAAGTCCTTGTGCCCTGTGCTCAGCACTGGTCAGGCCACACCTTGAGTCCTGACTCCAGTTCTGGGCCCCTCAGGTTAGGAAAGATGTTGAGCTGCTGGAAGGTGTCCAGAGAAGGGCAACAAGGCTGGGGAGGGGTCTGGAGCACAGCCCTGTGAGGAGAGGCTGAGGGAGCTGGGGTTGCTTAGCCTGGAGAAGAGGAGGCTCAGGGGAGACCTGCTGAAGGGAGGTGTTCAAGGGGAGATTGGACATGGCACTTGGTGCCATGGTCTAGTTGTGAGGTCTGTTGGGACAGGTTGGACTTGATGATCCTTGGGGTCTCTTCCAACCTTAGTTATACTGTGACACTGTGATACTGTTGTAGCCAGGTGGGGGTTGGTCTCTTCTTCCAGGCACCCAGCACGAGAACAAGAGGACACAGTCTCAAGCTGTGCCAGGGGAGGTTTAGGCTGGATGTTAGGAAGAAATTCTTCCCAGCAAGAGAGATTGGCCATTGGAATGTGCTGCCCAGGGAGGTGGTGGAGTCACCATCACTGGATGAGGCACTTGGTGCCATGGTTCAGTTGATTAGATGGTGCTGGTTGATAGGTTGGACTTAATGATCTCAAAAGCCTTTTCCAACCTGGTTAATTCTATTCTATTCTAAAAAGGGCCCCTGCTGTTTTGGAAATGATGAGGTGTGCATTTCTTTTCGCCTAGACCAAAAGTCATGGGTGATTGTTGGGTTTGGGTTTGGGTTATGGTGGTTTTGAATTATTTTCATTAAAATGTTTAGATATTTATTCCTAGTATAAATAATTATCTAAATTTTGTAATAGTAGTAAGGAGTTGTGGGTATATCTACACTGTTACTTCCCTGATTTGCTGTTAAATCCCTGTCTTCTGATCATCCAGACTATATCAGTATCAGTTTGCTTGGGCCCTGTTACAGAGTAAACATTTCCTCCCAGACAAAAGCCAGGCATGGATTGGGAGGTGATTTGCTGAGGAAATACTTTCAAATAGGCACAATAATTGAGACCATACCCAGACTGGAATCTTTCTGTCCTATCTAGTATTTTTCAGTGCTGTTCCAGCAGATCTTTTGCCCTTAAGAGCTCACAAGCCCTCATGCCATGTTAATGGCATAGAAACCTACCTTCTCCTGGGTATTATGCTGTCAAACTACATTCCACTAGTTCAACTGTCTTGAACCATAAACCCTCTAAAACCCAGTAATGTCTTTAAGCCACAGGGACCTGTGTTAGACATCATACAGTGTGGGTTCTGCTGTTTACACTGGTCTATTCTATTCTATTCTATTCTATTCTATTCTATTCTATTCTATTCTATTCTATTCCATTCCATTCCATTCCATTCCATTCCATTCCATTCCATTCCATTCCATTCCATTCTATTCTTGGCACCAGTCACACTCAGGCTAGGGAGCAGGGATCTCTCAGGAGTAAATACATCTTTTCTGTTTGTTTTAGATACCCCTGGTTCAGGCTTATGTGATTTGTTTGCATTTCAGATTTTGTCTAAGTTTTCTCCTTGATGACCCAGGAAACTGCAAGCCAGTTAGCCTCACCTCCATCCCCAGAAAGGTGATGGAACAGCTCATTCTGGATGTGATCTCTAAGAACATGGAGGAAAAGAAGGTGATCAGGCATGGTCAAGATGGATTCACCAAGGGGAAATCACACTTGACCAGTCTGATAGCTTTCTATGATGGAGTGACAAGCTGGGTAGGTGAGGGGAGAGCAGTGCAGTGGATGTTGCCTGCTTCAACTTCAGCAAGAGTTTTGACACTGTCTTCAACAGCAACCTCATAGGTCAGCTTAGGAAGTGTCAGTTAAATGTGTGGACAGTGAGGTGAAATGAGATCTGGATGAATAACAGACCTCAGAGTGTTATGATCAGAGTCTAGTTGGAAGCCTGTAGCTAGTGGTGTTCCCCAGGGGTCAGTACTGGGACCAGTCTTGTATTGCATATTCATCAATGACCTGAATGGAGGGACGGAGAGTACTCGCAGCTGACGATTCAAAACTAAGAGGAGTGGCTGACACACCAGAAGGCTGTGATGTCATTCAATGAGACATGGACAGGCTGGAGAGTTGGACAGATGCACACCTCATGAAGTTCAAAAAGGGCAAGTGTAGAGTCCTGCACCTGGGGAGGAATAACACTATGCATCAATACAGGTTGCAGCTGACCTGCTGCAAAGCAGCTCTGTTGGAGATGAGGCAGATAACAAGTTAACCATGAGCTATGTGCCCTCATGGCCAAGAATGCACACAGTGTCCTGTGGCACATTAAAAAGGTATGGCCAGCAGGTCAAAGGACGTTCTCTTCTCCCTCTATTCTGCCCTAGTGAGGCCACATCTGAAGTATTGTATCAAATTCTGGGCTCCCCAGCTCAAGAGAGACTGGGAACTACAAGAGAGAATCTAGCAGAAGGGTACAAAGATAAGTAGGTGACTGAAGCATCTTTCTTACAAGGAGATGCTTGGGGCTATTTAGCCTGAAGAAGAAAAAAAATGTGAGTGGATCTTATCAATGCTTTTCTAAAGGGAAGGTGTTAAGAGGATGGAGCCAGACCCTTTCCATTTGTGCCCTGCAACAGGACAAAGGGCAATGGGCACAAACAGAAGAGGTTCCATCTGAACATGAGGAAAAACTTCTTTACTTGAGGGTGACTGAACAATGAAACAGGTTGCCTAGAGAGGCTATGGAGTTTCCTTCTCTGGAGATAATTCAGAGCCTGACTGGATGCAATCCTGTGCAACACACTCCAGGCAAACCTACTTCAGCAGAGTGATTTGACTAGATGATTTCCAGAGGTCCATTCTGTGGTTCCATGAAAGCAGAAAAGGTTCTCTCCAGTCCAGGGCAATCCATTTACCGCCAGACAGATGACAAAATGAAACAGCAAGATGAGCAGCCTAGAATGACTCCATCAGGTTTTGGCACAAAAGTCGGTGGTGCTTTGAGCTCTCTGTACAGACAAATTTGACCTAAAGAAAAAGATCTTTATTTGGGTACAGCTACTAAGGAAGGATGAGTAAATGTAAAGAGTAAAGGATGAGTAAAGAGGGCTTAAGCGTGGAGCCTGCATATGACTGCGCTGGTAGCAAGTACCTCTAAGAGGTGAGCTATCCAGAACCCCAAGTAACAATAAAGAATGAGAGCTTTCCAGATGCTGTCAGTTTTCTAGAGGATGACTTGCCCTTTAGTGAAGCAGTTGATTGGTTTCTAGTGGACAACAGATTGAGCCCTGTACATATGATACCATGACACGATTCGATATTCACTCTGGAATTCTCAATCCGCTGTGGCCACGTATGTCAGCCAAGTGTGTCACCTGCACTTAGGCAAGTGATCTTTAATCAGTGGCAACAGCTCAGAGTGTGTATCTTGGTTTTAACATGACCTGCTAGGCTGTGATCTGTAGCTGCTTGACCTATAACAGATAACGCCATCAGGAGAAACAAGTGCTAAAATGGGAAATAGCTTTCTTTGCTTTCATTAACATTCACCTGGCACTCCAAAGCGCTGTGCTGTAGCTGGGCCAACACAACCACACATAGAGTGCAAGTTCATCCATGATGGCATGCCTTAATTACCTCTTCCTAATGCATTTATGTTTCTTCTATCATTTCTCAAGTAATAAGTCAAGTCTGCTGTTCATTATCCCCATCACTGATCCTGTACTCAAACTTGAGCACAAGCCCTGTGAGGAGAGGCTGAGGGAGCTGGGGTTGCTTAGCCTGGAGAAGAGGAGGCTCAGGGGAGACCTTCTTGCTCTCTCCAACTCCCTGAAGGGAGGTTGTAGCCAGGTGGGGGCTGGTCTCTTCTCCCAGGAAACCAGCACCAGAACAGGAGGACACAGTCTCAAGCTGCACCAGGAGAAGTTTAGGCTGGATGTGAGGAGAAAGTTCTTCACAGAGATTGGTCATTGGAATGTGCTGTCCAGGGAGGAGGTGGAGTCACCATCCCTGGAGGTGTTCAAGAGGGGATTGGATGTGGCACTTGGAGCCATGGTTTAGTTAGTCATGAGGTGTTGGGTGATAGGTTGGACTTGATGATCTCTGAGGTCTTTTCCAACGTTATGGATTCTATGATTCTGTGATGCTATGATACATACTGTCTCTTTGGGTAGTTTGCTAGACTAATATCACTCATTTCTTATCATATATAGCTACATGCATGAAATAAGCAGATAATTTTTAGTCATTTCAGTCATTTCAAACTACTAAGTCTCTCTAAAAGCAGCCATTTATTTCTGACTTCAGGAGTCTGTAAAGCTTGTCTATCATCAGTGACAATGAGCACAAGCTCTGAACGTAGCAATAACTTAATCTTTAAAAAGAAAAGAAGATAAATGTGTCTTGCACATTTTCAGGGCAATATAATCCAGAACCCTGCCATGAACAGTACTTCTAAGTATTTAAACCATTTCCTTCTTGGGTGCTAGTGGGAAAAAGAGGAGAAGGCCCAAGGAAAAGACGAGGTTGTGAAACCAAAGAGCAGGGGAAGAAAGGGGAGTGGGAGGAGCTGTCACTCACAGGAGCAGCCCTCAAACAACAGTGACTAAGTAAGAGAAATTTTTTTAGGTGCAAAATGTGAAATGCATGTTGACACTGAAAAACATGCAAAATAAAATATGCTAACTGAGGGACACTAAACCAAAGAGTTTACTACTACATAGTTTTGAAAAGGTGTTCTGCTTTCAGCATAAAACTGTTTCTTGTCTTGCACTCTGAATAGCTGATGTTGAAGATCATCTGTAACCATATAGTCAAGAAAAGGATGCCATTTTAACCAGTAAATTTGTTTGTGGATACACATTGACGACGGTGATTGGAGTCAATACAGCTGACCAATATGATCGAGTATTGTTCCTTTATTGTTCCAGTATGGCAGGCCTATGGTGCAGGCCCATGGTGTGGGTATAGCACAGTAGAGTAAAGCATAGAAAGAGAAGGGACAGGAAAGGCAGAAGTGCCTAGCAAGGGAACTTCTACAACTTATATAAACTCAGAGTGCCTTGTTGGCATGGCCTCACTGGTTCCCTGTGAGTGACCACACATCACACTATTATAGATTATTGGTCCAACTACTAATGACATGCAAGGTTTGTTGATCTCAAAGGTCTTTTCCAACCTGGTTAATTCTATTCTATTCTAGATCCCCTCTCAGTCTTCTCTTCTCCAGACTAAATAGCCCCAGGTCTGTCAGTCTCTCTTCATAAGGGAGGTATCCAATTCCTCTAATCATCCTCGTGACTCTCCATTGGGCTCTCACTATCAGGTCCCTGTCTCTCTTTAATTGGGGAGCCCAAATCTGGACACAATATACCAGGTGTGGTCTCACCACAGCAGAATAGAGGGGGACAAGAACCTCTCTAGACCTGCTGGAAGCATTTTTCTTGATGCAACCCAGGATACCATTGGCCCTCTTGACCACAAGGGCACATTGCTATTTCATGGTGAACTTCCTGTCCCCCAGGGCTCTAAGGTCTTTCTCCACAGAGCTGCTTTCCAGCAGGGCAGCCCCTAACTTGTACTGGTGACTGCTGTTATTCCTTCCCTATCGACAACGGAGATTGGACTCAATGCATCTGACCAATATGATCGAGTATTGATCCTTTATTGTTCCAGTATTGCAGGCCTGTGGTGCAGGCCTATAGTGTGAGTATAGCACAGTAAAGCAAAGCATAGAAAGAGAAGGGACAGGAAAGGCAGAAGTGCGTAGCAAGGGAACTTCTACAACTTCTATAAACTCAGAGTGCCTTGTTGGCATGGACTCATTGGTTCCCTATGAGTGACCACACATCACACTAGTATAGATTATTGGTCCAACTACTGATGACATGCAAGGTTTGTTGATGCAGGTGCATGTCCTGCTGTCCCAAGATAACTTGCTGTGTTTATAGCTACCAGTGCCTTGTTTTAGTTACATGCTGCAGGCACAGCACTGTTTGGTACACTGCTAGCTGGCTCTGCACTGATGCTGAGCATGGCCTAGCACCATGTCAGGCTCTAGGCCTGCACTGCCAGATTGCTCACACCGCTTGTCGCTGGCATTGCCACAGATACATTCAAACAGGTTTTTTCCAGAACAAACTTTGAGAAATATTGAGCATAGCAACCTTCACTCCTTTAACAGTTCTGATAAAGCAGGCAAAGGAGATAGTTGCCACAGACAGCAGTGTTTCTGTTGCCCTAGTACTTCGGTAATTAGAAAGCACATTCTAGACATGAATTCTTGCTCTTTGGGAGTTTCACATCTTGCAGCAGCTACAACCTCATGAAGGACCACGTTCTCTGGCTCTCCTGCTCCTCCTGCATTTTACAAGCTGTTGACAATCAGGCTTGGAGCCACGCAACAGAAGCAAGAATGGCTCTATGAGCAGCTTTTTACAGCGCTCTTGAGGGCATAGGCGACCTGGTCCAAAGCCCCCTTTTTCTCTAGTTAAGATAAGGGTCTGAAACAGGCTTTGGTTAGTAACTGTAAGGGGAGAGCAGGAAGAAACAGGCACTTTGTGTTGCTAGTTGCACAGGTGCCCACAGTTCTAACTGCTTCACCCTTCCCCAGAACAGGCAGAGCTGACCTCTGCTGGAATGAAAGCGTATAAAAAGAAAATCAAGGGACCAAGTGAAGAAGAACTTCATTTTGACACATTCCTCTTTTCTTTTCAATGCCTGTTTAGAGAAAATGCCATTAAATTATTCTTTCTCAAGACCTATTTGTGAAAGCTAGGAGGTGAGGAGAAAGTTCTTCACAGAGAGTTGTTAGCCATTGGAATGTGCTGCCCAGGGAAGTGGTGGAGTCACCATCACTGGAGGTGTTCAAGAGGGGGCTGGACGTGACACTTGAAGCCGTGGTTTAGTACTCATGAGATGTTGGGTGACAGGTTGGACTTTATCATCTTTGAAGTCTCTTCTAACCTTATTGAGTCTATGATTGTATGATTCTATGGTCTGTCTAATGCAATCTGACTTCCAGCATGTATTAAAGAAGTATGTAGTCAAGAAAAAGATGGGGCAGCACATACATTTTCATTTGTTTCATAAACTTTTGAGGCACCTTGGTGGAAGTGGCACAGGAATCTAGATTGAAATCCATTGCAGCAGCATATAACCTAAGCTGAATGCAAATTGACAGAGAGGTGTGTTGAAAATACATGTAGGCCAAAACATGATTTACATAGGAAGGAGCACTGTGTCAGGAGCTGCTTGAGTTCATCAGAGCTTGCTTCACTTAGAAATGTGATTCTGACATTTTTACTGCCAGTTCTTACCATAAAAGCAATACTTAGAATCATAGAATCAGTAAGGTTGGAAAAGACCTCAAAGAACATCAAGTTCAACCTGTCACCCAACACCTCAGGACTAACTAAACCATGGCACCTAGTGCCACCTCCAGTCCCCTCTTGAACACCTCCAGGGACAATGACTCCACCACCTCCCTGGGCAGCCCATTCCAATGGCCAACAACTCTCTCTGTGAACAACTTTCTCCTCACCTCCAGCCTTAAAGTTGTTACTTATTCTAGGTTGTTGCTTATTCTAGGTGTGACCAACTTGCTTGTTCCCTTAACCATTCCTGAGAGAATTACTTTTGCAATGTCATAATTTGGTGATGCCTTTTCTGCATGACTGATGTGAGGCAATGGAACTGTAACTAAAGGACTTTTACTTTCTCATTTTTCATTGAGACAATATCAGGTAGACTTCTTTGGCAATAACCTGGCATAAAGCTTTGTCTGTTGAGCCCAAGCACATTTACTTTCTGGAAACTCTTTCATGTGATGTGGAGAAGCATAGATCATGTGAAGAATGATAACCTTACTAGTCAATCTGAGAAATAAACCATTTATCTAAGAGGCTTGCTCTGGTACAGCTGTAGGTATGAGTCATTGGCTTAAGATCACAAAGTATGGCAGGGATATTAAGAACATAAAAGCAGATATTTTAATATATTTGGTGAAGTAATTAAAGAAAGAAAGAATAAAGGAAATAAAAAGAGTTGTTTGTCCTGACTGAAACAGAAAGCTTCTTTCTGTGATGATGAGAGGAGACCACAGCTCTCATATTCCCTGTTACAAATCGTCTAGACCAACACCTGCCAAACAAGTGCTGTTGTTGGACATATTGCCCTTTAAACAGTTATAGAAATCAATAAGAACAGGGATCAAGATTTATTGCTCTTGTTTTCACTAAGAAAGACTTTGGCACCCTATCTCTATTCTTCAGACTCTGCTCTTGCTGCCTACAACAGCTGCTAGCTCCAAGATAGCTAAGCTGCAGCAAAGAATATCCTGGAAGTGTGGAGAGACCCTATGAGCAGAACTGATCTCGATGCCTAGCCACCTCCCAGCCAGGGAAGAGAGGGTGAAGCTGAGTGAGGGCAAAGTCTGGGTAAAAAGCACATTTCTTCCTTTCTTTTTATCTTCACCTCCTTCTAAAACCTATCCTAAAAATCTGAATAATTTTTATTCTGTCTCTGTAGTGCAGGGAACTACAAGAATTTGTTCTTGCCTCTCTCATTTGGTGCCTTTGAGACTCAGCAGTGTCATGCCTAGCTTTCAGGCAAGAGCCTCATCTCCAGAATCTACAGGGGAGCAGCTCATACATTGCAATCAACTGGCTTAGAGTCAATTCAATTTAGATCAAAGTGATGATAATGTGTTAAAGGGAAGAACTAAAGAGGTAATTCAGGATATGTTTCTGAAAGGTTATCCAGCTAGCTACTTTATGGGTTTTGTTTCTTTGCAGTTTAGATTCCCATTTACTTCCAAGCACTCAGTGCCCAGACCCAGGTTTTTCTGTTTGCAAGTCCAATGAGATGTAGAAAAAGGGAACTGATCAGAACTAAGGAAATACATTAATAAATGCATTTAAAAGTTAAAAAACATTCCTAGTGTAGTTCCTGCTTTTCAGATGCTCCACTGTGGTAAGAAAGAGGCTGTACCACAGCTTGTGTCACTGAGCTACATGAGTGACTATGGAAGCAAAACCTTATTTGGATAGGCTGCCCTGCTGTTAACTTGCCTCCTCTCAGGTAGACACACAAGCCACCACCACTACATTATGCTCAGCACTGACTACAACAGTGCTTGTGAGGGAGTTTTGAAGGCAGGAGGCTTGCCTTGGAGAACAAGGTTTGAACCACGGTGTCTGAGAAACTGGTGCTCTCCCTTGTACCACAGCTGGCCTGGAAATCAGGCTAGCAGAAATACAAAAGCTGCTGCTACCTCCAGCCTTACTGTGGGCTGTGTGGTTTCTGTTGGTTCTGGAGATTCATCCCCTTCCTGGTTGTGGCAGAAACCACCACACTGGTTCCTGTAAAAGATGGGCAGTCTCCTTGTCCAGGAGGAAACGGTCCATGCCAGCGTTTGTGAGTGAGCTGCTGAGTTCTTCCATAGCAAGAACACAGGGGCTGGGCTGAACCCTTAGCTGCTTGGATCCCCACAAGTCCATGGGACCAGATGGGATCCACCCTAGGGTGCTGAGAGAACTGGCAGGTAAGCTGGCCAAGCTGCTCTCCATCACTTTTCAACACTCCTGGCACACTGGAGAGGTCCCAGAGGACTGGAAGCTGGCCAGCGTGGTGCCCATCCACAAGAAGGGCCGGTTGGACGAGCCAGGGAATTCCAGGCCTGTCAGCCTGACCTCAGTGCCAGGCAAGATTATGGAACAGCTTATCCTGAGTGCAATCACACAGCACTTACAGGCTGGCCAGGGGATCTGGCACAGCCAGCATGGGTTTAGGAAGGGCAGGTCCTGCCTGACCAACCTGATCTCCTTCCATGATCAGGTGACTGCCTGGTGGATGTGAGGCAGGCTGTGGATGTAGTCTGCCTGGACTTCAGCATGGCCTCTGACATCGTCCCCCACAGCAAACTCCTGGCCAAGCTGTCAGCCCCTGGCTTGGACAGCAGCACTCTGAGCTGAGTTCGGAACTGGCTGGAGGCTGAGCCCAGAGAGTGGTGGTGAATGGTGCCACAGCCAGCTGGCAGCCAGGCACTAGTGGTGTCCCCCAGGGATCAGTGCAGGGCACCATGCTCTTCTGGGCCCCTCAGGTTAGGAAAGATGTTGAGATGCTGGAAGGTGTCCAGAGAAGGACAACAAAGCTGGGGAGGGGTCTGGAGCACAGCCCTGTGAGGAGAGGCTGAGGGAGCTGGGGTTGCTTAACCTGCAGAAGAGGAGGCTGAGGGGAGACCTTCTTGCTCTCTCCAACTCCCTGAAGGGAGGCTCTAGCCAGGTGGGGGTTGGTCTCTTGTCCCAGGCACCCAGCACCAAAACAAGAGGACACAGCCTCAAGCTGCACCAGGGGAGGTTCAGACTGGAAGTTAGGAAGAAATTCTTTATAGAGCGAGTGATTGGCCATTGCAATGTGCTGTCCAGGGAGGTGGTGGAGTTGCCATCATTAGAGGTGTTCAGGAGGAGACTTGATGAGGTGCTTGGTGCCATGGTTTAGTTGATTAGATGGTGTTGGACGATAGGTTGGACACGATGATCTCTGAGGTCTCTTCCAACCTGGTCTATTCTATTCTATTCTATTCTATTCTATTCTATTCTATTCTATTCTATTCTATTCTATTCTATTCTATTCTATTCCATTCCATTCCATTCCATTCCATTCCATTCCATTCCATTGCATCCTATCCTATCCTATCCTATCCTATCCTATTCTATCCTATCCTATTCTATTCTATTCTATTCTATTCTATTCTATTCTATTCTATTCTATTCTATTCTATTCTACTCTATTCTATTCTATTCTATTCTATTCTATTCTATTCTATTCCATTCCATTCCAGTCCATTCCATTCTATCCTATTCTAATCTATTCTATTCTATTCTATTCTATTCCATTCCATTCCATTCCATTCCATTCCATTCCATTCCATTCCATTCCATTCTCTCCTATCCTATCCTATCCTATCCTATCCTATCCTATCCTATCCTATCCTATCCTAATGCCCGACCCTGCATAGTGCCTGCTTGTCTGAAGCATGGAAACAGAAAATTCATTAATGGACTTCAAAATTTCAGCAAGTCTGAACTGGGGATACCAGCAAGAACAATATCCAAATTGTAAATGCACCTATTAAACATGGTTTCAAAAAGGCTTCTGATTCAAAATGCAACCGATTAAAACATGGACCACAAGAAAGAGATTGGATAATTACAAGCAATAGACTGAAATAGAACTTCTCATATATCATCTAGATGTTTTGCCCTCATGCCACCTATTGCTCTCACTAGACCATTCTGAATCACACACTATATTGTCAGTTCAGCTGTAACAGGGCACTAGCTATGGGTAAGGCTCTCACAGAGGCAAAAATAATCAAAGTATGTAAGTAGTTCATTTTCATAATTTGAAATTACTTGCATTTTATGCAGTCAGAATCACCATCTAAGTTGTTAGCAACTCCTTTGGAGTATTTCTGGATATAGTTTATGAATTCTGACAGGAAGGGTAGCAAGCCCTTTTTGTAAGCAAGTTCATGATACTGACTCTTGCACTGGGATGAAAATCACTTCAAAAGTAATGGCATAACTCTCAGTTCCAAGACATCTGATATGCGAAAAATACAGCAAGAAACTGTGCAAACAGGAATCACAGAGCTGGTTTGAAGAGGGAAGAGCAGACATCACATCACGGAATGGGCTGCCCAGGGAGGTGGTGGAATCACCGTGCCTGAAGGTGTTCAAGAGGGGATTGGACGTGGCACTTGGTGCCATGGTTTAGTAGTCATGAGGTGTTGGGTGACAGGTTGGACTTGGTGATCTCAGAGGCCTCTTCCAACCTTATTGATGCTATGATGCTGTGATTCTATGAAAGAGATTACCATCCTGTGGGCAGCCCAAGGCTGCTTTTTCCTACAGCATGGCTCTTGGAGTGGCTGCTGGCCCTTGGTTCAAAGAGATGGGTCTAACTTCGTCCTCTGCCAAAGCGTGTGACCCTGGCCTCACCATTTAATCTCCCTATGTCATAAGGCAATGTGGGGATCATTGCCTTTTTTAACAAAGAACTAGGAAGAAAAATACATTGAAGAGCAAGAGATACTTGAACTCTGCAGGGATGAACTATGCATATATTGCTCAGACTGACAGATCTCCTGTGATGAGCTTCCCTGTGGTTTCAAGCTCAGGGTTACTCAGTCTGCTGTCTTGGTATGGAATGTGAGAAATACCTGCAAATGCATTTTAAGCAGGGCATGCACCTCTAGAGGCCTCCAAATAAGAGATGTGCCTCTGATTTTATCAATAGCCAGCCAGAGGTTAAAAGGAGAATTAGCAAATAGTGACTCAATCTTAGAATGCTTCCCTCCCAGCGAGGTGACAGGAAGCATTCACAGCTGCTTCTGAAGACCTGCACCAGATCTTCCCATCCTCCCTGTATGCAGCAATATCAGCTGATCATTTATTTTCAGTAGGGCTTTTCATCACTGAGATTAGACACTTCACTTACCAGGAATGGAATTAGTCCATTCACAGGGTGGAATTAAACAATTAAAGAGTGTTAACATCATGGAGCTGAGTACTGCAATTCCCAACAAGTTATCTGAGCAGCAAAACTTTTGAAGCTACCTTTTCTGCAGTTCTTTTTCTTACAAAAGTTTTCATTCTTTCTGACCCATCACACAGATTCTCTAACATCTAGTAATAAGTTGATCACATGCTGCAGCCTTTTTATTAACAAGGGCTTGCCATGTGTCTATTTGGCAATGTGATTTCATCAGCCATAAATGGTGTGGCCAGCATGAGCAAGGAAGTCATTGTGCCTGGTACTCAGCACTGGTTAGACTACACCTTGAGTCCTGTGTCCTGTTCTGGGACCCTCAATTACAGAAGGACAGTGAGACTCCTGAACGTGTCCAGAGAAGGGCAACAATGCTGGGGAGAGGCCTGGAGCACAGCCCTGTGAGGAGAGGCTGAGGGAGCTGGGGTTGTTTAGCCTGGAGAAAAGGAGGCTCAGGGGAGACCTTATTGCTGTCTCCAACTCCCTGAAGGGAGGTTGTATCCAGGTGGGGGTTGGGCTCTTCTCCCAGGCACCCAGCACCAGAACAAGAGGACACAGTCTCAAGCTGTGCCAGGGGAGGTTTAGGCTGGAGGTGAGGAGAAAGTTCTTCCCAGCAAGAGAGATTGGCCATGGGATGTGCTGCCCAGGGAGGTGGTGGAGTCCCCATCCCTGGAGGTGTTCAAAAAGGTATTGGATGTGGCACTTGTAGTCATGAGGTGTTGCGTGACAGGTTGGACTTGGTGATCTTTGAGGTCTTTTCCAACCTAATTGATTCTTTGATTCTATGACTCTTAATTGTTTTGCAAGTATAGTTAAAACCGGGCAACGAGTTCAAAAGTAACTGACAGGGACTAACGGGCAGCACAATTTTGTAAGCATCACTTCCCATGGAAACTGGATTAAGAGACTAGCATCTGGCTGTGTGGTAGGCTAAATCAAATCTTTCATTTATGTCAGTAAACCCCCACCCCAAATGTGAGAATTATTATTTATTTGTTTTAACAATGTTTATTGGTAGAGTTTCAGGAAGAAGGAAACTAACTCCTCAATTATTTCTTTTCCATTAATAGGGTCTAGAAGAAGGACAGCTCTATATCCTTTATGTTATTTTTCTAAATGCCCCTTTTTATTAATTACTGGGGATTTGTTGGGGATTTTCACTGCATGGTGTCTCCTTTGGAATAATTGCAAAATCATTATCTCTTTCGAGTTGTTTTGAGCAACACGAAGGAAGCCTCCCAGAGCCTATTTTCCTTCTGAAATTTTTATCCTTCTTGATTATCAGCTGTGTTCCCATGACAATTCCTGTACTCACACATCCCAGAATTAGCTCCTAACACGTTCCAGCCTGATGGTATGTCAAGCCCACTCAGCACTCTGGAATCTACATGTACGCAATAGGCTTTGGCTATGTGGGGAAAGGAATGTCTCTAATTTGAGTAATAAGGGTATGTAACTGAAAGATCGGAGAAGGGATGGACAGAAGTGAGTGCAGGAAGTGAAAGATGCTTAGGTTTAGTTCTTTTTTTCCTCTTAATTGAGGTGCCTCATGTCTGCAGGAGAACATCTATACAATTACTGTACACTTTTCATGGAATGGAACAGTTGTTTGAAATCAATTTATCTTCAGAATCAGGTGATAAGGTCAGCAGTCCTATGGTTTGACTTTCCTGCAGCTTTCCTCATTGTACTCTCAGTTTACCTGGAAGCTCATGGTGCCTGGGTGCCATTTCCATTTTAAATGCTGCCACATAGCTGAGGGTGTTCCAGTTGCAGAACTACATACCTTTCTCAAGTCATCTTAGACAAAACCTGAGCAAGCACTCAACAGAGATTTACACAAAAGAAACATTTAGTGAGTGCCAGGTGCTGCACTTTGGCCACAACAACCCCATGCAGTGCTACAGGCTGGGGTCAGAGTGGCTGGAGAGCAGCCAGGCAGAAAGGGACCTAGAGGTACTGATTGACAGCCAGCTGAACATGAGCCAGCAGTGTGCCCAGGTGGCCAAGAAGGCCAATGGCATCCTGGCCTGCATCCAAAATTATATGGCCAGCAGGAGCAGGGAAGTCATTGTGCCCCTGTACTCAGCACTGGTTAGGCTACACCTTGAGTCCTGTGTCCAGTTCTGGGCTCCTCAGTTTAAAAAGGACATTGAGACACTTGAATGTGTCCAGAGAAGGGCAATGAGGCTGGGGAGAGGCCATGAGCACAGCCCTGTGAGGAGAGGCTGAGGGAGCTGGGGTTGTTCAGTCGGGAGGAGGCTCAGGGGAGACCTTCTTGCTCTGTACAGCTACCTGAAGAGAGGTTTTAGCCAGGTGGGGGTTGGTCTCTTCTCCCAGGCAACCAGCACCAGAACAAGAGAACACAGTCTCAAGCTGTGCCAGGGGAAGTTTAGGCTCAAGATGAGGAGAAAGTTCTTCCCAGGAAGAGTAATTGACCACTGGAATGTGCTGTCCAGGGAGGTGGTGGAGTCACTGTCCCTGGAGGTGTTCAAGAGGTGATTGGATGTGGCACTTGGTGCCATGGTTTATTTAGTCATGAGCTGTTGGGTGATAGGTTGGACTTGATGATCTTTCAGGTCTTTTCCAACCTTATTGATTCTATGTTTCTACTCTATGATTCCATTTCTGTGCTCAGTTCTAGCTTTCTAAACAGTGCCAGACTGGATGGGACAAATCCAGAAGAGTCACTAGCTGAGAATGGAGCATCTGGGTACTCTACTATTGCAAGCTAAGACAAGGTCTGTTGACAAAAAAAACCCCAACTCTCCAGCAGATGCTGGTTTGGCTTCAAATCTCACTGGTGGTTTGTTAGGAAGACCAATGTTATGCTCCCAAGTTTTGTGGCCAGCACTAATGTTTCTCAGCCAAGAAACGACAATTTCCAGCCACAGCTCCCAACAGATCTTCATGGACAGCCAAAGCTGCTGGCGGAAGCTGTTCAACTCTAACAGAGATACCTAGAGAGCTGCTAGCTGATTTTTTCCTGCCAGTAGTTGAAGTTTGCAGATGAGAGCCTTCCCAGTCTTTCATGTAGTTTTTGCCCACAGCCTGTTCTCAAGAAGCTGTCCAGACAGGATAAGTAAAGCTCTTCAACATGTCTCCATCTGAGAACAGCCTACCATCTCACCATCTGTCACAACAGCATTTTCTAACATTTTCTTCTCCTTCTTGATGCTTCTTATGCTTTTTCAAAGTTTGCCCCCTGGCATTCTCCAAATGGCACAGCAGTGTTAAGCAGTGACACTTGGGGTACTTGCATTTATGGAATATCCAAAGGTGTCCTTCATTCCAGCTAACCACCTTCTCTTTCTCAGTATGATGGCATCATAAGGGTTAAAAAAGAATATAAGGTTATTATAAGGCAAGCAGGGTTATCAAATTAGCAGCTATAGGAGAAAATGCAGTTGAGAGAGTAGTTTGCTTTACAGTACGATTGATGCTCTGAGCTTTCAGCTACCTTCACCTTTTACAAGATATATTATGCAGGGTAAGATATTTAAAGATGTATACAGGTTTTAAGAGACTCATTTTGCACTTATCACACTCTCAGCACTGATAAAGAGTCCAATGGCATGGCATTTAACAAGTCCAAGTGCTGGGTGCTGCACTTTGGCCACAGCAACCCCATGCAGGGTTACAGGCTGGGGTCAGAGTGGCTGGAGAGCTGCCAAACAGAGAGGGACCTGGGGGTGCTGATTGACACCCGCCTAAACATGAGCCAGCAGTGTGCCCAGGTGGCCAAGAAGGCCAATGGCATCCTGGCCTGCATCAGGAAGAGTGTGGCCAGCAGGAGCAGGGAAGTCATTGTGCCCCTGTACTCTGCATTGGTTAGGCCACACCTTGAGTCCTGTGTCCAGTTCTGGGCCCCTCAGTTTAAGAAGGACATCGAGACACTTGAAGGTGTCCAGAGAAGGGCAACAAGGCTGGGGAGAGGCCTTGAGCACAGCCCTGTGAGGAGAGGCTGAGGGAGCTGGGGTTGTTTAGCCTGCAGAAGAGGAGGCTCAGGGGGGACCTTATTACCCTCTACAACTACCTGAAAGGTGGCTGTAGCCAGGAAGGGGTTGGTCTCTTCTCCCAGGCAACCAGCACCAGAACAAGAGGACACAGTCTCAAGCTGCACCAGGGGAGGTTTAGGCTTGAGGTGAGGAGAAAGTTCTTCACTGAGCGAGTCGTTCGTCATTGGGATGTGCTGCCCAGGGAGGTGGTGGAGTCACCGTCCCTGGAGGTGTTCAAGAGGAGACTGGATGTGGCACTTGGTGCCATGGTCTAGTCATGAGGTCTGTGGTGACAGGTTGGACTCGATGATCCTCAAGGTCTCTTCCAAGCTTAGTGATACTGTGATACTGTGATACTGTGATTTCAGAAAAGTTATTGGGAAAAGTCTGGTTTTGCTAAACAATTTGGTGCAGGTCTTCAGGCATTTAAAACTAAACTGAAAGTAATGGCAATATATTCAAAGTCAAGTGTCTTTCTGAGGGGTCACCTGTACAAACAGTATTGGCCTCTTGTCCTCACAGAACTGCTGTGAGAATCCTTGCAAGAGAAACACTGCTGCCTATTGCACCACTTGACATTGCCATTTTAACAAGACCTTTCTTGTTGCTCTGTGGCAAACCTGATCTCATCTGCCCCTGCCATTAGGATAGCCATCAGCATTGCAAAAGGAGGTTAGGACCTTTTCCTCTGCCTCTCACGAGATCCCTAGCAGCCCTTCTATCTATACAAACACATACAGTTGCCCTCTAAACTCCCTGCACTAATGCTGGTCTCCAGGCTCAGCCCAAGGCTCAGCTCAGCCCAGGAGGAGATCATAGGAATCCCAGGAGTGAGGGAAAAACATTGAATTAGTGTTGCTATGGAAATGAAAATTAGCACAATAACTATTGTGTTCTGTTTCAAAGCTTCCCAGCCTTCAGCTTTAACTCCTTCCCTGACTCCAGCACCACTTCAGTTCTGTCTCAGCAACATCCCAGCACACCTGAGAGATTCCTGGGTAATGAAGTGAAAAGAGGATGGTAGAGCATATAAGAACATTGAATTAGGGACTGGAAAAGGGAGAGAAAATGAACAACCTGAGGGAAAGTCTTGTGGAAGGAAGAGAGAGAAAAGAAAAAACAGGGGGGAGGGAAAAGGGTTGTAAGAGGCAGGGACATGGTAAAACAGCTTTTGGAGGTGGTTCAGAACCAGACAGAAATGGAAAGTATTTTGGTACCATATGGTTACTTTCTACCCTTCCTTAATGAAGCTCTGCCCCTCATGGAGAGCAGTGCACAGGCTGTAGACCGATCAGCAGTGAATACTTGAGGCCATCCTGTATGCAACAGCCTCCCCTTTTTCTTCAGCACCAAGAGGAAAAGCAAAGTTTCTAGGAAGAAACTACAACATCACCTGAGAGCAAAAAGTTGGGACAAATTCTCTATTTTAAAACTGTTTTTTTCCACATCCACATTGTTGCATTCAATTAGATAGTTGGGTCATTTCTGGTGGGATTTATGCTTCAGTGCCCTAATGCTTCTGCTGCTTGTACACAAGTTGCTGTTGAGGTGGGTTTGGTATCTTCCCATAAAATCATCTATACTGTAAACATCATGTTCTGCTCTTTGGCAGAGACACTGCAAAAGCATTAAAAACTTGCAACAGAGATTCAGGTGAGCTTGTAGATGAAAACTAGGAGGACCAAGCTTTTCCTGTCTGCTAGGCTTCACAATTAACTGCAGGTGTTAGAGGCAGCGTCAACCGCCGTGTAAAGTGTCTCCAAACACATCTCTCACACGCTGATAACATTTTATGCTGCCCCAGTCATTGTGAAAACTCAGTGAATGAGCCTTCCTCTGCTATCTGTAAACCTGCAACAAGCACCACCTCTGTTCTTTCAATCTTCAAAAACCATATTCCTCTGCAGTCACTGAAACTATTTGCCCAGCTAGGTAAAGACACCCTCAGTTTAGGAAAGATGTTGAGTTGCTGGAAGGTGTCCAGAGAAGGGCAACACAGCTGGGAATGGGTCTGGAGCACAAACCCTATGAGGAGAGGCTGAGGGAGCTGAGGTGTTTAAGAAGAGTCTGGATGAGGCACTTGGTGCCATGGTTTAGTTGAATAGATGGTGCTGGGTGATAGGTTGGACTTGGTGATCTCAAAGGTCTCACAGCCTTATGAGGAGAGGCTGAGGGAGTTGGGTTTGCTTAGCCTGGAGAAGAGGAGGGTCAGGCAAGATCTTATTGCTGTCTACAACTCCCGGAAGGGAGGTTGCAGCCAGGTGGGGGTTGGTCTCTTCTCCCAGGCAACCAGCACCAGAACAAGAGGACACAGTCTGAAGCTGTGCCAGGGGAGGTTTAGGCAGGATGTTAGAAAGAAGTTCTTCCCAGAAAGAGAGATTGGCCATTGGAATGTGCTGCCCAGGGAGGTGGTGGAGTCACCATCCCTGGAGGTGTTTAGGAAGAGCCTGGATGAGGCACTTGGTGCCATGGTTTAGTTGATTAGATGGTGTTGGGTGATATGTTGGACTCAATGACCTCCAAGTTCTTTTCCAACCTGGTTGATTCTATTCTATTCTATTCTATTCTAGTCTAGTCTAGTCTAGTCTAGTCTAGTCTAGTCTAGTCTAGTGTAGCCTAGCCTAGTCTAGTGTAGCCTAGCCTAGTCTAGTCTATTCTATCCTAGTCTAGTCTGTTCTGTCCTGTCCTATTCTGTTCTGTCCTATTCTGTTCTGTCCTATTCTATTCTATTGATTTGTTTCGATTCTCTAAGCAGAGCATAAATTGTTCCTGCTAGAAAAGCAGAAGAATGTCTGCCTCTGCCTGGCTGCTCCCCATCAGAATGTTGGCCTCCAGCTGCAGGGAAAGTGGGCTGCAAGAAGCACCTACAATGTGGTCAGGGGCATCCCCACTCATGCCATTGTTATATATCCTCATCCTACATCACACTCTTTCCTAAAAATGAGTATCGATTTTCTGAGCCCAGAAACTGAGCAACTGGAAGTTCATTTGGTGCAGGCAGAGGTCACCAAAACTACCCCTTAGATTGTATTCTCCTGTGTCCAACATGACATAGCAACCTGACTGTGCAGTGGCACATGCAGGCAACAGCAGCTTTGCTGGGCTGACTTGGGGAACTTGCCTGCACCACTTTCCTTCCTTCCTTGCTGGTTGATGAAAATGGGCCTAGCTTGCAAAAGGTATGTGAAAGAGACAGCTTACTCTTGAGTCTTTGTTGGCCTCCTGTCTCAGTCCAGAAGTTAGGAAAGAGACACAGTTCTTTTAAAACATTTCCATGTGTGAAATGAAGGCACAAATGAGGCCAAATGTCAAAACCAAGCTTTCTGTTAAACGAAACAGAGAAAGGAAGGAAAGGGAGAGAGAGGGGCAGGGGAAAATGGAGAAAAAGAGAGAGAGCAGGAGAGATATTACCACCTCAAGGTACTTTTCTGTCTTCATCTGAGTCCCCTTCATCCTGCGATGTCTTCAGCCAGAGGAGAGGTCCAAGAGTCCTGGTGAGTTCAGTGTGGTCCATGATGTTTTTCCTCTTCTGAGCAGGCTCCAGTGTGTAGTGTTTTCAGTGAAGAAGTTCCCTCTCAAAGCAGGCATATCAAGGGACTTATATACAGTTCATTTATGCAGCTCCACCTGGGCCCACACCCTAGTCACATTACAATGAATACATACATAGAATACATAGAATACATAGAATAAACCAGGTTGGAAGAGACCTTCAAGATCATCGCGTCCAACCCATCAACCAATCCAACACTGCCCAAACAACTAACCCACGGCACCAAGCACCCCATCAAGTCTTCTCCTGAAAACCTCCAGTGATGGCGACTCCACCACCTCCCCAGGCAGCCCATTCCAATGGGCAATCACTCTCTCTGTATAGAACTTTTTCCTAACATCCAGCCTGAACCTCCCCTGGCGCAGCCTGAGACTGTGTCCTCTTGTTCTGGTACTGCTTGCCTGGGAGAAGAGACCAACATCCGTCTGTCTACAACCTCCCTTCAGGTAGTTGTAGAGAGTAATAAGGTCACCCCTGAGTCTCCTCTTCTCCAGGCTAAGCAACCCCAGCTCCCTCAGCCTCTCCTCGTAGGGCTTATGTTCCAAACCCCTCACCAACTTTGTTGCTCTTCTCAATGCATATGTGCTTTCCAGGTGTCAATTCCAGGGGATCTTTCTGTGTGCTTGCATGGCCTCCATCCCCTTTGCCCCCCACCTGTACACCACACACCCCAGGCCTTTCAGGCCAGGATGTACTTATCTTTGTTGCACATTCCAGGGAGTCTTTCTACCACCCCCCCTGAGCAGCTGCTGTCTCAGTGGGCAGAGATGACACATCTTATCTTTGTTGAGACACTTCTCGGTTCTTAATGTAACCACCACCATCACAAGGTGATTTACATTCAGGGGATGATTCCTACACCTCCAGACCTAGCACAGAAATTGTATGATTTCTAGCCAAGCTTTGGAGAGAGCATCACAAGACGAACATTTGGAATGGTGCTGTGGTGTCAAAGATGCACTGCTACACAGATTTAAGAGTGGTCAGAAGTGACCAATTTTGGCTATTAATTCCTGTGCAAAGGTTTCAAATTAAAACTAATTTCTCATAACTTGTAGTCAAGCCTTCAAAAGTAGAGAAATAAATGTGTTCCCTTCAAGCACTGGAAAATGAGGAAGAGTCTTCGACTCATTTATTGATCTAGAAAGCATAATCCTTAGCAGCTCAAGAAACTCTAAAAGAGGAAGAAGGTTCATTGGAGCACTCAGTCCAATCTCACCTCATCTTCATTCCACTTCTCCCCTTCCATTTTTGCAAAGGAAAACACTTTCAGTCCTTTGAAAGTCCTAGGTTTGTTAAATTGGAAGATTAATTCCATCAGGTAAGGAAATACCTTTTTGACAAAACTTATAACCAGATATGAAACTGTTACAATTACAGGTGAGAGCCCAATGTCTGCCTGCATCAGAGGCCCAGGACTCTTACTGGATAGAATAGAATAGAATAGAATAGAATAGAATAGAATAGAATAGAATAGAATAGAATAGAATAGAATAGAATAGAATAGAATAGAATAGAATAGACCAGGTTGGAAAAGACCTCAGAGATCATCAAGTCCAATCTATCACCCAACACCATCTCATCAACTAAACCATGGCACTAAGTGGCCCATCCAGTCTCTTCCTAAACACCTCCAGAGATGGTGACTCCACCACCTCCCTGGGCAGCACATTCCAATGGCCAATCTCTCTTGCTGGGAAGAACTTCTTCCTAATATCCAGTCTAAAACTCCCCTGGCACAGCTTGAGACTGTGTCCTCTTGTTCTGGTGCTGGTTGCCTGGCAGAAGAGACTAATCCCCACCTGGGTGCAACCTCCCTTCAGAGAGTTGTAGACAGCAAGAAGGTCTCCCCTGAGCCTCCTCTTCTGCAGGCTAAGCAACCCCAGCTCCCTCAGCCTCTCCTCACAGGGCTGTGCTCCAGACCACTCCCCAGCTTTGTTGCCCTTCTCTGGACACCTTCCAGCAGCTCAACCTCCTTCCTAAACTGAGGGGCCCAGAACTGGACACAGGACTACAGGTGTGGCCTAACCAGTGCTGAGTACTGGGACTATTTGTCAACATTAATGCTTGCCTCTCTTTTCCCAGTGCTGCAATGAGGGCTTGCACTGACACAAGTTCAGAAAGTTAAAACAATCAAATGGTTTAATTCATTTAAGTGACAGGTAGAGATTTGGGACTGCCAGTGATAAATGCACTAACTCTGAGATGATCTCAAGTTAATAAATCCTGGGTAATATGCAGAGATGTAAATCTTTGCACCAAGTCTGATATAATAGAAATGCAGCAAAAGTGAAGCCATTTATTGAAGGTGAAATTCTTACCCTGAAATATGTTCCTGTATGGGGTGGAGGAAAAAGAGCACAGCCTATCAAGCATCTTTGTCTCTGCCTTTCCCTCCCAAATGCTGCTGCTGCTGTTGGCCCTTGCTGCACCCTCACTGGTACTGGTGCCTCTGCACACCAAGAGGTGTTCCTCTTGTGGCTTTTACACCCTAGCCCTGTTTGTCCCTGCCTTCTAGGAGATATTTAGTATGATTCGGAAGGAGAGTTGAGTAACTTATTTATATGTATTTGGCATGTACTCAGTTTGGCTTTTAGCACACCAAGGTGTGTTAACTTCAATATTAAAATTGCTGTTGATTAGGCAAATGTCTTTTGAAGTTGGGTCTTTATGTCATTTCAGCCCTGCTTCATCAGTATTAGCCAAAGAAAGGCTATCTTATCTTTACAAGACTCTGCCCTTTGGCTGTTGGCAGGCCAGCTTCACAGATCTTCATGTAACACAAACACCTGCTTATTGCAAATGACTTGGGTCCTGAAACTACTAGATCCATTTGCCTTCCTTTCTCCTGGTAAACTAGGCAGGTATCCCAGTGAAGTACAAGTAATGAGGAACGGCTGAGGGAGCTGGGGTTGCTTAGCATAGAGAAGAGGAGACTCAGAGGAGACCTCATTGCTGTCTACAACTGCCTGAAGGGAGGCTGTAGCCAGGAGGGGTTCGGTCTCTTCTCCCAG
This sequence comes from Dryobates pubescens, assembly GCF_014839835.1. Classification (NCBI taxonomy): domain Eukaryota; kingdom Metazoa; phylum Chordata; class Aves; order Piciformes; family Picidae; genus Dryobates; species Dryobates pubescens. The sequence goes on along the minus strand of NC_071623.1, from coordinate 4,214,104 downwards.
GCAACCAGCACCAGAACAAGAGGACACAGTCTCAAGCTGCACCAGGGGAAGTTTAGGCTGGAGGTGAGAAGAAAGTTCTTCACAGAGAGAGTTGTTAGCCATTGGAATGTGCTGCCCAGTGAGGTGGTAGAGTCACCATCCCTGGAGGTGTTCAAGAGGGGTTTGGATGTGGCACTTGGTGCCATGGTTTAGTAGTCATGAGGTGCTGGGTGACAGGTTGGACTTGATGATCTTGAGGTCTTTTCCAACCTTTTTGATTCTATGCTTCTATTCTATGATTCTAATATGAATTATCTAGCACCTCCAATGCCAGCTGGGCTCTGGCCTATGTGCTGAAGTGCATTCTAAAGGAATTGCCTTTCCTGTAAAGGAAGCTCCACATTCTCAGTAGAAAAAAAACCCAACACTAAAACCCTAGCTCAGTGGGTGAGATATGCTGAGTGGTATTGCTGATCCACTTCAAAGCACACTGAATATATTATAGCCAATTCTCAGCCAGTCAGATATTCATACAAAACCTACTAATTCATCAACTACATATTTTCTATAAATCTATTTAATTTAGGATGCTCTAACAATTAATGCCACTGCTTGAGACAGGATTTCCATGTGTAGCTTAGAAACTTGTGCCTGAGCATTCTATAATAATTTGTAGCCAACAAAGAGAAAAAGAATGCAAGTTCCCTCATCTGTCTCAGATGGTTTAATTTCAGAGGTATAGCACTGCACCTTTAAGGGCTACTGAATAGAACAATGAAGTTGTTCAAGGGTCTACAGTAGAAGTCTTATGAGGAGTAGATGAGGGAACTGGAGTTGTTTAGTCTGGAGAAAAGGAGGCCAAGGGCAGACCTCATTGCTCTTTACAACTACATGAAAAGAGGTTGTAGTGAGGTGGGTGTTGGTCTCTTCTCCCAAGAAAGAAGCGACAGGATAAGAGGAAATGGCCTGAAGCTGCACCAGGAAAGGTTTCAACTGAGCATCAGGAAGAAGTTCTTCACTGAAAGGGTTGTAAAGCACTGGAACATTCTGCCCAGGAAGATGGTTGTGTCACCATCCCAATGGGTATTTAAAAGATGTGTAGATGTGGTGCTGAGGGACATGCCTCAGTGGTGGACTTGGCAGTGCTAGCTTAAGAGGTGGACTTGATGATCTTAAGAGTCTTTTTGCAACTTACATGAGTCTCTCAGTCTAGACCACAGTGATGAATTTGATATCAACTGCATCTCTTCTTTTAAAAGGGTAGATTACAGTAACTTAATCTCTCAATTGCTCCCCTTCCTTGTTTTTGAGCATATGGTCCTTAGCTGCACTACCCCTTCAAAAATCCTACAAGAATGTCTTGAGACACCTAACAATCCCTGTGCAGCATTTCTTTTAGTGCTAGGACTTCATTTCAGCACTTTAGAGATTCATTTTGTATGCAGCAATTTATTCTCTGCCTTTCTGTGAATCTGAATTTGTAACACCCTGGCAAAATTCTTGCACTTTCAAACTTTTCTGCACAAGGCTCTGTTTTTCTACTATGCTTACCTGCCCACCTCCTCCTGTCATCAGTGCATCTGCATGTATGTGTCCCAGTAGCAGCAATGTGGTTCTTTAGTTGGTTCTCATTTTAATCATCACAACACTCTGCAAGCACTCTCTTTAGAAACTGCTTGGGTAAGATTCTGGAGTGTGCCTTTCACTACAGCCGTACTGAGGAAAGTAGATGGCCTAAAGCTTCTGAAGAAGCACAAGGTTATGATTAGAATTCACATTTCTCTGCATTCAGATTCTGTTTGAGCCTCTTCTTTTCTTGGCAAGCTCTGCTTTGCTGTTGTAAGTCAGATGCAACAACAATCCTTTTCTGAAGTGGTTTCAAATTCTGTAGGTTTTGGTGTAAAATGGGATACTTCCCTTTTGTGCATCTCACCAAGGAGAGAATATAATCTGTGCTTCCTCCATCCTTCCCTGTCTCCCCCATCCCACAACCTTTTCAGCATCCCTTGCAGTTCAAGTTGAGTAACATAGTCATATATGCTTAGCATTTATCCAGATGGGTTCTTCAGCATACTGAGAGGTGTTAACTTTAAGATTAAAATTGCACTTAATTTGGCAAATAGCTTTGTTCAGGTACTTGCTCTTGAAAGCCTATTTTGAAGTTGGGTCTTTATGCTATTTGAGCTCTGTTTCATTAGTTTTAGCCAAAGCAGGGCTCTTGTCTTTATAAGACTCTGTCCTTCGGCTGTTGGGAGGCCAGCTCCAAGGGTCTTCATTTAGCACAAGCCCCTGCTCATTGCAAATGACCTTGGTCATGAAATGTGCTAAATCAACTTGCCTTCCTGGCCCACAGCAAGCTAGGCGGGTATCCCACATCAGAAACACTTCTTCTTATATGCTTGTAATTAAAAGGTTATCATAGTAACAAATAATCAGTTTAAACTAAGCAACCCCAGCTCCCTCAGCCTCTCCTCACAGGGCTGTGCTCTAGACCCCTCCCCAGCTTAGCCTGGAGAAGAGGAGGCTCAGGAGAGACCTTATTGCTCACTACCTGAGGGGTGGTTGTAGCTAGGAGGAGGTTGGTCTCTTCTCTAGGCAACCAGCACCAGAACAAGAGGATACAGTCTCAAGCTGCACCAGGGGAGGTTTAGGCTGGATGTTAGGAAGAAGTTCTTCCCAGAAAGAGAGACTGGCCATTGGGATGTGCTGCCCAGGGAGGTGGTGGAGTCACCATCGCTGGAGGTGTTTATGACTTTATTGTTGCTGGCTGTTTAATTGATTAAATGGTATTGGATGATAGGTTGGACTCGATGATCTCAAAAGTGCAAGGTCCTACATATGGGTCGAGGCAATCCCAGGCACAAATCCAGGCTGGGCAGGGACTAGCTGGAAAGCAGCCCTGAGGAGAGAGACTTGGGGGTGCTGGGGGAGGAGAAGCTCCCCAGGAGCTCTCAGTGTGCACTTGCAGCCCGGAAAGCCAATCAGATCCTGGGCTGCAGCAAGAGAAGTGTGGCCAGCAGGGCAAGGGAGGTGATTCTCCCCCTCTGCTCAGCTCTGGTGAGACCCCACCTGGAGTACTGCCTCCAGTTCTGGAGCCCCTATTCCAAGAGGGATCTGGAGGTGCTGGAAGGTGTCCAGAGAAGGGCCACGAGGATGAGCAGAGGGCTGGAGCACCTCTCCTATGAGGACAGACTGAAGGAGTTGGGGCTGTTCAGTCTGGAGAAGAGAAGGCTCCGAGGTGACCTCATTGTGGCCTTCCAGTATCTGAAGGAGGCTACAAGAAGGCTGGGGAGGGACTGCTCAGGATCTCAGGTAGTGATAGGACTAGGGGGAATGGAATGAAGCTGGAGGCGAGGAGATTCAGGCTGGAGGTGAGGAGGAAGTTCTTCCCCATGAGAGTGGTGAAGCCCTGGAATGGGTTGTCCAGGGAGGTGGCAGGGGCCCCATCCCTGAAGGTGTTTAAGCCCAGGCTGGATGAGGCTCTGGCCAGCCTGATCTAGTGTGGGGTGTCCCTGCCCATGGCAGGGGGGTTGGAACTAGGTGATCCTTGTGGTCCCTTTCAACCCTCACTGATACTATGATACTATGAAAGGTCTCTTTCAACCTGGTTAATTCTATTCTATTCTATTCTATTCTATTCTATTCTATTCTATTCTATTCTATTCTATTCTATTCTATTCTATTCTATTCTATTCATGAAACAGCTCAAGCTTACCACAGTGATGATTTGTGTACCTGCAAAGGCATGCCTAGGGTTTTGAACAATACCTGAATTCCTTGACTTCCAGTATGACTGCTACCTGATGGTGAGAGAAAATGTACAAGGTGATGTAAAAAAAGAAATTGTCTGATCAATAGTAGTTTGAATCTTGAGCAGTGGAGAGCTGCTGGAAGGTGACAACCACTTTCTTTCTTTAAAGAAGTAGAGTGCACTGAGCAAAAGGACTTCTGCCTCGTGTACATAATGACACATAGAGCACAGAGTGTGGCTGGGCACTCTTCACCACCACGTAAAAATCATCAGTGTGCAGCAAGGGCTCTGCTTTGATTGCAATGTTTTTCAAGTCCATTTTCACTTTCCCTTGTGCTTGCCTTTTAAGTTGCGATCACAATGCTCTGGTGCTAAAGGCACCTGAGAAACAGATTGCTAGGCAACAGATGCTGCAAAGAACAGCTTCCCCTCCCCTAGCACTGAGAAGGCACTTAGACTGCTAAAAGTTGTCCATTACAAAATATTCAGGACAAAACCAGCTGAAGGCAGTCAGATGAAACAGGAGATGACTTTGAAAGCAGCAATATGAAAAAGAGGCAAATCAAGCCAATGAAAGAGAAAAGCGATGGGAGGCAGCAAAAGGCAACACTAAATAAGGAGTTGTTATTAAAAGTGTGGGAGCAGGTAGAGAATGTGAAGAATGAAATTAGCAAAGCACAGGTGCAAGGCAGAGCTGAAAACTTGTGTGATATTAGAGATAGGGATGTAAGCTTTGTTTACTGTCATTCTTAGGAAAGTTTGCTGTAAAATTGTGTTTAGTGTTCATTTCACAGCACCATATCAAAAATTATGTCTGCCACAAGGAAATCAATATACCCATCATGTTTTCCTTATGAATTACAAAGGAGAGTACATTACACCGTTCCTGCTCTGTCCATAAAGGTAATGCAGGGAGTAAATAGAAAAGTTTCATTTGATCAGAGAATGAAGACTCTACAGAAAGCTCCACAAAACAGTATTTCAACCAGACTTCAAAGCCAACATGTAAAGGCAAAATGGTACATACTAGCAATGTGTGGTGGTTTGAGCCTTAACTGGGACTTAAGAGCTCAGATGGGGTCAAGGCTGAGAATCACTCCCCCGCTCCCCCTTCCTCCTTCCCAACAGAGAGGAAAAAGAAAGAGAAAAGAGGAGGCTCAGGGGTGACCTCATTGCTCTCTACAACTACCTGAAAGGTGGTTGTAGCCAGGAAGGGGTTGGTCTCTTCTCCCAGGCAACCAGCACCAGAACAAGAGGACACAGTCTCAAGCTGCACCAGGGGAAGTTTAAGCTCAAGGTGTGGAGAAAGTTCTTCATCGAAAGAGTCATTCGCCATTGGAATGTGCTGCCCAGGGAGGTGGTGGAGTCCCCGTCCCTGGAGGTGTTCAAGAGGGGATTGGATGTGGCACTTGGTGCCATGGGTTAGTCATGAGGTCTGTGGTGACAGGTTGGTCTCGGTGATCCTTGACGTCTCTTCCAACCTTAGTGATACTGTGGAAGGAGCAAATCCACCAAGAAATAATTTGGAGTCGGCTTGGAAGTAGAGAGATAAAGAGTTTTCTTTAAACAATATATATACACATATATATATATAAAACAATATATATATAACTATCTATATCTATATATATAACAATAACAGATAAGGTTCACAAGGGCAAGGAACAAGGATGGATGGGAGGGAACAACAACAAAAAAAACCAAGAATATAGAACCAGTCTCTCTGAAGAGGCATGGAGGCAGCAGGGAGAAGGATCAGGCCCGACCATGTGGCAGAGGAGCAGGAAGGCAGCTGCAGTAGCTTTTAGAATAGAATAGAATAGAATAAACCAGGTTGGAAGAGATCATCATGTCCAACCTATCATCCAACACCACCTAATCAACTAAACCACGGAACCAAGCATCCTGTCAAGCCTCGCCCTGAACACCCCCAGCAACAGTGACCCCACCACCTCCTCAGGCAGCCCATTCCAATGGGCAATCACTCTCTCTGTGTAAAACCTCCTCCTAACCTCCAGCCTAAACCTCCCCTGGTGCAGCCTGAGACTGTGTCCTCTTGTTCTGGTACTGGTTGCCTGGGAGAAGAGACCAACCTCTGCCTGACTACAACCTCCCCTCAGGTAGTTGTAGAGAGCAATAAGGTCACCCCTGAGTCTCCTCCTCTCCAGGCTAAGCAACCCCAGCTCCCTCAGCCTCTCCTCATAGGGCTTGTGCTCCAAGCCCCTCACCAACCTTGTCATCCTTCTCTGGACACGCTCCAGCAAGTCAACCTCCTTCCTAAACTGAGGAGCCCAGAACTGGACACAGGACTCGAGGTGCGGCCTAACCAGTGCAGTGTACAGGGGCAGGAGCCAAAGGAGAGCTAATGGCTGCAATGTCCTCCCTCTTATACCCTAGCTGGGCAGGGAGGGGGGATTGGAACAGACTCAGTTTCCCAGGGGGAAAACACCCTGCAGGGAGGGCAAAGCACCTGCAAGCCCTCCAGCCCCTGTTTTCAGGATGGGCATTAACCCATCACACTATGTTAAGTAAGCAAAGGGGAGGCTGCATCTGTCTAATGAAAGTTTCCTTTAGCACGCACACACACACACAAAAAACCCCAAACAAACAACAACCACAAAAAAAAAACCCTCACCCAAGCTGCTAAAGTAAGTAACTTGACATGGAATTTGTGAAGCATAGTGCAGTATCACATTGAGGAAATGTGCTTTTCTCATTGAAATCCTTAATTGCTGTTTTAAATGTGTAAATAGGCTTGCCCAGTAGGATGTACATTGGCAACAAACACAGATGCTGGTTCCGCATAACACGCTGAACAACAAGGAACTACTGAGCAGCAAAGCAAGCTGAGCATTAGAGATGAAGAAATTGCAACATCCATTTGAAAATCAGACTTTACAAAGGGGGAGAGGTGGAGTTGCTGTGCAGGAATGGAACAGAGATTAAAGATAATCCAGGTAGAGTCCAAAATCAAAGTAAATACTCGGCCTCATTTCAGTCAGGGGAGACAATGTTCAGTATGGGGGGGGAAAACTGCAGAATGGCTAAAGGGAATTCAGGTTAGGGAAATTGCTAAGGAGCTCATTTGGGCTTTTGAGAACAAATAACCATTACAGCATAATCCTGAAAGAGCAAGATGCAACATAGCTGTTAAAGTAGTATTGCCACTAATTCTGCCAGGTCAGTTAATTCTTAAACGACTATATGATTGAAAAAGGTTGAGCTTGACAAAATAACAGCTGGCATGAGGATAGGGGGGGGTTGTCCACAAAAATATCACTGAAGGAAAAGCCAGGAAGGGGAATATAGTATTTCAGCTAAAGGGTGATGTCAACATGAGAACAAACACATCGTAAAAGCAGAAAAACACATCTAACCTCCAATGCAATGAAGTTTAGGAACAATCTTCAGTGAGAATAACTGGCACAAAACTAGGTAGAAATGGATATTGATCCGTCTGGGAAATGGATTTAGTGATCTATTCATCTGAGGCAAGTAGGAGACCATTTCTGGTCCTAGTTATTTTCTTTCTTCCATAAGCTTCTTTGTTTTCAAATCTCTGTAAACCCTCCATGGTTCCCCAGAATTTGACTAGAGGACATTCCAGCCTTCGGTAATAATCATTTCCCTTGTTACCTCTTACAACCAGCTTAAGTATCATTCATCTTGCATACCTCTCACTCCAGCAACAAACAGGGTAGAATAGAATAGAATAGAATAGAATAGAATAGAATAGAATAGAATAGAATAGAATAGAATAGAATAGAATAGAATAGAATAAGCCAGGTTTGAAAAGACCTTTGAGATCACCGATTCCAAACTATCAGCCAACACCATCTAGTCAACTAAACCATGGCACCAAGCACCCCATCCAGTCTCTTCCTAAACACCTCCAGGGATGGTGACTCCACCACCTTCCTGGGCAGCACATTCCAATGGCCAATCACTCTCTCTGTATAGAACTTCTTCCTAACATCCAGCCTAAACTTCCCCTGGTGCAGCTTGAGACTGTGTCCTCTTGTTCTGTTGCTGGTTGCCTGGGAGAAGAGACTTCTTGCTGTCTACAACAGGGAGTTGTAGACAGCAAGAAGGTCTCCGCTGAGCCTCCTCTTCTCCAGGCTAAACAATCTTGCATACCTCTCACTCCAGCAACAAACAGGGTACTTGCATCCCTCACAGGGCAAAGTTTTCCGTTGGATGTACTGACATGGCACAGAGCTTTCTAGTTCTGCCAGTTGTTCCCTGAGCTGAGAAAGGAAATGGAAAAGTCAAGCCCTGCCTGCTGTAACAGCTGTTGGAATCCCTAGATGGCTCGCCCAGCCTTCATGTAAGTGACTACATCCATGCTGCCCAGATGAGAGACACATTTAAGCAAAAGCAACCAAGTATTTCCTCTCAATCTGTTACCTTGAAACTTTAACAGAATTTGTGTAAAGTTTGTCAAAGCTAAACCAAAGTATTGACAGAGTTAAAATACAAGAATGGAGAGGAGCATACGCTCCTAACCCCTTATGCTTTTCAGGCTTGGAGCGCATGGGATATTCCCTCCATGGATGTTGTCAAACTTAAGTATGTGTTTTGTTTGTGAACTCTCCATGCAGCTTTTTGCCAGTGACCCATCGCCTTGGTAAATACCTTTTTCATGTTTGCTTCAAAACACTCAGTTAAAATATCTGACTTATTTCACAAATATCATAGTATCAGTCAGGGTTGGAAGGGACCACAAGGATCATCTAGTTCCAACCCCCCTGCCATGGGCAGGGACACCCCACACTACATCAGGCTGGCCAGAGCCTCATCCAGCCTGCTCCTAAACACCTCCAGGGATGGGGCCTCAAACACCTCCCTGGACAACCCATTCCAGGGCTTCGCCACTCTCACGGTGAAGAACTTCCTCCTCACATCCAGCCTGAACCTCCCCACCTCCAGCTTACATACTCTAAGGCTTCTTATTATACTTATACTCTAAGGCTTCTTATTAAACATCCCTGTAATTGCCTAAGAGAAAAAGGGTCTGCAAAAGAAGAATAATGTTCACTATTCTATTTATGGAAAATAGGAGTGCAGAGGCAATTAGCCTCCAGCAAGCTGAAGGCAAGTTTCCCCATCTCCTTCAGACAAGGTCACTGAAGCTGTCCACGCACGCTGACACAACCTTTTAATACATACACCCATTCAAACTAATTACTTTGCATGACAAGCCATATCTTCTTCTGAGTTCATTTCCACTGGGTAATGAATGGCTTGAAATCCAATTTCAATAATTTTTTTTGGATGCAGTTTTCTTCCATGTCCACTCTATTCAGTGCCTATTATATCTTCTCTACTTCTGAATGTATCTCATTAAGTAGCAATTGCAAATATATATATATATATATAAAATCTAAATTCTACAATTTCTCCCTCCAGTCAACTCTAAATTGTTATTTTTGCAAGCACAAAAAAAACCTACAACAAATATGCATTTCAGTTGTACCCCATGTCCTAGACACCCAACAAAGAAATCTCATATCTAACCTGTGTTTATTTATTTATTCCTAAACCCAATGTTTTTGTTCTGTTGAATCTTCTTAATGTATTTTGCCTTTATAACAATTGACACCCAGTTGTGCTTTTCAATTTGATTACAGACTTTTTTCCAAAGCTCAAAATGAAATTTGCTGGCAACTTATTGCTCATCTTGGAAACATCAGTTTGATGTATTTGAGGCACTTCCACAAACCAGAGCTGAGCAAGGACTGGGGATTGTGGGAAGGCTCAGAGAATTCACTCCCCTTTTCCCCCACAGAAGCACAGAAGGAGCCTGGAGAGATGCCAGAACATCATTACCCTTATAACCCACATTCAGGAAGGGTTGGAGACTGGGTTTTAAGTAAGAGAGGTACTTGTTTGTTTGCTTTTGCAGTCTCTGTGTGAAGTTCTTCCTGCTTAAGCAAAATATTTTTTTCCTTTATTGAAAAAAAAAAAAAAAAGGAAGAAAAAAAAAAGGAAAAAAAAAGGTTCAACTTTAAAATGAAAACTATAGGAGAGCTCTGCAGAGGGACCTTGCCAGGCTGGACAGATGGGCAGAGTCCAACGGCAGGGGATTGAACACATCCAAGTGCCAGGTGCTGCACATTGGCCACAACTACCCCATGCAGTGCTGCAGGCTGGGGTCAGAGTGGCTGAGAGCAGCCAGGCAGAGAGGGACCTGGGGGTGCAGGTTGAGAGTAGGCTGAACATGAGCCAGCAGTGTGCCCAGGTGGCCAAGAAGGCCAAGGGTATCCTGGCCTGCATCAGAAATACTGTGGCCAGCAGGAGCTGGGAAGTCATTCTGCCCTGTACACAGCACTGGTTAGGCCACACCTTGAGTCCTGTTCTGGGCTCCTCAGTTTAGGAAAGATGTGAAGTTGCTGGAAGGTGTCCAGAGAAGGGCAACAAAGCTGGGAAGGGGTTTGGAAAACAAGCCCTATGAGGAGAGGCTGAGGGAGCTGGGGTTGCTTAGCCATGCCAGGGAAGGTTTAGGCTGGATGTTAGGAAGAAGTTCTTCCCAGCAAGAGAGATTGGCCATGGGAATGTGCTGCCCAGGGAGGTGGTGGAGTCCCCATCCCTGGAGGTGTTTAAGAGGAGACTGGATGAAGCACTTGGTGCCATGGTTTAGTTGATTAGATGATGTTGGGTGATGAGTTGGACTTGATGATCTTGGAGGTCTTTTCCATCCTGGCTAATTCTATTCTATTCTATTCTATTCTATTCTATTCTATTCTATTCTATTCTATTCTATTCTATTCTATTCTATTCTATGTATCTACTTTAACTAACCAAACCATCAAACAAACAAATTAAAGATCACACCAAAACAAATGAACAAATGAACAAATAAACAAAAAACCCCAGCCATGGTCTATCTTCAATGTGGCTACTTCACAACCACTAAACTTCACAGACACTTCTATTAAAGATGTTTATTCTGAATGTTTGTTTCACATAAGGGTCAGGCTATTTATCAACAGGTTTCCACATGTTGCCTTTAAAGGAATTCTGTACTCAGCTATCCTATTCTAAGGAAGTTTAGCTTGATCACAATGAAATCTTCAGGTAAGGGTGGCAGTGCTTTCTTCCTCCACATAAGTTATAGCTCTGCCTGCAAAGCGACCATAAATGCAGCAGGCAGGAACTTTGTAAGTTGTCTGTCAGTTATTTCCCTGTAAAGTATACATTATTTGCAAGTTAAATTTGTTTTGTTTTCCCCAATGCTAGTTCTACAAACTCAAGCTGACAATCAAGTGAAGTTCTTCTCATACAAAATTACCTCCAAAGAAGAATTTCCTGGCCAAATTTATTCGCTGACACTTGTGTATTTTGTTTCCTGCCAACATTTTGTACACAGCCAGTGCAGACCAGAACTTAACAAACAACACTGATATACAAGAACTTGTTTAGCCTGGTTTACTGTCATAGAATCATAGAATCAATAAGGTTGGAAACGACCTCAAGGATCATCAAGTCCAACCTGTCACCCAACACCTCGTGACTACTAAACCATGGCTCCAAGTGTCCAATCCCCTCTTGAACACCTTCAGGGATGGTGACTCCACCACCTCCCTGGGCAGCACATCCCAATGGCTAACAACTCTCTCTGTGAAGAACCTTCTCTCTACCTCCACCCTAAACTTCCCCTGGTGAAGCTGGAAGCTGTGTCCTCTTGCTCTGCTGCTGGTTGCCTGGGGGAAGAGACCAACCCCCTCCTGGCTATGACCTCCCTTCAGGTAGACAGCAATAAGGTCTCCTCTGAGCCTCCTCTTCTCCAGGCTAAGCAATCCCAGCTCCCTCAGCCTCTCCTTGTGCTTGAGGGCTTTCCCCAGCCTTGTTGCCCTTCTCTGGACACATTCAAGTGTTTCAATGTCCTTCTTAAATTGAGGGGCCAAGAACTGGACACAGGATTCAAGGTGTGGCCTAAAAAGTCAGCACCTCTCTGCTGGGCTTGCACTCCAAAAAAAGAACAAAACACCAAAAAACCCAAACCCATCATTTAAAACTTTAAAGCTTTAAAGACATGCTAGCAGCTATGACTTTGAATACACATAAATAACATACCGAGTAGGCAGCAATTTTAGATTGCAGTAGGAGATGTTAGATAAAGCCTCTTCTCAATGCAGCTTTTAAAGTATCTGGGACTGAGTATCTTGGTCTCTTCTCCCAGGCAACCAGCACCAGAACAAGAGGACACAGTCTCAAGCTGTGCCAGGGGAAGTTTAGGTTGGAGGTGAGGAGAAAGTTCTCCACAGAGAGAGTTGTTGGCCATTGGAATGTGCTGCCCAGGGAGGTGGTGGAGTCACCATCCCTGGAGGTGTTCAAGAGGGGATTGGACGTGGCACTTGGTGCCATGGTTTAGTTAGTCATGAGGTGTTGGGTGACAGGTTGGACTTGATGATCTTTGAGGTCTTTTCCAACCTTATTGATTCTATGATTCTATGAGTGCTGCTGTTTTTTGGGGATAATTTCATTCTGCCCTGTGTCATAAATCTGTGGAAACTTCACATCATCAAATCCCATGGAAAAAAAGAAATAATCCAGGACAAATAAGATTTCAGGGCTTGGAAAAAGATAACTAGACAATTATTTTGGGGCTTTTTCTTTGAGAAATAGTGTACATTTTATGTTAACTTTATTTTGGCCTTAGAAAGCTGGAAAGCTTTATATGCACTGTGCCCACACCTGAGCACAGGTAGAGCATTCTCTCTCTGATACAACAAGGAGTTATTTCAAAAGGAATGCAACAAACTGATAACTGCTACTTAAATCATGAATATTTTATTTTATAAACCACACTCTACCATATGACATTTGCCTTTCATCCAAACTTGTGAGCCAAGTAGAAGTTGATTTTCATGTGGAACACAGGTTGGGAACCCTTGCCTGTCTTATGTCAGTATTTGAGTAGACAACAGGAGTGAGCTGATCTCACTTTGCTTTAGTCATACACAGTGACATCCAATGATACTTTCAACCACTATTTCTTCTTATTGTGGTGATAGCTGTTGTTCATAATAATTAATGGAATCATATTACACACAATAGGTCTAGTAGTGAGGAAAAATCCATAAATTCTGCTTTAATGAAAGACCACTATGCTACATCCAATATACAGTATACAGGCTACAGAATTAACCAGGCTGGAAAAGAACTTCCAAATCATTGAGTCCAACCTATCACCCAACACCATCTCATCACCTAAACCATGGCACCAAGTGCCACATCCAGTCTCTTTTTAAACACTTCCAGGGATGGTGACTCCACCACCTCCCTGGGCAGCACATTCCCATGGCCAATCTCTCTTGCTGGGAAGAACTTCTTCCTAACATCCAGCCTAAACCTCCCCTGGCACAGCTTGAGACTGTGTCCTCTTGTTCTGGTGCTGGGTGCCTGGGAGAAGAGACCAACCCCCACCTGGCTACAACCTCCCTTCAGGGAGTTGCAGAGAGCAAGAAGGTCTCCCCTGAGCCTCCTCTTCTGCAGGCTAAGCAACCCCAGCTCCCTCAGCCTCTCCTCCCAGGGCTGTGCTCCAGACCCCTCCCCAGCTTTGTTGCCCTTCTCTGGACACCTTCCAGCAGCTCAACATCTTTCCTAACTTGAGGGGCCCAGAACTGGCCACAGGACTCAAGGTGTGGCTTAAGCAGTGCAGAGCACAGGGCACAAGGACTTCCCTGCTCCTGCTGGCCACACTCTTCCTGATGCAGGCCAGGATGCCATTGGCCTTCTTGGCCACCTGGTCACACTGCTGGCTCATGTTCAGCCTACTCTCAACCAGTAACCCCGGGTTCCTTTCTGCCTGGCTGCTCTCAGCCACTCTGTCCCCAGCCTGCAGCACTGCCAGGGGCTGTTGTGGCCAATGTGTAGAACCTGGCACTTGGATGTGTTCAATCTCCTGCCCTTGGACTCTGCCCATCTGCCCAGCCTGGCAAGGTCCTTCTGCAGAGCTCTCCTGCCCTCTAACAGATCAACTCCTGCCCCCAGCTTGCTGTCATCTGCAAACTTACTGCTGATGGACTCCATCCCCTCCTCCAGATCATCAAGAAAGATATTGACCAGGCTGGGGCCCAGCACTGATCCCTGGGGGACACCACTTGTGCCTGGTTGCCAGCTGGCTGTGGCACCATTCACCACCACTCTCTGGGCTCAGGCCTCCAGCCAGCTCCTAACCCAGCACACAGTGCTGCTGTCCAAGCCACAGGGTGACAGCTTGGCCAGGAGTTTGCTATAAGTTTGTCTACAAGTCATCTGTGTTGTACCCACTCACATCCAGAATCACAGAAACAGAATCACTGAGTGTTAGAAGTTGGATGGGACCTCCAGAGATCATCAAGCCCAACTTCCCTGCCAAAAGCAGGATCACCTAGTCCACACAGCAATGCATCCAGGCAAGTCTCCAGAGAAGGAGACTCCACCACCTCTCTGGGCAGCACATTCCAGTGCTCTCCCACTGTCTTGGTTTGAGCTGTTTTATCCCCCCAAAGGAGTAAAATAAAAAATGCTCTCACAGAATCAGAAATTTGAATGGAAATACTATTCATAAATATACAAAAATACAAAATGCACAAATTCACATTCAGCCTTGACCCAGCTCTCTGCCTGGGTTTTTCCAAAAGCTCATTAGGTCATAGTATCATAGCATCAGCCAGGGTTGGAAGGGACCACAAGAATCAGGTAGTTCCAACCCCCCTGCCATGGGCAGGGACACCCCACACTACATCAGGCTGGCCAGAGCCTCATCCAGCCTGGGCTTAAACACCTCCAGGGCTGGGGCCTCAACCACCTCCCTGGACAACCCATTCCAGGGCTTCACCACTCTCATGGGGAAGAACTTCCTCCTCACCTCCAGCCTGAATCTCCCCACCTCCAGCTTCATTCCATTCCCCCTAGTGCTATCACTACCTGAGATCCTGAGAAGTCCCTCCCCAGCCTTCTTGTAGCCCCCTTCAGATACTGGAAGGCCACAATATGTGGTCTAAACCTTCCAAAGCCTTCCCACCAAGCAGGCCATAAAAAGCAGCCTCAGTGCACTCCCTCACCCCCCATTCCTCCCTGCCCACTCACCCCACCCCAGCACCCCCAACCTAGGCCAAAATGGCATAGCTAAAAATTAGCTTTGCCAAGGCCACAGAAGGCTGCAAATCTCCCCCACAAGAGATAATGATCCGAGGCTGGGAACAGAGAGAGAGAAAAGGGAAAGAGCAGACAGTAGTATTCATTTACATAGGGGGGTGTGGGATGATGGGAATGAAATAGCAAAGATTACACTTTCCTGTGACCACCTTCTTGTACTTCTCTGCTGCTTCTGGAGGACCTTTTCTTAAGACATCCAGTCTTAAACTGACAACAGCCACCCTCACTGTAAAGAAGTTTTTCCTCATGTTGAGGTGAAACCTTCTGAGTTCAAGTTTGTATCAATTGTTCCTTGACTTATTACTGAGCACCACCAAAGCCAGCTTGCCCCCCTCCACTTGACACCCAGCCCTCAGATATTTATAGGCAATGATCAGATCCCCTCTCAGTCTTCTCAAGACTAAACAGCCCCAGCTCTCCTCTGTCTTTCTTCACAGAGGAGGTGTTCGAATCCCCTAATCATCCTCATGGCTCTCTCCAGCAGATCCCTGTCTCTCTTGAATTGGGAAGCCCAAAACTGGACATAATATTCCAGGTGTGTTCTCACTAGGTGTCTCTGTCCAGAAGTCAGGAAAGGGATGACGGTCTTTTAAATCATTCCCGTGTGTGAAATGAAGGCACAAACGAGGCCAAATATCAAAGCAAGGCTATTTATTAAAGAATAGGGTAAGTGAAACAGAGAAAGGAAGAAAAGGGAGAGAGAGGGGGAGGAAAATATGGAGAAAGAGAGAGAGCAGGAGAGATATTACCACCCCAGGGCACTTTTCTGTCTTCGGCCAGGAGGAGGGGAGAGGTCTGAGGATCCGAGTCCTTTTTGGCTTGTGATGTCTTCAGCCAGGAGGAGGGGAGAGACATTCTTGATGAGTCCCACCATGTAGGGTGGTCCCTGGTGTTTTTCCTTCCCTGAGCAGGCACAACTCAGGAGTTTTTTGCACTCGTTTATGGCAGCTCCACCTGAGTCACATTAACACTCTATAACCGGATTTCCAGGGTGTCATTGTGTGACTGTGGGGGTCGGCACCAGAGTAGCCTTGGCCTCTCTTTGCTTCCCAGCTGCTCACCAGACCCACCCCTGTGTAAATGGCCTTGGTCCTGAAGATACTAGATCAACCTGCCTTCCCAGCCCATGCTAAACTAGGCAGGTATCCCAGAGAAGTGCAAATACCACGAGTTAGCTAGCACCTCCAATGCCAGCTGGGTTCTGGACTATATGCTGAAGTGCATTCTAAAGGAATTGCCTTTCCTGTAATGGAAGCTCCACATTCTCAGTAGAAAAAACCCTAGCTCAGTGGGTGAGATATGCTGAGTGGTATTGGTGATCCAGTTCAAAGCACACTGAATTTATCACAGCCAATTCTCAGCCAGTCAGATATTCATACTAAAGCTACTAATTCATCAACCATATCTTTTCTGTAAGTCTATTTCTTTTATGATGTTGTATCATTCTGCCCAGGTGGGTTGGGTCATCTTCCCCGAAGGCATCTAAAAGATGCTGTGGTGGGTTAACGCCTATTCTGCTTTGCATTCCCTGCAGGGCATTTCCCCACCCCAGGAAGCTGAGTCTGTTCCATTGCCCCCTCCCTGCCCAGCTACAGTATAAAAAGCAGGGCATTGCAGCTGTTAGCTCCTTTTTGGCTCCTGCCTCTCCTGGATGAGAGCTACTGCAGCTGCCCTCCTGCTCCTCTGCCACGTAGTCAGACCTGATCCTTCTCCCTGCTGCTTCTGTGCCTCTTCAGAGAGAGACTGGTTTTGTATTATTCTTTTTTTCTGTCCCACTCCCATCCATCCTTGTTCCTTGCCCTTCTAAAGCTTACCTGTTATTGTCATATATATATATTGTTTAAAGAAAACTCTTTACCTCTCTCTACTTCCAAGCTGACTCCAAATTATTGTTTAGTGGATTTGCTCCTTCCTTTCTTTTTTCCTTCTCTGTTGGGAGGGAGGAGGGGGGAGTGGGGGAAGAGATTCTCAGCCTTGCCCCCATCTGAGCTCTTAACTCCCAGTTAAGGCTCAAACCACCACAGATGTGTTGATGTGATGCTGAGGGACATGCCTCAGTGGTGGACTCGACAGTTAAGAGGTGGACTTGATGATCTTAAGAGTCTTTTTGCAACTTACATGAGTCTCTCAGTCTAGACCACAGTGATGAATTTGATATCAACTGCATCTCTTCTTTTAAAAGGGTAGATTACAGTAACTTAATCTCTCAATTGCTCCCCTTCCTTGTTTTTGAGCATATGGTCCTTAGCTGCATTACCCCTTCAAAAATCCTACAAGAATGTCTTGAGACACCTAACAATCCCTGTGCAGCATTTCTTTTCAGTGCTAGGACTTCATTTCAGCACTTTAGAGATTCATTTTGTATGCAGCAGTTTATTCTCTGCCTTTCTGTGAATCTGAATTTGTAACACCCTGGCAAAATTCTTACATTTTCAAACAAACTTTTCTGCACAAGGCTCTGTTTTCCTACTATGCTTACCTGCCCACCTCCTCCTGTCATCAGTGCATCTGCATGTATGTGTCCCAGGAGCAGCAATGTGGTTCTTTAGTTGGTTCTCATTTTAATCATCACAACACTCTGCAAGCACTCTCTTTAGAAACTGCTTGGGTAAGATTCTGGAGTGTGCCTTTCACTACATCAGTACTGAGGGAAGTAGATGGCCTAAAGCTTCTGAAGAAGCACAAGGTTATGATTAGAATTCACATTTCTCTGCATTCAGATTCTGTTTGAGCCTCTTCTTTTCTTGGCAAGCTCTGCTTTGCTGTTGTAAGTCAGATGCAACAACAATCCTTTTCTGAAGTGGTTTCAAATTCTGTAGGTTTTGGTGTAAAATGGGATACTTCCCTTTTGTGCATCTCACCAAGGAGAGAATATAATCTGTGCTTCCTCCATCCTTCCCTGTCTCCCCCATCCCACAACCTTTTCAGCATCCCTTGCAGTTCAAGTTGAGTAACATAGTCATATATGCTTAGCATTTATCCAGATGGGTTCTTCAGCATACTGAGAGGTGTTAACTTTAAGATTAAAATTGCACTTAATTTGGCAAATAGCTTTGTTCAGGTACTTGGTCTTGAAAGTCTATTTTGAAGTTGGGTCTTTATGCTATTTGAGCTCTCTCTCCCCCATCCCACAACCTTTTCAGCATCCCTTGCAATTTGATTCCTTGAGAAAGCAGAGATTTGTGTTTGGGCTCTGCAAGTTTATTTTCCTTGTGGGAGGTAAGGGCTGTAATTTCTTTGTAATTTGTCACTTTGGGGGCAGAGAATGGTGGTGCCTTTTTTCTTTTGTTTGTTTGTTTGGTTGGTTTGTTTGTTTCTGTGGGTATTTATTTTGTTAGAAATAGCCAATTTTTACAATTGAATACTTCCCTATGGCTGCAATTCGCTGCATTTTTTTTTGGTATTGTGCCATTTGTACATTTGGGTCCTTGTTCTGCTGAGAGGGGACCTTATTGCTCTCCACAACTATCTGAAAGGAGGCTATAGAGAGGTGGGTGTTGCTCTCCTCTCACAAGTAACAAGTGACAGGACAAGATGAAATAACATCGTTACGCCACGGGAGATTTAGGTTAGACATTAGGAAAAGCTTAGGCACCATGTCTATCCAGCTCACTGGAGGTGCTCCAGCTATGAATTGGGAGTTCACTTTCATAGCCAACTTAAAAGATAAATTTATTCCTCTTGTTCTCTTAGCTTAGATGTAGGATCTCTGCTTTTAGATCTATGCAATCACAACACTTGTTACAAAATAAGGTGCCCCGGGTCAACACAGTCTGCTCTCACAAGCCCCTCTCCTCCCCCACAGATGGGAGGGAGAGTAACACACACAAAAACCTCTGTGTTGAGATAAGGAATTTACTGGATGATAATACAATGCACAACTGCCTTAGCCTGTTTGCAGAGAAATGCAGCAAAATGCAGAAGCAGCAGCAGAAGCCAGCAATGCCCTGGCCCCCACACCCACAGCCCTCCAGCAGAGAAGCAGCAAAACCCAAACCTGCTGGAAACCAAAAGCAGCAACCAGATCAGGAATCCTCTCGTGCTACAATCTGAACTTCAAACCCCATGATAGTTTGCTCCAGCCAGCACTTTCATATTGAAGCTGGCATGGCAGAAGCATGGTATTGAATATATTCCTCAATAAATTCAACTCAAGGCCATGACAGAAGGCAAATCTGGGGATGTATGCAAGGAGGTTCCCTTCTCAAAACAGGAACAGCCCAAAAATGAAACCACCCTGCCATAGAAATACAGGAGTGAAAAGCAGAATGATATGATGGTGGATGTCAAACTAATATCTCTATCTATCTATCTATCTATGTATATGTATATATATATAGTGTGTGTATATAGATATATATATAGATATATATATATATAGATATATATAAGAAAAGAGAGAGGGGGAGGGAAAAAAACCTCTGTTTCTCTTATTATTGAATAGTTTTTCATTACAGTTTTCAAACTTGTGCTATCCTCTAGCCATGCATTACTTCTTAAACAGTTTAAAATGTGTTGTGAAAGTTCCAGGTATAGGAGTTACAATATAAGCTGTCCAGGAAACCAATCTATAGACAGATGCACACAAATCAAAACAGAGGATGATCGATTCAATAATTTACAAAGGGCTGTGGTGCATTCTGATTTCTCTTAGATACCAATCCCTGTAACATCAGAGATTAGTTCTCCCTATAGAACAGTATTTTTGGAGGCAATCACAGACCAGTTAGTATTAATTAAGATGATAAAAGATGAAGTGTTGTACAGGAAGCAGCTCTCCAGGGGGAGAAATGGTGTAACAACAGGTCTATAAAGCATCTGTCTGCTTAATGGATTGAATCACTGCCATATCTAACCACCTCAAAGCCATCCTGCCAAGCAGGAAGGCATCAGGATCCACAGGTAGTCTTTTGTATCCTGCACATACACTCAGCTTGTTTTTCAGACTTCCTAGGAGTTTAGCAATGGTTTACCAATGGTGTCCAAACACTGGTTTTAAACAAATCTGATGCAAAGATTTGGACCATATCACCTGAGGGATCTCCTGTTTCCATCTGTCACGGATCACTTTTGACTTGAGATCACAAAATGTGTTCAGGATAGATACTCTGAGGGAAGAGTGCTAGGCATACCTGGGAGTGGATCGAGTGATGGGTCTTTCAGCTCAGAATTGTGCTTTAGCCTTTCAATATCCTGGAGCTTGGCATGGTTCCTGCACACTGCAAGTGTGTTCTTGGTTTGTTCTCATCGGGAAAAAAACCCCAAACAAATGAGGGATTTGGAAAATGAGAATGAAATATCTAGAAATCATAGTCAATAGTAACAATAGAGAAGAAAATTAAGCAGAACTGCTAGAGGAATTTGAGCCACCAGCAGCCCTGTAATTAACATCCATCAAGTGAAAAAGACCTGACGGAGACTGTCACAGCCCTGAGTTCAGCCAGATGAATACCTCAAAGTGAGGCTTTGCAGAGCATGCTGATGCACTCAGTGCCCTGAAAGTGAGCCTAGCCTTCCTTTGGATAGAAATGCAAGTCAGGGAGGAGACAGCAAGGTACAGGAGATAGTCAGTTCTCATATGCACATGTGTTGGAATGGAGTAGAAGATGAATTAATTTATTTGGAGAGTGTTAAATTACCAGGGGTTGGTTCCAAACCTATGACACTATGATTAAGGACATTGGAACAGCATGTGCAGGAAAACAAAGCAAAACAAAACAAAACAAAAACCACCACACCTGGGGGTGCTGATTGACAGCTGGCTGAACATGAGCCAGCAGTGTGCCCAGGTGGCCAAGAAGCCTAATGGCATCCTGGCCTGCATCAGGAATAGTATGGCCAGCAGGAGCAGGAAGTTATTCTGCCTCTGTACTCTGCACTGGTTAGGCCACACCTTGAGTCCTGTGTCCAGTTCTGGGCCCCTCAGTTTAAGAAGGACATCGAGACACTTGAATGTGTCCAGAGAAGGGAAACAAGGCTGGGGAGAGGCCTTGAGCACAGCCCTATGAGGAGAGGCTGAGGCAGCTGGAGTTGTTTAGCCTGGAGAAGAGGAGGCTCAAGTGAGACCTCATTGCTCTCTACAGCTATTCCTGATGCAGGCCAGGATGCCCTTGGCCTTCTTGGCCACCTGGGCACACTTCTGGCTCCTGTTCAGCCTACTATCAACCAGTATTACCCATTGGAATGTGCTGCCCGGGGAGGTGGTGGAGTCACCATCATTGGAGGTGTTTAGGAGGAGACTTGATAGGGTGCTTGGTTGCATGGTTTAGCTGATTAGGTGGTGCTGGATGATAGGTTGGACACGATGATCTATTCTATTCTATTCTATTCTATTCTATTCTATTCTATTCTATTCTATTCTATTCTATTCTATTCTATTCTATGTCAGTCCCCCCAGGTCCCTTTCTGCCTGGCTGCTCTCCAACCACTCTGACCCCAGCCTGTAGCACTGCCTGGGGTTGTTGTAAATACTGATTCTGTCTATTGTCCAGAGTTCCTAAAAGCCCATTGTAAACAAAGCATGTTCTTACGTGGTTTTATAATAATTCCTCCTCTTCAAACCCTGAACCCTTCAGTGAAATCCAGGAAGAAGCTTTTTTAAATCATCATGGGAGTAAACACTTGAATTGTTAAAAGGTGACTGTAAAATGGATGCCACTTTAGTTTCTTTCCACTTGCTAAGTTCAAGAATTGAACCAGAATATAAAATGCTAGAGAGAAAGAGCTCATTGCTAAAAGGGCACTTAACAGGTATCCTTCCAGACTATGCCAATAGCTGAAACATTGAAAAACACTGATTTATTGTTCATGTTTTGCAACAGTCACAAAGAAAAGCTTTCCCTGGTTTATAGGTCTTAGGCAACAAATTTCATTCAGTTTTGTTAGGGGATCTCTCCTTCAGAGGCACTAGTGAACCTGCAGAGCCAAGTAACAAATGCTGGGCCTTATTCCCAGCCATATAATCCTATTGACTTCTGAAGAGAGAGAGACACATGCACTGGCAATTAAAGATTCCTACAGGCAGAGGCAGCAATCCCTAGAGACAAATGAGCAGCAGAAGAAATCCTCTGAGGCTTGGAACAGCCAAAAGCACATCTAAAGAAGCAAGATAAAGCCAAAGTCTGACAGAGTTTGGGTCTGGGCATTAATGAAGAGGTTAAACAGTGAAAAGAAATCTTGTTAAACATCTGATCCCTGTGTTTCCTGCTGTTCCATCTAAAAGTTATTAGCATTCTGTTCTTTCCTTAATTAGTTTTCAAGTTGCTGTATCATGTCACCTACACAGTCAGTAACATGCTTTCTTCTTTTGTTCAAGCCAAAAATAACTCTGCTTTTATTGAGAGCTGGCTATCCTTGGTGCTTCTGTTCCTCACTTGCACACAAGCATATGCATAGATAGAGGTATAAAGATACAGATACATAAGAGCCCTTCAAACTTTTTATTCATGATCTGTAGTAGCTGTAACACATTATTCCTGTTCTTGTGAACAATTGGGATCTACATCCAGAGATTTGAGGACTCACACTATAGGAGGAGTTACTTAAAACACTCAGAAGGGAAGCTCCCTCCAAAAACCCCACGTGTCATGTCTTCTGCTAAAAAAATGCAGGAGCAAAAGGCTGCACTCACTTAAGCAGGTATCAGATGTACTTTAAACATAGTGGAAAGATGTAGCTTTTGGTGTGCTCAGTTTTTGAGAGGATGTGCTTTAATTTAATGAGGGAGCTGGGGTTGCTTAGCCTGGAGAAGAGGTGGCTCAGGGGAGACCTTATTGCTGTCTACAACTCCCTGAAGGCAGGTTATAGCCAGGTGGGGATTGGTCTCTTCTCCCAGGCAACCAGCACCAGAACAAGAGGACAGTCTCAAGCTGCACCAGGGGAGGTTTAGGCTGGAAGAAGTTCTTCACAGAAAGAGTGATTTGCCATTGGAATGTGCTGCCCAGGGAGGTGGTGGAGTCGCCATCACTGGAGGTGTTTAGGAAGAGCCTGGCTGAGGCACTTGGTGCCATGGTTGAGTTGATTAGATGGTGCTGGGTGATGGGTTGGACTTGATCTCAAAGGTCTTTTCCTACCTGGTTAATCCTATTCTATTCTATTCTATTCTATTCTATTCTATTCTATTCTATTCTATTCTATTCTATTCTATTCTATTCTATTCTATTTTAATTCAGCATATTCTCTGAACACAGGAAGGACAGAGATTATATGAGGAGCCCTAGAAAACTGCATCTGGCTTTTGTCTCTTCCCTTATGCTTCACTCCTGCACCGTTCCTGCTTCCGCTCATTTTTTCTCTCCCCACTCCTTACACGCAGCATCCAGCATTCACCCCTCCTTGCACCTATCCTCTTTCCAATCCCTAATGCATTGCTGGAGCCAGTTGCTCTCTCTTCAGTTCTTTCCTTAGCTTGCCATGGACGCCTGTTTGGAGTCAAAAGGAAACACAGCTATTGAACCCTTTTGCCAACCATGATCTTTGCCTGTAGCACAGCCTAAATCAGAGTGCCGTGATATCTTGTCTGCAAAAGTATCCATGTGCCAATGGGGTTTGTCAATAGAAGCACTAAAGGTCCTGCAGCAACTAGTAATAAACCTAAATCTTCAGACCAGAGCCAACTATAGGCATTCAATCAGTTGCCATTGTAAGTTATATGCTCAGCTTCCCAGTTTGCCAGTGCTGGGGCCCCATAAACCCTGTTTGGCTGCCGCAGCAGTGCAGAGTCACAGTGTGCAGGGAATTACCATCCTCCCTCCTATTTCACACAGCAATAGCCAGAGCAATAAATGTGACTCTCCCTACCACAGTCTTGCCCTCTGTCTCCCTCTCCCATATCTCAGCTAGACCTGACCCTCATTCTTGGGAAAAAGTTTTCAACTTTGTCAAATATTTCAACTTTGTCTCCACCACTGCCAAATCTTGAGCATATTCTCTCTCAGGTGTTGTTTTCTCCAGTACTAACCACTGCAGAGGCCTTCCTGGCACTAACTTTCATCTATCCATGTGGGTTCTTTGGTATTTTGGAATTAAGCTACTTCCACAATCTCCTTAGGCACAGGTCATAAACCCAATACCAGCATTAATCACGTCCTCAGAAACACATGTAACAGTCTATGGCCATCTCTCTCGTCTTTACTGTTCCTCATCCAAACTCTTTGTCCTGAAGAACCCTCTGTAGCTTCAAGATTATGGTTAAGCTGAGGGCTAGCAGGATCCTTCTGTCCAGTACTCTTCCACTGCTTCATTGCTCTGCTCTCTTCCCTGTACCTCTTGCTCTGGTGAAGTAGCTCAAGAATAGCAAGCCAAGCAAGGCAGGTGGAGGATACTGGCTCACCTCAATCTTTCCTAGACAAATAAAGACTGCTACCAGCACATTTTGACTAGTCTGCTTTGTGTTACAGTCCTGGCACTCTGCTGTCAGAGATGAAGATGGAAGCATTTGCTAGGAGCAGACCCAGAGCAGTCACAGTCTTCATGGGAACCACCCTGAGGCCAGTGTCAGATCTCCTTTGCATTGCATGAGGTGAGATACAGTGACAGCAACTATCAGGTTGCACATTGCTGAAAGCACACAGCCAGGTGTCCAAGTCTTGACAGATGCCATGCTGGCTAAAAGAGGCTTCAAACAACAGGGCCTGTCTTAAAACCCTAGGATCATTCCTGTTTAAATTTCCTTGCTTAGGGAAAGTGCTATTGTAAGACTTCCATTTTCCTTCTGACTAACCAGGCATACATTTCTTCCTCAACTTTCCACTTAGGATAGCACAATACTTGGTTAAGCCTTACTGTTCTGGCTTAAGCAGCCCCATGCTCCAACACTGGAAACTGTTTTATGAGGTGGGGGAAAGGTGTTTGAGAAAGGGAAGTATTGCTCATGCTTGACAAGTAAGCAGTTGTGCCTTCAGAAGACAAAGGGATTGGTATGAGCCTGAGATCTGAGGCAGATGATGAGATGAAACATATTTTTGACTTTTCATTATAGATCCAGTTTTCTTCAAGATGTTTTTTCTCTGTGGGAATCTGAGTATGAAAGTCTGAAATCATAGAATTATAGAATTGTTAGGGGTGGAAGGCACCTCAAGGCTCATCTAGTTCCAATCCCCCTGCCATGGTCAGGGACCCCTCACACTGGATCAGCTTGCTCATGGCCACATCCAGCCTGACATTAAAAACCTCCAGGCATGAGGCTTCTACCACCTCTCTGGGCAATCTGTTCCAGTGTCTCATCACCCTCATGGGGAAGAACTTCTTCCTAACATCCAATCTGTATCTACCCACTTCTAGTTTTGTTCCATTCCCCCCAGTCCTATCACTCCCTGACACCCTCCAAAGTCCCTCTCCAGCTTTCTTGTAGCCCCTTCAGGTACTGGAAGGCCACAATTAGGTCTCCTCAGAGCCTTTTCCTCTCCAGACTGAACAGCTCCAGCTCCCTTAGTCTGTCCTCATAGGAGAGGTGCTCCAGCCCTCTGCTCATCCTTGTGGCCCTACTCTGGACACACTCCAGCATGTCCAGATCCTTCCTGTAATAGAGGCTCCAGAACTGGACACAGTCACAGGCTCACAATATCCTGCATATTGCCTTCATGCCTCACAAGTTTCATCCAAAATTTTGCTGTATCAAGTCTTGGCTTCGGATTCTTGAGCTGTCTGTAAAACACAGTAGAAAAGTTATGGTGGAGTGAGCCTAATATAATTTTCATTAGACAATTGTCTCACTCCCCAGCAAAATGCTCTGTGGGCACATACATCTTCTCAGTATAAATATTGCTTTAGCTAATCTTCTGCATGAATGCTGTGTACTTAAAATCAATTGCATCTTTCCCATTTTGAAATGCTCAGATTTTGAAGATTTATTATCCTGCTGCCTTTAAATTCCTGCCCTGTGTAATAGCAAGGGATGTTGATGGGAGTGAAAAATTTGTTTTCTATGTACTGGAAAGGAGTGGGGGGAAAAAAAATCCTGTTTCAGTTATGGGTAATTATGGTAGTTTTGCTACTTCTATCCCCTCCACAGAAAACGTATCCCTCATCCAAGCCTCTTGCCCTTCTTTGACCTGTCCTTGCTTTCCTCATGGTTTATTCATTAGTAAGCTATGGCAGGAAAAGTCATACCATTAATGTTGTATTAGTCTGCTTTGAAAAACACCTACCACTTTGTGATAGATTATGTGGATTCTTCCATTAACAAATCAATAGATTTACTCCTTAAAAAAATACTTTAACCCATTGTTACCACTTAGGGCATGCAGCTTATTCAAGGCAGATAATGAAATGTTATTAAGTTTTGTGCCCTAGAGTTTCTAACATGGTGAAACCACTTCTGCAGGTCTTGTAGCCCCATCAGTATCTCCCTCCCTCTCCTTACCTTATTATTAGGTGCTTCATTTCTCAAGGGGTGTTACATATGGCAAATTGGTGAGGTATGTCCTCAAAATCCCAACTTTTCTGTAATACACATCTGGTCCAGAGAACTGGCAAGCCTAAAAAGTTCAGCTGCAAATGTGTCAGCCTGAAATGAAGAACTGCAGATTGGAAGCAGTGACTCACTGGCTCACGATGGAGTAGCTTCGTACAGGCAGCTTCTTCCTGTATTAAACAGTGCTGGGAGAAAAAGTTGGAGGGCTAGGGGCTGTATGCTTATGTATGGGCTTCCATTCCACATTAGCCTCTGGGTTTGTATAAAATGAAGCAGACCTATCTGTCTTCAGAAAAGACACTTCATAAACTCATTGGCCTACCATCCATTTTCTCTTGGAATTTGCCAAGAGAGGCTCCAATGTGTGCAGATACCTGCAGCTATTCTGACAAGCAAAAAAGATTTCTCTGTCCTGAACAGTGTGTGAGTAAGTGCATTTATTTAAGCAGAGAGAAACTGAATGAGGAGCAAGTGACCACCTTTAATATGGAAAAGTTATCTGGTTTCTGTTCCACAGTGAAAGAGAACATTGGAAAACTGCAAATCTTTCCACAGAGATAGCAGAGATATCTCTGCTGTCACAGGTGAGCTGGTCCACAGCAGCTAGAGAGAATGAGAAAGAATGCTGGTTTTCACAGTATCACAGTATAACTAAGGTTGGAAGAGACCCCAAGGATCATGAAGTCCAACCTGTCTCCACAGACCTCACGACTAGACCATGGCACCAAGTGCCACGTCCAATCTCCCCTTGAACACCTCCAGGGACGGCGACTCCACCACCTCCCTGGGCAGCACATTCCAATGACGAACGACTCGCTCAGTGAAGAACTTTCTCCTCACCTCGAGTCTAAACCTCCCCTGGCACAGCTTGAGACTGTGTCCCCTTGATCTGGTGCTGGTTGCCTGGGAGAAGAGACCAACCCCTTCCTGGCTACAACCCCCTTTCAGGTAGTTGTAGAGGGCAATGAGGTCCCCCCTGATCCTTCTCTTCTCCAGGCTAAACAATCCCAGCTCCCTCAGCCTCTCCTTTTCACTTATATGAAAAGCCTAGCCATTACAAATTTGCAGGCTATAGTTGGCGGTTGGTGGGATGAATGATTTGCCTGAGAATAAATAATGGCAGCAGTGCTTTGTGATTTACACTGGAATATAATAATTGCCATGCTGGATCAGATTTGTACCTCATGTTTAATCAAAAAGAGGCAGAATGCTAAGTTAGCCACGCTGGGTTGGAGAATGATAAGGAAGAGGAGGTCATTTTATATATTTGGCACTAGACACTGAACTGCATGGCATGTGATATTTTAAACTAAACCATACTGTGAAGCATAGAGGCTTTAAATGGGTAGTAAGATGTGTTTAGTACGTGATTACATGAAAGACCTTGGAAAGCTCGACCTTTAACGTTCTAATTCAGGCAAAATCCAGATATCTTTACCTAAATCTGTAGGGTTATTTGATAAACTTTCTGTCCTCACTGTAAAAGAAAGCTGACTGTTTCTCACTTCACCATCTTCTAGAGAGAAATGCAATTACTTTTGGGCAGCTTTCAGGAACAAAGGAAAAGTAATCCGTGTGCAGCATTTTCAATATTCCCTGATTTCAATAGCATTAAAACCTAATTTCCTCATAAAAGAAGTTCTACTTTTTTCCTTATTTAATAAGAAAACTCTTTACAGGCAGAAAGGGACCTGGGGGTACTGGCTGACAGCCAGATGAACAGGAGCCAGCAGTGTGCCCAGGTGGCCAAGAAGGCCAATGGCATCCTGGCCTGCATCAGGAACAGTGTGTCCAGCAGGAGCAGGGAAGTCATTGTGCCCTGTACTCTGCACTGGTTAGGCCACACCTTGAGTCCTGTGTCCAGTTTTGGGCCCCTCAGTTTAAGAAGGACATTGAGACACTTAAACATGTCCAGAAAAGGGCAAAGAGGCTGGGGAGAGGTCTGGAGCACAGCCCTGTGAGGAGAGGCTGAGGGAGCTGGGGTTGCTTAGCCTGCAGAAGAGGAGGCTCAGGGGAGACCTTCTTGCTGTCTACAGCTCCCTGAAGGGAGGTTGTAGCCAGGTGGAGGTTGGTCTCTTCTCTCAAGCAACCAACACCAGAACAAGAGGACACAGTCTCAAGCTGTGCCAGGGGAGGTTTAGGCTGGATGTGAGGAGAAAGTTCTTCACAGAAAGAGAGATTGGCTGCCCAGGGAGGTGGTGGAGCCATCCTCCCTGGAGGTGTTCAAGAAGGGTTTGGACGTGGCACTTGGAGCCATGGTTTAGTTAGTCGTGAGTTGTTGGGTGATTGGTTGGACTTGATAATCTCTGAGGTCTTTTCCAACCTCATTGATTCTATGATTCTTTGATACAATGTTCTCAAATAGGTCAACAAGGAAACACCCTTTGTGTAGACATTTTAAAAGTAGTTTATCACTGCATATAAGAACCATATTCTTGAGAGGTAAGCTCTGCCAGGCTGCTGTCTAATACTCAAACTGATGCAGGTCTTGGGTATGGCTTTAGGCTGGAGACCTGGAATGTAATATAGATTAGCAGAGTGGAGATCACCCTGAGAGAAATCTGTTTCAAAAGGTAGCTTTGAAAATGGCATCTTTGGAGCTGTATTCATCAGGACCCCACAAACACCAGTCAGTTTGTAGAATACTGGGTATATGTTGATGTTCTTAGGTTGCCCAAATCTTACCTTATCTTCCTTTTACAATGGCACTTGCACTTACTGACTCATTTTATGTCAATCTGTATGAGCGCAGAGGTACATCCTTGTAACTTTGAGGAAACTCAGGTGAGAAATGGCTTTCAACAAGGAGGAGCTTTCATCCTGGTGACATCCTGCTCATGTACTCCTCCCTGTGCCTCCCTGACAGCAGCTTTTGACATCTGTTCTAATACCAACCCAGCCATTTCTGAATAAAACAGATCAAAAACCAATTCCACTCCCAGGCTGGCTGAAGCCATTTGTCTTCAAACAATATTTTAAAGCAATCCAATCCAGTGAAAGAATAGAAATGCTTCTACAGACCATCTTGTGCTAGGTCTATATGCTGTTTATTTGCTTTCCCTGGAAAATAGACATAATCAGTACCCTTGACAGGCCCCAGCTATATCAATACCAATTCTATGCCCCACAAAGATTTTTTTTTCCCCCAGAAGCTATTTGGACAGCAGTATCTCCATCAGCAAGGAAGGAGTTCAATAATCTGAGTGAGAGCCTGTAAACTGCAGTGGTTTCCAGTATCCCAGACTCTGACAGTAATGATGAACCAGAAGAAAAGTAGTTTGTCACCCAGTTGCCATGCTACTGATTAAGTTGGCAGCAAGATTTGGTTCCTTTTTCCCAGAACTTTGTCTCTATTAAGTCTTGCATCAGCCAGGGCTATATCACAGAATCACAGTATCACCAAGGTTGGAAGAGACCTCAAAGATCAGCAAGTCCAACCGACTAGACCATGGCACCAAGTGCCACATCCAATCCCCTCTTGAACACCTCCAGGGATGGGGACTCCACCATCTCCCTGGGCAGCACATTCCAATGGCCAACGACTCTCTCTGTGAAGAACTTTCTCCTCACCTCCAGCCTAAACTTCCCCTGGCGCAGCTTGAGACTGTGTCCTCTTGTTCTGGTGCTGGGTGCCTGGGAGAAGAGACCAACCCCTTCCTGGCTACAACCTCCCTTCAGGGAGTTGTAGACAGCAAGAAGGTCTCCCCTGAGCCTCCTCTTCTCCAGGCTAAGCAACCCCAGCTCCCTCAGCCTCTCCTCACAGGGCTGTGCTCCAAACCCCTCCCCATCTTTCTTGCCCTTCTCTGGACACATTCAAGTGTCTCAATGTCCTTCGTGAGTTGAGGGGCCCAGAACTGGACACAGGACTCAAGGTGTGGCCTAACCAGTGCTGAGCACAGGGCACAAGGACTTCCCTGCTCTTGCTGGCCACACTATTCCTGATCCAGGCCAGGATGCCCTTGGCCTTCTTGGCCACCTGGGCACACTGCTGGCTCATGTTCAGCCAGCTATCAAACAGTATCCCCAGGTCCCTTTCTGCCTGGCTGCTCTCCAGCCACTCTGACCCCAGCCTGTAGCACTGCCTGGGGCTGTTGTGGTCAATGTGTAGAACCTGGCACTTAAGTGTGTTAGATCTCATTCCATTAGACTCTACCCATCTATCCAGCCTGTCAAGATCCCTCTGCAGAGCTCTCCTATCTTCTAACAGATCAACAACTGCTCCCAGCTTGTTGTCATCTGCAAACTTACTGATGATCTCAATCCCCTTATCATTTTCTTTTAATTCTGAAGCAACTGAGACATTTCATTCTTTCCTTAACTAAATCACAGGTTGTTTTCCAAATGACAGAAAACCATTTTTTCATCCCCCCCAACATTTCACATAGGAGAGACAGAATGTGGAACTCTGGTTACGACTTTGTTGATGGGTTAAACAAAGTAGTTTCACTGCATATTTCTGAATTGATTAAAAAATATCTTTTCTCCTTGAAAATGAAGTTCAAGCTGGTTTTCAGGTTTAATCAGGAAGCTGTCCTTTTCACTTTCCTGATCTGTCTTGGTTTGACAGATAAGTCCTGAACATTGAGACAAAGGTGTGTGGTTTTCCTTAGATGTCTGAAGATAATTAAATTCCCTCTCTCAGTTTTATCATAATTTGGAAGTGGTAAGCCCAGTTTTTTGACTTGTTACAAGGCCTGAAGAAGAAGGTTGGCTTTGAAAGAAAAGAATCTTTTTTAAAGCAGATGGAAGGGGCATTGATATTAACTTCTTTCCTTTACTTACATAATTTATTGAGGACTTACCCTTATGGAGCAGAGCAGTGCAATGTAGTCTTATTATTTTGACTTACCTCTTTAGACTTCAACCCATCACAGAATCATAGAAGATGATTCCACCAAGGTTGGAAGAGACCTCAAGGATCATCAAGACCAACCTGTCACCACAGACCTCATGACTAACCGATGGCACCAAGTGCCACGTCCAATCCCCTCTTGAACACCTCCAGGGACGGTGACTCCACCACCTCCCTGGGCAGCACATCCCAATAGCTAACAACTCTCTCTGGGAAGAACTTTCTCCTCACATCCAGTCTAAACCTCCCCTGGCACAGCTTGAGACTGTGTCCTCTTGTTCTGGTGCTGGTTGCCTGGGAGAAGAGATCAACCCCCACCCGGCTACAACCTCCCTTCAGGGAGTTGTAGAGAGCAAGAAGGTCTCAAACAATGTTAGGGCAAATATGAAGTGTCCTTCCCATGGCCTCACATGGGTGCTTACAGGTAAAATGTGTAACATTTATTTTCATGACAAAGAGCTCTTTCTGCTGTGGTTAATCAATGCCTGGGACCCCAAATTGTTATAAATATGCATCCATGACTGTGATTTGTGTTTCATAATTGAGTCATCCCGAGCCAAAAGAGGGGGAAATGCATGCTGACATGATTTTGTTCAATTGCTACTTGAATTGTGTAATTCCTTAATCTTATTAGTCAAATTGCAACCCATTGTTGACATTAAGCAAGAGTAACGTTTGCAGATGGTTAGGGCTTCCATATGTTACCATCACAACTTCCAAAGCTGCACGAAGAATGTTTATGGTATATATGAAGATACAACAGCAACAGTACACAGAAGTTTAGAGACAGACAGAAAGGGGAAAAAAAAAACATGAAGGAGGAAGATATGATCCCACAAAGGAAGGCTGTGAGGTTTTTTTTAGTTTAGAAGTGATTTCTGTTTGCAGCTTCCCTTGCTGTGGTTCTTCTATGAATCTTTGGGAATGCACAACAAAGAAATCAGTGTTTCAGCAGCAGGGTTAGTCTTTCATCCTGTTCCATAATAAGGCTGAGGACAGAGTGGCTGGAGAGCTGCCAAACAGGAAGGGACCTGGGGGTGCTGATTGAAGGCCAGCTGAACATGAGGCAGCAGTGTGCCCAGGTGGCTAAGAAGGTCAAGGGCATCTGGCCTGCATCAAGAATAGTGCGGCCAGCAGGAGCAGGGAAGTCATTCTGTCCCTGTACTCAGCACTGGTTAGGCTACACCTTGAGTCCTGTGTCCAGTTCTGTGTCCCTCAACTCAAGAAGGACATTGAGACACTTGAATGTGTCCAGAGAAGTGCAACGAGGCTGGGGAGGGGTCTGGAGTACAGCCCTATGGGGAGAGGCTGGGGGAGCTGGGGTTGTTTAGCCTGGAGAAGAGGAGGCTCAGGGGAGACCTTCTTGCTCTCTACAACTCCCTGAAGGGAGGTTGTAGCCAGGTGGGGGTTGGTCTCTTCTCCCAGGCACCCAGCACCAGAACAAGGGGACACAGTCTCAAACTGCACCAGGGGAGGTTTAGACTCGAGGTGAGGAGAAAGTTCTTCCCAGAGAGAGTCATTCGCCATTGGAATGTTCTGCCCAGGGAGGTGGTGGAGTCCCCATCCCTGGAGGTGTTCAAGAGGAGATTGGATGTGGCACTTGGTGCCATGGTTTAGTCATGAGGTCTGTGGTGACAGGTTGGATTCAATGATCCTTGAGGTCTCTTCCAACCTTGGTGATTCTGTGATTCTGTGACCATTTTCCCTTGCCACAAGGTAAGATCAGATGTGGAAGCCAGGCTAACCTGCCAGAACAATACATAGTTTGAATCAACACAGGTCAGTGAACCTCATCTTTCTGCTCCTCCTGCACATCCCTTCTTTGAATCCTCATCTGCCATTAGTGATGACATGTTCTAATCCTCTTCATACAAGCTATCAGAGGATTGCAACTTTGTATGGGAAATATCAGTGGAAATAAAACTCAGAACAAAAAAAACTTCTTTCTTTCCAAAGCATTCAACAGCAAAGAAGAAAGAACTAAAAATAAAAAGCATACAGATAGCATAGGAAGGTTTGTTTAGAACAGAATAACCTCAGGAAAGCGACTGGGCTTTCACTTTATTGCTCTTCCTTTGTGGGGTTGAGATCTTGTTTGCGGGTGGAATTGATGCCTGCAATCTTTGTTTCACAGAGTAGTTGCAGTTGTGAGCAGATATTATCCTCTTAAAGTAATAAAAGAAATCATCCTAATAATCAGATTGCTTTCCAGAATTGAACAGGAGCTTTAAAATTGTGAAAATTTAAAAACAGGAGCTTTAAAATTGTAAAGAAAAACTACTCACAAAGAAGACCATCACACATATTTAACCCTTCACTTCTCAGTTCTATTTTTGCTGCCATCTTCTTCACAATTACATAGCAAAGATTTCCTTTAATTTCATGGCAAAGAACATTTTAAAGGATTCCTTTATTTATACACAGATTATAGAATAGAATAGAATAGAATAGAATAGAATAGAATAGAATAGAATAGAATAGAATAGAATAGAATAGAATAGACCAGGTTGGAAGAGACCTCAGAGATCATCGTGTCCAACCTATCATCTAGCACCATCTCATCAACTAAACCATGGCACCAAGTGCCTCTTCCAGGCCCTTCCTAAACACCTCCAGTGATGGTGACTCCACCTTCTCCCTGGGCAGCACATTCCAATGGCCAATCTCTCTTGCTGGGAAGAACTTCTTCCTAACATCCTGCCTAAACCTCCCCTGGCACAGCTTGAGACTGTGTCCTCTTGTTCTGGTGCTGGTTGCCTGGCAGAAGAGACCAACCCCCACCTGGCTACAACCTCCCTTCAGAGAGTTGGAGACAGCAATGAGGTCTCCCCTGAGCCTCCTCTTCTCCAGGCTAAGCAACCCCAGCTCCCTCAGCCTCTCCTCCCAGGGCTGTGCTCCAGACCCCTCCCCAGCTTTGTTGCCCTTCTCTGGACGCCTTCCAGCAACTCAGCATCTTTCCTAAACTGAGGGGCCCAGAACTGGACACATGTAGTGTAATTCCACATCCTCAGTTTAAATCCCAGAAATATTTATTATGGTCAGATAAATGATTTTTTTTTTCTGCTATGCCCATTCAGAGTAAACACATTTTGAACATGCTCCTTTTTCCTTTTAGGAAGGATGTTGACTTGCTGGAACGAGTCCAGAGAAGAGCAACAAAGTTGGTGAGGGGTTTGGAACACAAGCCCTACGAGGAGAGGCTGAGGGAGCTGGGGTTGCTTAGCCTGGAGAAGAGGAGACTCAGGGGTGACCTTATTACTCTATACAACTACCTGAAGGGAGGTTGTAGACAGACGGATGTTGGTCTCTTCTCCCAGGCAGCCAGTACCAGAACAAGAGGACACAGTCTCAGGCTGCGCCAGGGGAGGTTCAGGCTAGATGTTAGGAAAAAGTTCTATACAGAAAGAGTGATTGCCCATTGGAATGGGCTGCCTGGGGAGGTGGTGGAGTCGCCATCACTGGAGGTTTTCAGGAGGAGACTTGATGGGGTGCTTGGTGCCGTGGGTTAGTTGTTTAGGTGGTGTTGGATTGGTTGATGGGTTGGACGCGATGATCTTGAAGGTCTCTTCCAACCTGGTTTATTCTATGTATTCTATTCTATGTATTCTTTCCTTTGCAGCAGGAAGTTTTTGACATTTGAGCATGGGCTCTTCCTTCCTATGTAATGTATTTGCCCTCTGGTAGTTGTCAGCCCCTGCAGTCAGACTAACAAATTCCTCCTTATTGCACTGTCAGTGTGCTGTCATTACTGTGGAATTTTTCTTCTCCTGGAAGGCTGTTTTGAAAGCTATTTTTGAAAAGCTATACTATAGGTCTGTTCAGGATTCATAGGGCTGTACTGATTCATCATTTTCTAGTACATTTGATGCAGCCACTGTCATTTGAACCAAAAAGAGGATTCTGGTCCAGCTATGGACATCGAGCCATTGCAGGAAGTTTTATCTGCTTCTATGTCCTTGCTGCTTTTATACAGGAAACACAAACTCAGCTCAAGAGCACAGATTGATTTCTATTTGCCTTCACAGTAAAGCTGTCATATTCTTCATGCCACCTCCAGTTCCTGCTGGCTTTTGAGAAGACAAAAATTTGTGTGTGATTATGAACCTAGGTCTTCTGCATTACAGCAAATGGTGCTGCCTGTTGAGCTTTTAAAACAGCTGTCAGATTCATGTAGAGCTGTTTTGTTCCCATAATTATCTTAGTACAAGATACCACTTAAAAAGTCTTATTTAGCATCCTCCACACACTAAGAAAGTCACTTTTAGTCTTGTAACAGAGTTATTGCAGATACTATTTTAAACCACCCAAACCCCTTGGCTTCTTATTCCACACATTTCACAAGACTTTTTTCCCATTGTTTTTTCACAAGACTGAAGCCCTCATAATACCAATGCCCTTCCTAGGAAAGGAGGGCTGGAAGTGCTATTTCTGCTTCTTGGTTACTGGCAGAATTTTCCCTGACACAATAAATACTCAGACTCGAAGCAGGAGAACTCTGAGGTTTGAGAAGCAAAGGAAGCAATGAATATGCTTCAGGGATGGAAGCAGGTTGAGAATTACTTCTGCTGGGCTGCCTTCCTAAAGGTAGTTGCTACGATGCATAAACTGAGATTATTGGAATTTTGAGCAGATATTAAATTATCTAATGTTGAATAAAAAAGAGTAGCTTATGATTAGAAATCATAGAATCAATAAGGTTGGAAAAGGGAGGTTTAAGTATCACAGTAGTATCACAGTATCACTGAAGTTGGAAGAGACCTCAAAGATCATCAAGTCCAACCTGTCACCCAACACCTCATGACTAACTAAACCATGGCTTCAAGTGTCACATCCAATCCCCTCTTGAACACCTCCAGGGATGGGGAGTCCACCACCTCCCTGGGCAGCACATTCCCATGGCCAATCTCTCTTTCTGGGTAGAACTTTCTCCTCACCGCCAGCCTAAACCTCCCCTGGCACAGCTTGAGACTGTGTCCTCTTGTTCTGGTGCTGGTTGCCTGGGAGAAGACACCAACCCCCACCTGGCTACAACCTCCCTTCAGGGAGTTGGAGAGAGCAAGAAGGTCTCCCCTGAGCCTCCTCTTCTCCAGGCTAAACAACCCCAGCTCCCTCAGCCTCTCCTAAGTCCTGACATGTACAAGACAACCATGTTCATCTGTTAAAAGCTTGGTTTCTGTTTATTAAACAAAATAGTGAGTTCATGGCATTTGGGGCATTTCCTTAACCTGGGGATGTTCTGCCAAAACAAAAACTACCTTGGTTGTAAATTATTCATCTATGATTAGAAAAGTCCTTATTTTTGTGGCTCTGTAATGTCTTCCATTCTGCTCTCAGTTTAAAGGAAACACTACTCTAGAAACACCCTTGGCTAATTATTAGCATTACAATTTTCCCCAGATGCTCTCAGAAAGCTAAAAGAAAGCACAATTCTCTATGAACTGCAGGCTATGCTGGATTCTTCTTGGAGATGTCTGTTCAGTTTCTGTGCTGAATCTCTAGGTCTAGGTTTTATTTTAGCTGACAACGATGGGAGGCTAAACAGCTACATCCGTACTACTGCGTCATCAGTGAGGACTCCCACATCAGTCCTCCCTCCCTATCTAGACAAGAATGGAATGGAATGGAATGGAATGGAATGGAATGGAATGGAATGGAATGGAATGGAATGGAATAGAATAGAGTAGAATAGAATGGAATGGAATAGAATAGAGTAGAATGGAATGGAATGGAATGGAATGGAATGGAATGGAATGGAATGGAATGGAATGGAATGGAATGGAATGGAATGGAATGGAATGGAATGGAATGGAATGGAATAGAATAGAGTGGAATGGAATGGAATGGAATGGAATGGAATGGAATGGAATGGAATGGAATAGAATAGAATAGAATAGAATAGAATAGAATAGAATAGAATAGAATAGAATAGAATAGAATGAACCAGGTTGGAAGAGACCTTTGAGATCATCAAGTCCAACCTTTCACCCAACACCATCTTATCAACTAAACTACAGCACCAAGTGCCTCATCCAATCTCCTCTTAAACACCTCCAATGACAGACTCCCACCACCTCCCTGGGCAGCCCATTCTAATGGCCAGTCTCTCTTTCTGTGAAGAACTTCTTCCTAATATCCATACTAAACCTCCCCTGGCACAGCTTGACATAGTGTCCTCTTGTCCTCTGTGTCCTCAAGGTCTTCACAAGAGCTTGGAGGCAGCTTTGAAAATCTCCCTGTGCATGAATGGCTGGCAACACCCCAAGCCAGTTAACAAGACGCAAAAAGCAGCATCTTGGTGTCCTTCAGAAGACACTCTCTCCCTATTTGAACATGAATGAAGTCATTAAATGGCATGTCAGCTGGAAAATTCTTGACTACGGAAGAGCATACATTTTAGATATAGTCTCTTTTTTTTGCATTAGAGCACCAGGAAAGAAAAGAGAGTGCAACAAGGAAGGCCCCAAGCACAAACAGTCATCTGCCTGCAAAGCACAGGTGAGATAAGAGGATGAAAGATGGAGAAGATGGAACAAAAGGGGAACGGAAAAGCATAGACTGTAGGGGAAAGGCATGTACAAAAAAGGGAATTGAATCTGACAAGAAATAGAACATTTTTATCCTTCTAGAAAAGCCAGACAAAAGCTCTAAGGTATGTAGGTGCTACCTAGACATTCTGATACTTGTAATTTCTAACCTTGGAATGAAACACAGCATACAAGAACTCAAATGGGAACCAAAGTCATATTCCCCTCCCTCCACTCCTTAAGATGGAAAATGAGCATTGTAAGATCACCCTAAAATTATCCCAGCTCTCATGCAGTCTTGTCACATCTAATGGAGTGCGTTGAGGGAAGAGAATACAGACAATGGTTATGTTAACTTCCAAACACAATCAGTCAAGAGGGCTACTCTGCCTCCACCTTGATCAATTGTTACTGATCACACTGTTGGATGCTTAAGGAGATACAGCTAAGTACATCATTAATCATGTCTTGATTGCTGCATATTTCCATAGTGGGTCATGCAGGTCACTCTTGTCACTTTTGCTCTTCCTGACCTTGCTTAGGGTTAAGAGAAATCTGAATTGCAAAGGAAGGCAGGAAAGGGAAAGTATGGACACTCCTTGTACATCACTGACTGACTAGCCCAGGACATAGAATGGAATGGAATGGAATGGAATGGAATGGAATGGAATGGAATGGAATGGAATGGAATGGAATGGAATAGAACAGAATAGAGTAGAATAGAATGGAATGGAATGGAGTGGAATAGAATGGAATGGAATGGAATGGAGTGGAATGGAATGGAATAGAATGGAATGGAATGGAATGGAATAGAATAGAATAGAATAGAATAGAATAGAATAGAATAGAATAGAATAGAATAGAATAGAATAGAATAGAATAGAATAGAATTAACCAGGTTGGAAAAGACCTTCAACATCATTGAGTCCAACTTATCATCATGGTACAACACATACATCTGTAACCATCCTCAAAACCTGCCCCAGACAGCTTTGAGCTGTATGAACTCATTTGGTATCATGTCACAGTCAGATGTTAGTAGACTTACTCTGGCTAAGCAATGGTGTTGTTTGATAATGTGTAAAGACATTGTTTTTAACCTTTTGTCCAGGAAATCAATGACTTTTCCTAATTTCTTTTGTTCTGTCTTGGTTTTGTTCATTTTTCCTACTGAGTGCCCTTCTGCTTCGAAACGAGAATTGCCTTTGATACCTGATTTTCTACATTTTATTGATGTCAGCTATTTAAAAACATATGTATTTAAAATTAAGTCAGCCTGTTCTTGGTAGGATGCTGTAGTTCTGCTTTTCACAGTGCTGAATCTTTTTTAAAGTGTTTGCTTCGGGAGTATTTTTAGGCAGTTGTTTACAGTGAGACAGGCACAAACTTGAGCATAGGAAGCTCCATCTAAACATGAGGAGGAACTTCTTTAGTTTGAGGTGCCAGCACTGAAACAGGCTGCCCAGAGAGCGGGGGGAGTTATTCAGAACCTGTGCAGCCTGCTGAAGGTGAACTCACTGCGGCAGGAGGGCTGGAATAGATGGCTGGACTCCCAGAGGACTGGAAGCTGGCCAACATCCTGCCCATCCACAAGAAGGGCCGGTTGGATGAGCCAGGGAATTATAGGCCTGTCAGCCTGACCTCAGTGCCAGGCAAGATTATGGAACAGGTCATCTTGAGTGCAATCACACAGCACTTAGAGGATAGCCAAGGGATCAGACCCAGCCAGCATGGATTTAGGAAGGGCAGGTCCTGCCTGACCAACCTGATCTCCTTCTATGATCAGGTGACTGCCTGGTGGATGTGGGGCAGGCTGTGGATGTAGTCTGTCTGGACTTCAGCAAGGCCTTTGACACAGTCCCCCACAGCAAACTCCTGGCCAAGCTGTCAGCCCCTGGCTTGGACAGCAGCACTCTGAGCTGGGTTCGGAACTGGCTGGAGGCTGAGCCCAGAGAGTGGTGGTGAATGGTGCCACAGCCAGCTGGCAGCCAGGCACCAGTGGCGTCCCCCAGGGATCAGTGCTGGGTCCCATCCTGTTCAATATCTTTCTTGATGATCTGGATGAGGGGATTAAGTCCATCATCAGTAAATTTGCAGATGACACCAAGCTGGGGGCAGGAGTTGATCTGTTAGAGGGCAGGAGAGATCTGCAGAGGGACCTTGCCAGGCTGGACAGATGGGCAGAGGCCAAAGGCAGGACATCCAAGTGCCAGGTTCTACACATTGGCCACAACAACCCCAGGCAGTGCCACAGGCTGGGGTCATTGTGGCTGGAGAGCAGTCAGGCAGAAAGGGACCTGGGGGTACTGGTTGAGAGTAGGCCGAACATGAGCCAGCAGTGTGCCCAGGTGGCCAAGAAGGCCAATGACATCCTGGCCTGCATCAGGA
Source organism: Dryobates pubescens (assembly GCF_014839835.1). NCBI lineage: Eukaryota > Metazoa > Chordata > Aves > Piciformes > Picidae > Dryobates > Dryobates pubescens. The sequence goes on along the minus strand of NC_071623.1, from coordinate 4,174,052 downwards.
AGAGTGTGGCCAGCAGGAGCAGGGAAATCATTGTGCCCTGTACTCTGCATTGGTAAGGCCACACCTTGAGTCCTGTGTCCAGTTCTGGGCCCCTCAGTTTAAGAAGGACATCAAGACACTTGAATGTGTCCAGAGAAGGGCAACAAGGCTGGGGAGAGGCCTCGAGCACAAGCCCTATGAGGAGAGGCTGAGGGAGCTGGGGTTGTTTAGCCTGGACAAGAGGAGGCTCAGGAGTGACCTCATTGCCCTCTACAACTCCCTGAAAGGTGGTTGTGGCCAGAAGGGGGTTGGTGTCTTCTCCCAGGCAACCAGCACCAGAACAAGGGGACACAGTCTCAAGCTGTGCCAGGGGAGGTTTAGACTCGAGGTGAGGAGAAAGTTCTTCCCAGAGAGAGTCATTCGTCATTGGAATGTGCTGCCCAGGGAGGTGGTGGAGTCACTGTCCCTGGAGGTGTTTAGGAAGAGACTGGATGGTGGGCTTGGTGCCATGGTTTAGTTGATTAGATGGTGTTGGGTGATAGGTTGGACTTGATAATCTCAAAGGTCTTTTTCAACCTGGCTTATTCTATTCTATTCTATTCAATTCTATTCTATTCTATTCTATTCTACTCTACTCTACTCTACTCTACTCTACTCTACTCTACTCTACTCTACTCTACTCTACTCTATTCTGCATTTCCTGAGGTCCCTTCCAACCCCTATCATTCTGTAAGTCTGTGAGACAGTGCTAACTGGGGGGGAAAATTTCTACTATTTTGATAAAACATGAAACAAGGACTTGCAGTTCAAAGAGAGCACAGTCTGGGACATTTATGTCCTTAGCTCATGTCCTTTTGAGGTAGCTCTGCAAAACACCAAGTGCCTTGGGCTCCCACCGCAGTCAGTAGGAATTGCCTGCAGATGCACTTGAGTGCTAAATACCTGAGCTACATTAAGACTACTGGGTTCACTAAACAGAACAAAACTTCCTCCTACTTTTTCTTTCACTGACCATTCATCTTCAGAAAAATCCAGTTTAGTTTTCCCAGTTTCCTGAGTTCCTCAAGTAGAGCAAATGCCTGTAGTGTCAAATCCTGAAAGGCTTTTCCTGGTCATTAGCCCTTTATAAGGAATTTCAGACATTAACAGCTGTGCTCTTATGTGACCTCTGTGGGCTTTATCTAACACTGGCCTCTAAGCTTTGAAAGAACCATCCCCTGTTAGCTGAAGAGATCCTGCAAATTACAGTTTAGGCCTTCTGAAAGAACTTTTCCTTACCCTGAAGTAGAGATGTTTCCACGGTCACTTTCAGAGTGTATATTGATGGTTTTTTTGCTTGCTCATAGGTTTTTGGCAGTATCCTGTGTTGCCAGGGGTGATTCAATTCATACTTCCAGTCCAATCCCCAGGATTCCTGGCACAGAGTCAGATTTTCCAAGGCTATTCCAAATGTGGCAGATGGTGAGTTGCTTTCTACCTTCATACACAACGACTTCACATGTGTGTTTGTGAGGGATATGCCTCATTAAAGATGGTCAAATTCATTTAATTTGGTCTGCAAAGGACATTGAGTAGAGAGTTTTGCTGAGCTTTGCACCACTGACCTTTCCTTCAAGTGGTACATGATGAGAGAAAATTCTTCCCTGTGTGAAGCCTATAGTAACAGAGGAGGTAAACTTACATAGCCAGTTGAAGGGTGACCTACAGCATTATTGCAGGTATATCCAAGCCATCTGAGCACACATAGTGCAGTGGGAAGCTACAGACCTGCCAGGGAAGAGATGTCAAAAAGGACAATCAGTCTGAGAAAAGGAGGGCAGTGGCTGATGGAAGGACAACTCTATAAATGAAGAGTGTCTAGACAATCTATGAAACTGTGATGGGTTACACCCATCCTGGAAGCAGGATTGTCTTGACCAAATTTCTCTGTGCCCAGCTCAATGCAAGACCTTTTCACATTGGCCACAGCAACCCCATGCAGTGATACAGGCTGGGATCTGAGTGGCTAGGGAGTGGCCAGGTAGAAAGGGACCTTGGGGTACTGGTTGATAGTAAGCTGAACGTGAGCCAGCAGTGTGCCCTGGGGGCCAAGAAATTCAATGACATCCTGGCCTGCATCAGGAAGAGTGTGGCCAGCAGGAGCAGGAGAGTTATTCTGCCCTGTACTCAGCACTGGTTAGGCCACACCTTGAGACCTGTGTCCAGTTCTGGGCTCCTAAGGTTAGGAAAGATGTTGAGTTGCTGGAAGGTGTCCAGAGAAGGGCAACAAAGCTGGGGAGGGGTTTGGAGCACAGCCCTGTGAGGAGAGGCTGAGGGAGCTGGGGTTGCTTAGCCTGGAGAAGAGGAGGCTCAGGGGAGACCTTCTTGCTGTCTACAACTCCCTGAAGGGAGGTTGTAGCCAGGTAGGGGTTGGTCTCTTCTCCAGGCAACCAGCACCAGAACAAGAGGACACAGTCTCAAGTTGCACCAGGGAGAGGTTTAGGCTGGATGTTAGGAAGAAATTCTTCCCAGCAAGAAGAATTCCATTGGCCATGGGAATGTGCTGCCCAGGGAGGTGGTGGAGTCCCCATCACTGGAGGTGTTTAGGAAGAGCCTGGATGAGGCCCTTGGTGCCATGGTTGGGTTGGTGTTGGGTGATAGGTTGGACTCAATGATCTCAGAGGTCTTTTCCAACCTGGTTAATTCTGTTCTATTCTATTCTATTAGAGGATGAATGAACCTGATCCTGGAGGTATGTGCTGAATGGGAGCTATTCCGATCAGTGATGTAGCTTTTAAGGAGAGGATTAAAGAATGGATTGTAAATCAGGAGAAATTCATTGTGTATCTGTAATGAGCCCCAAGTAGTAAGGCAGAATAACTGTCAAAGCTTCACAAAACCAGCAAGGTGGATGATGTGCTTTGTTTCCAAGAGTTTTAGCCTGTGAGTTTTGTGCTAGACTGCATGAAATGCATGCTCTAGTCCATACTGTGTTCAGCTGTGGAAACTGGCAGTGTCTGAGACAACTGCATGCAGGGGATAATGCCTCTCAGCACAGTTGTGCCCATAATAGACAAAAAGATGAATTTTATACTGTACCTGGGAAGCTCAGCAGATTCAGGTGTGGGGATTGTTTGGTTTGAAAGCTTCTCTTTGTTTTTCTCTTACCATTAAACAAACCTAAACAACTACTTTCTTGCTTATTATTTATTGGTTTTTATCTAGTACAGTAGAAATTGGGGCTATTCATTAATTCTATTACAATACCTGAGGTGACATAGAAAGAACTTACCTGGTAGGAGAAAATGGAAGGGAAGTGTAAACAGGGCTTCTTTTTCTGTTGTTCTTTGTTTCTATCCTCTTGGAAATGGCTTGCTGACTGCATGCTAGACAGTGACAGACTGGCAGCTTAAAGAAAACAAGTCTTGACAGCACTCTTCAGTACACCTGAAGTTTTGTAACTCTTTGTGTCATACAAAGCATTTTCTTGCCATCTGTGCTCCAGCAGCAAAGGGCTGCCCAGATGCCACATGTCCCAGGCAGGACCTTTTGTCTTTGCATAGTCACAGGAGTCAGTGCAGATAGGTATTCAGAAGTATAAAACTTGTCTTTGGGTGGTTGTATTGTAGAGTGTCAGCTTCCCCTGTATTCCTGCATTCCTGCCTTCCCACAGCTTGTCAAGAGCAGCAGCACAGCTCAACAGACAGGCAGGGATGCAGGGGAGTATCAGACAGGTATTACTGCCACTTTTTGTTTAATACTGCCTTGACTTGCTGAAGAGAAGAAATAACATAAGCAAAGGAGGAAAAGGGAATGCAGTTGAAAGGCAAGTGTCTCATTAGCAAGCTCTCTGCAAGCTCCTCATATTCTGAGGGAGGTAGAAATATTTTATGGATGAAAACAGCACCTTTTCAAATATTTCTTTTTAAAAAAGGCTTTATAAAGGCAACTTATTTCTGACATAAATACAGGTAACAGTTATACTACCTGCAACCTAAACAGAGACCAGGTGAGATATTAAAAAGCAGAATATATAGATTACATTAAATTGCCTTCTTCAACCAGTGGTGCTTGTTATTATTAAATAACTCTATGGGGTTTTGCATTGGAAGAAGGAAAATCACTAATATCAATACTTATATCAGTGGAATACAATATTATTCCTTATAGCACTATCAGGCCCAGTTTCTGGTGCTAGTAAAATCTAGAATAGGATAGGATAGGATAGGATAGGATAGGATAGGATAGGATAGGATAGGATAGGATAGGATAGGATAGGATAGGATAGGATAGGATAGGATAGGATAGAATTAGCCAGGTTGGAAAAGACCTTCCAGATCATCAAGTCCAATCTATCACCCAACACCATCTCATCAACTAAACCATGGCACTAAGTGGCCCATCCAGTCTCTTCCTAAACACCTCCAGAGATGGTGACTCCACCACCTCCCTGGGCAGCACATTCCAATGACCAATCTCTCTTGCTGGGAAGAACTTCTTCCTAACATCCAGTCTAAACCTCCCCTGGCACAGCTTGAGACTGTGTCCTCTTGTTCTGGTGCTGGTTGCCTGGGAGAAGAGACCAACCCCTACCTGGCTACAAGCTCCCTTCAGGGAGTTTCATTTTGGCATAGTCTTGTCCCCATTAATATAAAACAACATCTTTTTCAAGGCTTCTTGTTTCAATATTTTGGACTTTCTCTCACATTCACTCAAATGTTAGCAACTTTAGCCACACTGAGAAGGACTGATCATGTAAGAATTGTTTTACTTGCATACAGTAAAGTTAATTTAAAGAGTGTTATCAAAATCCCTACCTGCTAACTTTGGCTTTGAGGTTATTTTAATTGTACTGGAACCTTCTTACTTCAAGTTAACAAAACCACTGAGATGTTTCACTTGAATCAGAAATTCCAGACAGTTGGTACAGACACCGAGACTGAAGAACAGGGCCTATCAGAAGATGGTACTTAATAGCATTTTGGAAAGACATCTGAAAAGCTGACCTTTGCCAAGTGCTTCCTTTATCACATATTGCAAGAAATGTGTTCCTTCTCTGGGTTAGAGCTGCAGTGGAATCTATCGGCTGAAATCAGGCAAGTTATAATTCTGCTGAAGTCGGAGTACTCGGAGGAGGAGAATTTTAGCTGCAAGTGAATAGGCTCACTAACACTAAAGCTAAAGGAAGGGAAGGTTCTGATAGTTCAGTTAAATACATGCATTTAAACTAACTGGGGGAAAAAATTGTTCAGGATTTGAAAATGTGTTTCTAAAGACTATGGCAATGACTAGATGCTTCATAAGTTCCACGTGCCCATTTTGAGCACTGTGCTGTCGTGACCTAAGCATGATTAACTGAATTAAACTAGGCTGTTAATGCAGGTAGGGAAGACACAGAAAAGCTCAGGAGATTCCATTTTGAAAGGCTCAGCAGATAAACACTCATATTTGGGATTCTGTTCAGGACCCACCCAAGCCACAGTAATTAAGACTTTTTCTGTTACATCGTTGTAAGCTCCTTCAAAGAAGAAACACCTTTTTCCCTTTCCAAAACATGGAATTCTTAGGACACAAAGCATCAGGATGATGCTCTATGAGAATCTATTCTTGTTGAGTATCTCAATGACACAAATTTCCCAGCAGAACATAGATCCCTTATTGCTCTCAGTCAATGCTTAAACAGTAAGAGCGAATTTAGGGCAGGATTCGTCTCACCAAAGACAAACACCTGTACCCAAAGCAGTCACTCCTGTCTTGCTTTCACCATAAGATCCAAGTAGAGTAGAATAGAACAGAACAGAACAGAACAGAATAGAATAGAATAGAATAGAATAGAATAGAATAGAATAGAATAGAATAGAATAGAATTAAAAAAACAGGTTGGAAAAGACCTTTGAGATCATCAAGTCCAACCTCTCACCCAACACCATCTAATCAACTAAATCACGGCACCAAGTGCCACGTCCAGGCTCTTCCTTAACACCTCCAGTGATGGTGACTCCACCAGCTCCCTGGGCAACATATTCCAATGACCAATCTCTCTTGCTGGGAAGAACTTCTTCCTAACATCCAGCCTAAACCTCCCCTGGCATAGCTTGAGACTGTGTCCTCGTGTTCTGGGGCTGGTTGCCTGGGAGAAGAGACCAACCCCCACCTAGCTACAACCTCCCTTCAGGGAGTTGGAGAGAGCAAGAAAGCCTCCCCTGAGCCTCCTCTTCTGCAGGCTAAGCAACCCCAGCTCCCTCAGCCTCTCCTCACAGGGCTGTGCTCCAAACCCCTGCCCAGCTCAATTAGTAGAAATGGGTAACTCCAGGAAAACTGTAGTTTACCAGAAACATGGCAAAGAAAAAGGAAAAGAAAAATCATCGAGTAAATCAGCATAAGCTTTTCACAGCCATTGAGTAAATCAGCATAAGCTTTTCACAGCCTCTTACAGTCTCTCCAGTGCAGGGGAACAGGTAGCATGAATTGTTCAAGAAAAATCATAAACTTTGCTTTACTAAGTGACAGTTTCCTTGGGTTCTTCTAGATGATAGTTGTTGCATGATTTAAGAGTCCGTAGAATCATAGAATCAACAAGGTTGGAAAAGACCTCAAAGATCACCAAGTCCAACCTGTCACCCAAGACCTCAAGACTACTAAACCATGGCTTCAAGTGCCACATCCAATCCCCTTCAGGTAGTTGTAGACCGCAGTAAGTTCTCCCCTGAGCCTCCTCTTCTCCAGGCTAAACAATCCCAGCTCCCTCAGCCTCTCCTCACAGGGCTGTGCTTGAGGCCTCTCCCCAGCCTCATTGCCCTTCTCTGGACATGTTCAAGAGTCTCAATGTCCTTATAAAATTGAGGGGCCCAGAACTGGACACAGTGCTGCAGAGTTCTTAGATAGGTCTTTCGTGACAGCTAAGGGCTATAACCCATAATAACTGAAGCTTGCAGTTAAGTGTTGCCCTGAAAGAGTAAGTTGGTTTTTAATTGAGTCTGTCATTAGAAATTTCTTCCCTAGATCTTTCAGATCCTTGGAAAGAAAGATCAGTTTAGGAAGGAGGTTGACTTGCTGGAACGAGTCCAGAGAAGGGCAACAAAGCTGGGGAGGGGTTTGGAACACAGCCCTGTGAGGAGAGGCTGAGGGAGCTGGGGTTGCTTAGCTTGTAGAAAAGGAGACTCAGGGGTGACCTTATTGCTCTCTACAACTACCTGAAGGGAGGTTGTAGACAGACGGATGATGGTCTCTTCTCCCAGGCAGCCAGTACCAGAACAAGAGGACACAGTCTCAGGCTGCGCCAGGGGAGGTTTAGGTTGGACGTTAGGAAGAAGTTCCACACAGAGAGAGTGATTGCCCATTGGAATGTGCTGCCCAGGGAGGTGTTCAGGAGGAGACTTGATGGGGTGCTTGGTGCCATGGGTTAGTTGTTTAGGTGGTGTTGGATTGGTTGATGGGTTGGACGCAATGATCTTGAAGGTCTCTTCCAACCTGGTCTATTCTATTCTTTTCTTTTCTTTTCTTTTCTTTTCTTTTCTTTTCTTTTCTATTCTATTCTATTCTATTCTATTCTATTCTATTCTATTCTATTCTATCAGTATCTCTAGAGAGGAAAAATGCAAGGCAGACAAGTGAAAATATTACTTATTCTAAACACAGAATTGCTTGATGCAGTTGCAACCCAGAGGGCCTCACAAAGGTTAATCTGCTAATAAAGAGCATCCAGACAAAGCTAGATACTTCAGAGCCACACAGCTGACATGTTAGAGATGATGGAAGACCTAAGAGGCTGTTGGCGGTCTGGAAATGGCATTAAAATACACTGCCCGGTATTTTTCCTGTGAGTAAACAAGAACTTGGCACTGGTGCTCTCTGCAAAATTTAGTTGTCAGAAATCTATAAAGCCTGTATTAAGCCTGCATGCATTGTGATTTTTGTTTTTTGGGGTTTTTTTCAGTATATCATATTTAATACAGCTCTCACAAAGATGTCAAGTCCTTGAGTTTCACCAGCAAGGTTATTCCATGCCAAATGTCATGGGCATGAAAGCCTGCTAGAATTTCTCAAGTCAATAAAAGTATTCACAGGCATTTTACACTGTCAAGACTCCTGGAAAGTTGTGTAATATACATTTGCTGGAAATGCTTCTTCCTTCTATTCCTGCTTTTAAATAAAAGAACCCAAGGCAGACGGAAAATGTCATCCAGCTGGTTACGGTTAGCTTCAGGAGCAGAGAACAGCAGAGAGAAAAGCCATGAAAGTGGGGCTTTGGAATGAGAGCTTTTATGCAGTGTTAACTGGATGCCTGCCTATCCCTACACCAAGCTGGAAATACAGATTTAATTCTGTACTCTTTAAGGTCACAAAGGGACTTGTTATTTACTCGTCCAGGTAAACAAATGTCCAGTTCTCTGAGGTCATTTGTGAGCATTTCCCTCCCTTTGCAACAGGATTTGCTTTAAAATTCCAAATGCATGTACTGCCAAGCTGGGCAAACACACCTAGTATCCCTTTAATTGGCTAAAACACTAGCAGCAGGATAGGAAAAAAACCCAACTAAAATCAGGAATTGCCTTTCAAATATAAATAAAACAAATTGTGTCATTAAGCAATGTACAGCTTGTTACTCTAACTTACAAGAAAGCAACCCTAAAACAATAATTTAACAAAATGCTATGTTTGACCAGGAGGAGACATTAAACCCTGTGGTGTTTTGAGCCTTAACTGGGAGTTAAGAGCTCAGATGGGGGCAAGGCTGAGAATCTCTCCCCTGTTTCCCCCTCCTCCCTCCCAACAGAGAGGGGAAAAAAAAAGGAAAGGGAAGGAGCAAATCCACCAAGCAATGATTTGGAGTCAGCTTGGAAGCAGAGAGGTAAAGAGTTTTTCTTTAAACAATATATATGTATAGATAGATAGATATAGATTTAGATATAGATATAGATATAGATATAGATGATATAGATGATATAGATATAGTTATAGATATAGATATAGATATAGATATAGATATAGATTATATAGATATAGATATAGATATAAAAAACAATAACAGGTAAGGTTCACAAGGGCAAGGAACAAGGATGGATGGGAGCAGGGAAAAAAAAAGAATACAAAACCAGACTCTCTCTCTGAAGAGGCACGGAGGCAGCAGGGAGAAGGATCAGACCCAACCATGTGGCAGAGGAGCAGGAAGGCAGCTGCAGTAGCTCTCATCCAGGAGAAGCAGGAGCCAAAAAGGACCTAATGGCTGCAATGTCCTCCCTTTTATACCCTAGCTGGGCAGGGAGGGGGGATTGGAACAGACTCAGTTTCCCAGGGGGAAAATGCCCTGCAGGGAGGGCAAAGCATTCACAAGCCCTTCCCCCCATTTGTTTTCAGGATGGGCATTAACCCACCACAAACCCATATTTTTACTTTGAGTCTTTGGTTATCTTGGTCATTTTCTCCATAAAATGACTTTTAGAGTGCCATTTTTCTACTGACCTGTTACACAAAACAAAGAAGCAGCTGAGAAACCTGGGCTGAATGCAGGCAGATATTTACAATAACATAAACTGTCCATCTGGCAACAACGCTGATGACCAGATGCTGCTGAGGAAGATGGTTTTGAACTGACCCATAAGAGGAAAAGGCCAAGACTTGAGGGTTTTGCTGCTCTTGTTTACAAGCAGAGGGATGTTGCTGTTTCTTGGACCTTTTTCTTGTCTTACTCCCTTGCTGCTTTTAAGGCACACACACACAACCAACCTTTGACATTTGCAAGTTATGTTTCAAAAGGATAACAGAGTTGCATGACACAGAGGCTACAGACATATGCTGTGCGTAGCATCACCCGCAGCATGCCCCTGGAACTCAATGACTGTAACCAGTAGCTTAATTAATTGCTGGGCTGCATCAGCTGTGAACAGTATCTGAGGTACAAAAACATGAATATGAAGGTCTGTGTGGAAATATCCTGGAGTGGCTATTTGTCCATAATTGTGTTTTTGCAGTAGTGCACAGAAACCCATTGTGTACTGCACAAACTTACAGTAAGTGGTAAATCTTCCATTTGTTAAAGAGCTTTTCATTATAAATAGGCAAAATGAAGGCTTGCAAAAAGCAGGGTTTGAAAATAGTTGTGGTCCTGCCTAGCTAGAGAAATTGTACGGGAAGGGAAGGGAAGGGAAGGGAAGGGAAGGGAAGGGAAGGGAAGGGAAGGGAAGGGAAGGGAAGGGAAGGGAAGGGAAGGGAAGGGAAGGGAAGGGAAGGGAAGGGAAGGGAAGGGAAGGGAAGGGAAGGGAAGGGAAGGGAAGGGAAGGGAAGGGAAGGGAAGGGAAGGGAAGGGAAGGGAAGGGAAGGGAAGGGAAGGGAAGGGAAGGGAAGGGAAGGGACGAGGTTGGAAGAGACCTCCTATCATCCAACACCACCTAATCAACTAAACCATGCAACCAAGCACCCTATCAAGTGTCCTTCTAAACACCTCTAATGATGGTGAATCTACCACCTCCCCAGGCAGCCCATTCCAATGGGCAATTTCTCTCTATGAAGAATTTCTTCCTAACATCCAGCCTAAACCTCCCCTGGTGCAGCTTGAGACTGTGTCCTCTTGTTCTGCCCAAGCCCTTCAGAAACTGAAGTTATGCCAGGTAACATGCAAGTCCACATACATAGGGATTTAACAGTTTACATCTGCCTTCCATCAAACACATCTCCTGTTGTAAATTTCCATCCCTAGAAATACTTCCACAAGTAACCATTTTATTCTATACCTAACATGCATATATTCTGCACCCAGCTGTCCCTGGGTCATTCATAATGACTTGAAGCAGGTTGAGTAGCGTGGCCTCAAAACCTTTGAAAACAGCATAACTATGGACAGACTCACTTTAGTCTGAAAAGCAGACAGGCCAGCACAGCTCTCTTTGCTGACAGCACGCTGTGATTTCAGCCTGCATCTGCATTAAACTGCAGTGCCAAAACCCATCAGTGTTTGCTGGTATGATAAGCATGATTGAAATTGCAGAAGCAAAATCTCTATCCCTGTATGAGTGGCTTCTCCTTTTAACCTCACTTCGGACCTCTGACCCCCAAGGCTTCAGTTCCCAGAGTGATACCAGTTTTCCAGTCTTTCCATCTTTCCCTTGTCTTTCCACACTGCTAGTTCCAAATGATTCTTCCAACTGCAACAACAGACCACCCAGAGGTACAGGGGATGAATAGGAAGGGGGCAGCTCTTTTTCAAGTCATTAGCAAATTGCCTTTGGACAAAATTGTATAGTAGTCCTCACATATGATCCTCACATATTATCTGCCCCTGTACTCAGCACTGGTTAGGCCACACCTTGAGTCCTGTGTCCAGTCCTGGGCCCTTCAGTTTAGGAAAGATGTTGACTTGCTGGAACGAGTCCAGAGAAGGGCAATGAAGTTGGTGAGGGGTTTGGAACACAGCCCTGTGAGGAGAGACTGAGGCGGGGGTTAGCCTGGAGAGAAGGAGACTCAGGGGTGACCTTATCACACTCTACAACTACCTGAAGGGAGGCTGTAGACAGACGGATGATGATCTCTTCTCCCAGGCAGCCAGTACCAGAGCAAGAGGACACAGTCTCAGGCTGTGCCAGGGGAGGTTTAGGCTGGATGTGTGGAAGACGTTCTATACAGAGAGAGTGATTGCCCATTGGAATGGGCTGCCTGGGGAGGTGGTGGAGTCGCCATCATTGGAGGTGTTCAGAAGGAGACTTGATGGGGTGCTTGGTGCCATGGGTTAGTTGTTTGGGTGGTGTTGGATTGGTTGATGGGTTGGAGGTGATGATCTTGAAGGTCTCTTCCAACCTGGTTTATTCTATTCTATTCTATTTTAATGAGGCTGGGGAGGGGTTTGGAGCACAGCCCTGTGAGGAGAGGCTGAGTGATCTGGGGATCCTTGTGCTGTTTATTAATTGTAAGTATCTGTATACAATTGTAGCTGCCGTATATTTTGTACACATTCATTGCATTCCACTGTAGAGTGTGGATTTTGCTTGTAATTACAGCTCCATTTGCTTCTAACTGAGCTGGTCGGGCAAAGTTAATGCTGGGGGGAAACTTCAACCCACCACACATACATATGCACATATATATACCACTATCACTTTCAATCACACCAATTTTCAAATAAACACTGTCTTTAGATCCTGCTTCCTGCTTGATTGTAGAGGAAAAACCCCACACATCCTGTTTCAGCTTAAACCAGTTGATGCATTTTAGAGAACGTAATAATCTTCGTATAACAGCAGAAAAGGAGAGATTGAGGGAGCTGGGGTTGCTTTGTCTGGAGAGGAGGAGACTCAGGGGTGACCTTATTGCTGTCTACAACTACCTGAAGGGGGGTTGTAGTGAGGCGGAGGCTGGTCTCTTCTCCCAGGCAACCAGTACCAGAACAAGAGAACACAGTCTCAGGCTGTGTCAGGGGAGGTTTAGGCTGGAGGTTAGGAGGAAGTTTTACACAGAGAGAGTGATTGCCCATTGGAATGGGCTGCCTGAGGAGGTGGTGGGGTCACTGTCACTGGGGGTGTTTAGGGTGAGGCTTGACAGGATGCTTGGTGCCATAGGTTAGTTGATTGGGTAGTGTTGGATGATAGGTTGGACACGATGATCTTGAAGGTCTCTTCCAACCTGGTTTATTCTATTCTATTCTATTCTATTCTAAAGTGTACAGGAAAGTGATGATTCTATAGTGCCATAGAAGAAGTCCTTTTATTATTTTTTCCCCAGGATTTTTGAGACTACAGCATACAGGTTGACAAAATCAAAAGCCAGCTATGCAGTGATGCTGCCAGTAACAGGAACAATGTAAAACTATCGTGTACATTACGTGTAAGGTGAATGCTCAGGGGTTAGGTGCGCTTCGTAAGCAATCCTGTTACTGCTCACTGGTGGAAAGGCATCAGTGTACAAATCAGTCCAATGTCCCTGACTGTCCTCTTTATTCCAAAGGCTCTGATGTGTTCCTTAATTAAACACTGACAGCTGCACTGTAGTTTACAGAAACAAGGCCAATGGCATCCTGGCCTGCATCAGGAATAGCGTGGCCAGCAGGGAAGTCATTGTGCCCTGTACTCAGCACTGGTTAAGCCACACCCTGTGTCCAGTTCTGGGCCTCTCAGTTTAGGAAAGATATTGAGCTGCTGGAAGGTGTCCAGAGAAGGGCAACAAAGCTGGGGAGGGGTCTGGAGCACAGCCCTGTGAGGAGAGGCTGAGGGAGCTGGGGTTGCTGAGCCTGCAGAAGAGGAGGCTCAGGGGAGACCACATTGCTCTCTGCAACTCCCTGAAGGGAGGTTGGAGCCAGGGGGAGGTTGGTCTGTTCTGCCAGGCACCCAGCACCAGAACAAGGGGACACAGTCTCAAGCTGCATCAGGGGAGGTTTAGACTGGAGGTGAGGAAGAAGTTCTTCCCAGCAAGAGAGACTGGCCGTTGGAATGTGCTGCCCAGGGAGGTGGTGGAGTCACCATCCCTGGAGGTGTTTAGGAAGACTGGATGGGCCACTTGGTGCCATGGTTTGGTTGATGAAATGGTGTTGGGTGATAGGTTGGACGTGATGATCTCAAAGATCTTTTCCAACCTGGTGAATTCTATTCCATTCTATAACCTGTGTGGTTTGAAAGCCAGTGTCTGTGCATATTAAAGCACCACTTGACCAGATGGGGTTTTTACAGCTTAGTCAGGTATGTCTTGCAAGCATTACCAAGGATAAGTGGTAGCTATTTGAATAATAAGTAGCCTACATCTGCCTCTGGGATGAAACACAACTCTTCTAGGAGGTCCACAGTGCTGTAAAGCACAGGCAGAATGTTTGGTATATTGTTCTGCTGCAAAAATTCACAAGTTATTCAGGCACCACATTATTTTTTCTGATCCTTTTTACCCAGTAGCAGTGCTATCTTCCCAGCCCCTGCAGCCAGAGGTGTTATTATTTCCACTATCTTTAATTCCCCTCTCTGACCTATATTCACTCATTGGCTTGTTAGTCTTTCATTTATAAATAGATTTAAATGTTACTGTGTGACTTCATATGATGTTAACAGATAACACCACCCACTCCTACTGAAGACATGTTCTTTCTCATCATCTTACAGGTTTGGAGCCATCATTAAGATACATTGGAAACATATTTTGAACATCTCCATCCAAAACCATGCACATTTCAGAAGTGTTCTTGTTAAAATCTTTGTAATGATTGTTTTCTTACTTCTCACAGATACAGAGGTGGTTTTTTTATTGCTGAAGAGCAGCTTGTGTTGCTTTTCAAAGGATAGTCTCATGAAGATAATCTCCCCCTTGATCTGAAATTCTGTTTATCATTTGAAGCAGTGACAGTTCTGACCTTGCTTGTCCTGTGGCTGTGCTTTCACAAAACCAAAGGCATCAGTACGAGTGTAACAGCAGGCATGGAAAGCAAACATTCAGGAGCATTCAAAAAGCCAAGGGGATAGGAAGTGTAGTTAAAAACTGCCAGCAGAGACCAATGCACAAATTAAAATGGAAGCTTAAGTGAAAGCAGGAATTCCCATTCCAGTTTAAGATATTCCTACAGAGGTATACACCATTTTCTACAGAGTAGATACACAGAATGCAATCTTCATCTAGAAAAATAGAATATTAATGGTTGTACATCAGGCACCCAAAGCTACACTGAATTTGTCTCTTTTGCACACCAGCAAAAAACCCCAACTCTGGACACCAAACCAGCTGGTGTAGATATTCTTCAACAAGTCCAAGTGCCAGGTGCTGCACTTAGGCCACAACAACCTCAGGCAGCGCTACAAGCTGGGGACAGAGAGGCTGGAGAGCAGCCAGGTAGAGAGGGACCTGGGGGGACTGGTTGACAGCTGCCTGAACATGAGCCAGCAATGTGCCCAGGTGGCCAAGAAGGCCAATGGCATCCTGGCCTGCATCAGGAACAGTGTGGCCAGCAGGAGCAGGGAAGTCATTGTGCCCTGTGCTCTGCATTGGTTAGGCCACACCTTGAGTCCTGTGTCCAGTTCTGGGCCCCTCAGTTTAAGAAGGACATTGAGACACTTGAACGTGTCCAGAGAAGGGCAATGAGGCTGGGGAGAGGCCTTGAGCACAAGACCTATGAGGTCTATGACCTGGTTGTATCCAGGAGGGGGTTGGTCTCCTCTCTCAGGCAGCCAGCACCAGAACAAGAGGACACAGTCTCAAGCTGCACCAGGGGAAGTTTAGGCTGGAGGTGAGGAGAAAGTTCTTCACTGAGAGAGTCGTTAGCCATTGGAATGTGCTGCCCAGGGAGGTGGTGGAGTCCCCATGCCTGGAGCTGTTCAAGAGGGGACTGGATGTGGCATTTGGTGCCATGGTTTAGTCATGAGATCTGTGGTGACAGGTTGGACTCGATGATCTTTGAGGTCTCTTCCAACCTTGGTGATTCTGTGATTCTGTGTAATTTAAGCCATACAATTTCTTAAAGAAGTGTGCCTGTAAGAAATGGTATGCAAGAGTTTAGACAAATTAGCAGACTGATATTTATGAATGCAAAGTCATTAAAAATACCTTCAGAATGCCCTCCAGATTAAAAGCGACACATTTGAGGACAACTGAATTTATTCTGTGACACTGAGTAGAGTTCTGTTGCCTAGGAGTGTAGAATAAACAGCTATAAACACCCGAAGTGCAGATGCCGGAGGAAATACATTGAAACTGAAGAAATTTCTTGTGAATCATAATCTTCCTAATTTTGGGACAGCAGCTTTTTGCATAACTGGGTTTTGCTGCTGTACCTGAAAAGAATTATCACAATATAAAAATGCTCTGGTTAAACAGGCCACATTTTTTGGCTTAATTGGGAAGACAAGTGGCTTCCTGGCTTGTATCTGTATGTGTCCATGAAGAGAGTATGAAATAGACCCTGCATGCCCTATGTGCCCAAAACTACCCTATTAACATTGTATCTGCAACTACCTACAACTGTCTACAACTACCTGAAGGGAGGTTGTAGCCAGGTGGGGGTTGGTCTCTTCTCCCGGGCAACCAGCACCAGAACAAGAGGACACAGTCTCAAGCTGTGCCAGGGGAGGTTCAGGCTGGATGTTAGGAAGACGTTCTTCCCAGAGAGATTGGCCATTGGAATGTGCTGCCCAGGGAGGTGGTGGAGTCACCATCACTGGAGGTGTTTAAGAAGAGACTGGATGGGGTGCTTGGTGCCATGGTTTAATTGGTTAGATGGTGTTGGGTGATAGGTTGGACTCGATGATCTTGAAGGTCTTTTCCAACCTAGTTAATTCAATTCAATTCAATTCAATTCAATTCTATTCTATTCTATTCTATTCTATTCTATTCTATTCTATTCTATTCCATTCCATTCCATTCCATTCCATTCCATTCCAATATATTGTTCACTTTAAAACCATCAAAAATTGGAAAACAAGCATAAAATTTTCATGCAACTTGTACTCAGCTCCTTCACACACTGGCTTTGTCCTATAGTCTTTCACAGGACCTTGCTTTCTTATTTTCCCCATGGAACCCTGCTATAATTATTGGTCAAGGCAAACATGCCCACTGAACAGATAGATCCTATTATTAACACTTTTTTCCCCCCACTATGTGTTAGAATTGCTCACTCCCTCGTGGTCTTTTACAGTGGCACTCATCACTGCAGACCTCTTCTGAAAGCGCAGTGAAAGCCTTTTCCCCAACCTGTGGGCCTACAGCATTGTTGTCACCTTGAAGACAGAAAGAAGACACTCACCAGTATCTTCTAATTACAGGATGCCTGCTTAAAAAGTTCATTCCTGAGTCATCAGAGCTTTTAGCAAAGCACAGTACTTTGTTTTTACTTAGAGAGAACACCTCATGGATATCAGCTTTTCAAAGCAGCTTATCACTTCTTCAAATCAGAGACAGGATTTCATTGCCAGGACTGAAGACTGCAGAGAGAATAGCTTTATTTAACTGGCTTCAGAAAGTTCACAAGTGTTATTAGGACAGAAAGAGCTAAAATACCCATCATGTATCCTTACCTTGACACACGGGGTTAATACCATTGAGTGGTTATCACCAGCTTTTTGCACCCGGCTAACAGAGCAGAAGAAACTGCTTTAAGCTGCTAATGTCTCTGGGCTGACTACTAGCAGAAGATGGGAGCTCATTTTGCCAGTGAGTGTTGCAGCTGTTGGCCAACAGGAGAAAAATGCAGAGAAGGTGGGCACAGGGATTGTTCCCCTACTTGGGGAGAGTGAACATGAACCACCGTACCCTACCAACCTGTCTCCTCTCCACCATTTTCTCTCTTCACACTGGTCTGCTCAGAAAACTTTCACAGGCAGCTAGTGGGATGACCATGAGTCTTCCCTCTCACAGTCATTTCCCATCTTCTTTCTCCTGAATTTTTCAAGATTTTCACAGTCCAACTACTGTAAGGATTTTAATAATAACAGAATTACACATTTTCCCCAACCTCCTTCTCTGAAAGAACGCAGCCATTTTAGTTCATCCCACTACAGCTCCCCCCTGAGGCATAAAATCAGCTTTTTCCATTTTTTCCCCCTCCACAAAGCTGCAAGAAGTTAAAAAAATATTACATCTTATGGTGGAAAATATATGGATGGGTTTGGGTATTGTCACCTGAAGGAATTTCATTATGATTAATCCATCTCTAATGTATGGAGCAGCAAGTCCCTTTTCCTTTTCATTCTTCACTAGCAAACCTGGAGATTCAATACTGTCATCCCCCATGCTGCATTATGACAGGAGAGTGCTGATATGCTCTATATGAGCATTTGTCATTTTTAGGTGTGGGGATGTTTTTTTCAAGACATATTCCACAACAGTTTAAAATATTCACCTTCTGTTCCACAAAGAAGGGCAACGAGGCTGGGGAGGGGCCTCGCACAAAAGCCCTACAAGGAGAGGCTGAGGGAGCTGGGGTTGCTTAGCCTGGGGAAGAGGAGGCTCAGGGGAGACCTTCTTGCTCTCTGCAACTCCCTGAAGGGAGGCTGTAGCCAGGCAGATGTTGGTCTCTTCTCCCAGGCAACCAGCACCAGAACAAGACGACACAGTCTCAAACTGCACCAGGGGAGGTTTGGGCTGGAGGTGAGGAGAAAGTTCTTCATAGAGGGAGTTGTTAGCCATTGGAATGTGCTGCCCAGGTAGGTGATGGAGTCACCATCCCTGGAGGTGTTCGTGAAGGGATTGGATGTGGCACCAACCATGGTTTTTTGGTCATGAGGTGTTGGGTGACAGGTTGGACTCGATAGTCTTTGAGGTCTTTTCCAACCTGATTGATTCTATGATTCTATGAAATGCAGACTCTTTTCATCCATCCAGGGGCATTCAAGCTAAATGGAGCTAAATGGCATCCTGGCCTGCATCAGGAACAGTGTGGCCAGCAGGAGCAGGGAGGTCATTCTGTCCCTGTACACTGCACTGGTTAGGCCGCACCTCGAGTACTGTGTCCAGTTCTGGGCCCCTCAGTTTAGGAAGGAGGTTGACTTGCTGGAACGAGTCCAGAGAAGAGCAACAAAGTTGGCGAGGGGTTTGGAACACAGCCCTGTGAGGAGAGGCTGAGGGAGCTGGGGTTGCTTAGCCTGGAGAAGAGGAGGCTCAGGGGAGACCTTCTTGCTGTCTACAACTCCCTGAAGGGAGGTTGTAGCCAGGTGGGGGTTGGTCTCTTCTCCCAGGCAGCCAGCACCAGAACAAGAGGACACAGTCTCAGGCTGCACCAGGGGAAGTTCAGGTTGGATGTTAGGAAGAAGTTCTACACAGAGAGAGTGATTGCCCATTGGAATGGGCTGCCTGGGGAGGTGGTGCAGTCGCTGTCATTGGAGGTTTTCAGGAGGAGACTTGATGGGGTGCTTGGTGCTGTGGGTTAGTTGTTTAGGTGGTGTTGAATTGGTTGATGGGTTGGACACGATGATCTTGAAGGTCTCTTCCAACCTGGTTTATTCTATGTATGTATTCTATGTATTATCAACACTAACAGAAATATTTTGTAGGAAATGGAAAGCCCCATGAAAACAAACAGGATGCAGAATACAGATACTGTATTCTATTGTATGCATACTAATAGGGATGCCAGTCAGACCAGATGCTTTTAATTAACTAAAGAATAACCAGACTGAAGTCATAAATGAATATTGTAGTGCTCCCTGGTCTATTGAGAGATGTGCACAGTCAGAACTGAACACTGCAGAATTTCTACATATTTCCAAGGTAGCTCTTATAAAGTTATCTCACAGTTTAGACATCATCAGCCTGTGCTCAGATACTGGCAGACAGCAGCAGTGATTATGAAAGTTATTTTGGAGCATAAAGTAGTGAAGGTTGTATTGTACAGTTTCTGCCATTGCATTTGACACTTTATGTCACAACTTACTAGGATCATCTACTCAGAAAAAAAAAGAGGTTTGTTTCTGAGTTACCATATTTTTTTTGCATAGTTAACTTTGTTTTCTTCCTTGAGTTATTGCCATTAATCCTTGGTGTGCAATCAGCCTCATTGCTTTCACTGAACTTATCTGAAACTTGCCGTAAGATTCTCCCAAATAAGGAGCAAAGGCAACATTCTTAGGCTTAATTGGGAAGACAAGTGGCTTCCTGGCTTGTATCTGTATGTGTCCATTAAGAGAGTATGAAATAGACCCTGCATGCCCTATGTGCCCAAAACTACCCTATTAACATTGTATCAGCAACTACCTACAACTGCCTACAACTACCTGAAGGGAGGTTGAAGCTGGGCGGGGGTTGGTCTCTTCTCCCAGGCAACCAGCACCAGAACAAGAGGACACAGTCTCAAGCTGCACCAGGGGAGGTTTAGGCTGGACGTTTAGGCAAGAGAGATTGCCCATTGGAATGGGCTGTCTGGGGAGGTGGTGGAGTCACCAGCCCTGGAGGTGTTTAGGAAGAGACTGGATGAGGCACTTGGTGCCATGGTTTAGTTGATTAGATGGTGTTGGGTGATAGGTTGGACTTGGTCTTTTCCAACCTGGTTAATTCTATTCTATTCTATTCTATTCTATTCTATTCTATTCTATTCTATTCTATTCTATTCTATTCTATTCTATTCTCATTCCTATTCCTATTCCTATTCTATTCTATTCTATTCTATTCTATTCTATTCTATTCTATTCTATTCTATTCTATTCTATTCTATTCCATTCCATTCCATTCCATTCCATTCCATTTCATTCCATTCTATTCTGTTCTAGGCCATGCCATGCTATGCTATGTTATGCTATGCTATGTTATCCTATGCTATTCTGTTCTATTCCTATCCACAACTTGTTTCCAGGCAGATTATATGACTGGTTTGCACATACAGTTTTCACAAAAGGAGTTTTTTGCCTTCACAGAAGCTTGAAATTCAGCCTGACATAACCAAGTGTTTGGCTACTCTAAGCAAGGGGCTTTAAGGGCTGGTAATTATTTGAATTTTCTTTTTGTCACCAGCACAGAAGCTCTTTTGATTCCTGCCTTCCAACACCCTCAATTTAGAACAATTATTTTTAAAGAGGGGTTTAAAATGAAAGAAATAAATAGCCAAAGCTGTGGTCCTCAGAAGTCCATCACTGCTCTTTTTTGGCAAACTCAACAAACATTCAGACTTTGATATATGCTTTTATTGTAAAAATATTTACCAAGCATACGTTCACACTTTTAAAATCTACTTCATGTCTTCTTTTTGATGCCCTAGGACTTGAGAGTCAGGAAATCTTTCTAGAGAGCAAAACATCTTCTGTAGTTTCCCAAAGCATGCCAAGCTACCTCCCCATCAGAAGAATGCTAATGCAGGAAGCAGGGGACATCTCAGACTAAGCGCTTGTTACTTGGTTTCAGAGAACATAATTGTGCACTTGGGAGGCAGTAACTTAGTCATTACCGTCCTCTGGGTAGTGGAAGGAAGGAAAGCACTAGCATGGCTGGAAGGGACTTCAAGGAATCACAGAATGTTAGGAGCTGGAAAGGAGAGGCTGAGGGAGCTGGGATTGTTTAGCCTGGAGAAGAGGAGGCTCAGGGGAGGACCTCATTGCCCTCTACAACTACATGAAAGGTGGTTGTAGCCAGGCGGGGTTGGTCTCTTCACCCAGACAACCAGCACCAGAACAAGAGGACACAGTCTCAAGCTGCACCAGGGGAAGTTTAGGCTCAAGGTGAGGAGAAAGTTCTTCACCGAGCGAGTCATTCGTCGTTGGAATGTGCTGCCCAGGGAGGTGGTGGAGTCACCGTCCCTGGAGGTGTTCCAGAGGGGATTGGATGTGGCACTTGGTGCCATGGTCTAGTCATGAGGTCTGTGGCGACAGGTTGGACTCGATGATCCTCAAGGTCTCTTCCAACCTTAGTGATACTGTGACACTGTGATACTGTGGTCTCACATAAAGAGCAAATCCACCACCGCTCCTTGTTGACCTGTCCTTTCTAAAAAGGACATAGCCATCCATGACCACATTCCCGTCATGTGCACTGTCCCACCGTGTCTCTGTAACTGCCACCAGATCATAACCCCTTGACAGAATAAAGGTTCCTCACCTTCACTCCTCATGCTGTATGCATTGGTGTACAGGCAATTCAGGGAGGCAGCGGGGCACATTGACTCCACCCCAGGTCGGAGGGGAGGCCTGACGGTCTTCATGAATAGCGGAACATTGGCCCAGTGTTGCAAGCCCAGCTGCAAACCCATCCCCTTCAAACCTAGTTTAAAGGTCTATGAATGAGCCTTGCTAATTCTTGTCCTAGAACCCTTTTCCCCATGCAAGACAAGCCCTTCTTGTGTATTATTGTTCTGTGTGGTGTCTTATAAAACCAGCCATGGTACAAGTAGGCAAAGTTGCTGTAAAGGTTTGGAATTTTACCAATACATTAACAAAAGCTTGGTTCACTCAGTCAGGAATGGAATGGAATGGAATGGAATGGAATGGAATGGAATGGAATGGAATGGAATGGAATGGAATGGAATAGAATAGAATAGAATAGACCAGACCAGGTTGGAAGAGACCTTTGAGATCATCAAGTCCAACCTATCACCCAACACCATCTAATCAACTAAACCATGGCACCAAGTGCCACGTCCAGGCTCTTCCTTAACACCTCCAGTGATGGTGACTCCACCACCTCCCTGGGCAGCACATTCCAATGGGCAACCATAGAATCACAGAATCATAGAATCAACAAGGTTGGAAAAGACCTCAAAGATCATCAAGTCCAACCTGTCACCACAGACCTCTTGACTACTAAACCATGGCACCAAGTGCCATGTCCAATCCCCTCTTGAACACTTCCAGGGATGGTGACTCCACCACCTCCCTGGGCAGCACATTCCAGTGGGCAACCATAGAATCATAGAATCAACAAGGTTGGAAAGGACCTCAAAGATCATCAAGTCCAACCTGTCACCACAGACCTCATGACTACTAAAACACGGCACCAAGTGCCACGTCCAATCCCCTCTTGAGCACCTCCAGGGACGGTGACTCCACCACCTCCCTGTGCAGCACATCCCAATGGCTAACAACTCTCTCTGTGAAGAATTTTCTCCTAACCTCCAGCCTAAACCTCCCCTGGCACAGTTTGGAGACTGTGTCCTCTTGTTCTGGTGCTGGTTGCCTGGGAGAAGAGACCAACTCCCACCTGGCTCCAACCTCCCTTCAGGTAGTTGTAGACAGCAAGGAGGTCTCCCCTGAACCTCCTCTTCTCAGGCTAAGCAACCCCAGCTCCCTCAGTCTCTCCTCATAGGGCTTGTGCTCCAAACTTGCAAGCAATAACTACACTCTACAATGGAATGCAATGAATATGTACAAATATACAGGATTTACAATATTATACAGGTATTTGTGATCAGAAAACAGCATGGAAACCCCCCTGAACTCCTTTCTGGGATCCCAAAAAGGGGCAGGGGAACTGCTCCACTCTCCCCTAACCTGCCTCCCCGCTTCTCTGTTTAATTAGAAGGAAAAGAGAAAAGAAGTTAGGAGTACTGTTAGCTCAAAGCATTGTTAGTCCTTCGTGGTCTTATCTCAAGGTCAGCAGCAATAAAATTCTCCCAGCCGAGCAGAGCAGAAAGCAGCAGCCAGAGAAGGAAGAAAGGAATGAAGTGGAATGTGTGAGGGTGCTAAGGGTCCCCTTCACACATCTGGCCAATGAAATTCTCTTAGAATTATCTTTTGTTTTCCTTTTTACACCCAACTGTGAATTGTTTGTACTTCTCCATTCCTCTGCTCGAACTCTGCAGCTAACTTTTAAAGGCATAGCCTGAAACTGCCACAGTTGCTTAATCCTATCAGAGGAGAAAACACTTGAAACTCCAGAAACCACCCAGCTTGATCTGTACTCCAGAAAGCAGCTAGCCTTACACTTCAGCTCTTCTATTATCTTTATCACTTAAATCACCAGCATGGAGACTCAGGGGTGACCTTATTGCTCTCTACAACTACCTGAAGTGGGGTTGTAGTCAGGCAGAGGTTGGTCTCTTCTCCCAGGCAACCAGTACCAGAACAAGAGGACACAGTCTCAGGCTGTGCCAGGGGAGGTTTAGGCTGGAGGTTAGGAGGAAGTTTTACACAGAGAGAGTGATTGCCCATTGGAATGGGCTGCCCGAGGAGGTGGTGGGGTCGCCGTCGCTGGGGGTGTTCAGGACGAGGCTTGACAGGATGCTTGGTGCCATGGGTTAGTTGATTAGGTGGTGTTGGATGATAGGTTGGACACGATGATCTTGAAGGTCTCTTCCAACCTGGTTTATTCTATTCTATTCTATTCTATGCTATTCTAGCCTATCCTATCCTACCCTACCCTACCCTATCCTACCCTATCCTACCCTATCCTATCCTATCCTATCCTATCCTATCCTATCCTATTTTATGGTTAACCTGCATGAATTTCTACTTCCTACCTTGTGCATGCTCCACTTTCAGTGCAGGGAGATGGTATTTCAGCTCAGCCACTGGCCTGGGAGTCAGATGTGACAAATCTGAGAATTCAGCTATCATTTGCTGCTTGGCCCACGTCACACACACTCTGTGCTTTGAGTGTCTATCATGAGACGTGTCAGCTGAATGCACAGAGGAATACTGAAATGATGAAAATTGTTGCAGAAGCAGCTGCTTTTTTTAACGTTGGGGCCTGGACACTGGGAAGAACTTGAGTTTGAGACCAGTGTTGAAGCACATGCTAATTTTATTTATTTCAAAAATCACATCCAAGTTGAAAAAGAACTAAAGTATATTGCTGGATCAGGACATGCAACCATCTAAAAAAAGGACTCTCCACACCCCTTCTAAAGTATGTCATTTTAAAACAGAAAAGTTATTCATCCTTCAACCATCAGCCAAACTGCAGCTTGTGCAGTTAGAAACAAGCACTTTATGTCAACATGCTTTGTCACAATTTTCTCTGCACCTATTTCTTGTACTCAGCTCCTTATTGTCTAGCTCTAGTGACAAACAAAATCAGGATCTTGGAGCTGAAAAAGAAAACAAGGATAAAACTGAAGGTAATTTCCTTAACCAAGGAGTGTGAAGCAGAGTGGCTGAGAGCAGCCAGGCAGAGAGGGACCTGGGGGTGCTGGTCGATGGTAGGCTGAACATGAGCCTGCAGTGTGCCCAGGTGGCCAAGAGGCCCAATGGCATCCTGGCCTGCATCAGGAACAGTGTGGCCAGCAGGAGCAGGGAGGTCATTCTGCCCCTGTGCTCAGCACTGGTTAGGTCGCACCTTGAGTCCTGTGTCCAGTTCTGGGCCCCTCAGTTTAGGAAGGATGTTGAGTTTCTGGAAGGTGTCCAGAGAAGGGCAACAAAGTTGGTGAGGGGTTTGGAACACAAGCCCTGTGAGGAGAGGCTGAGGGAGCTGGGGTTGCTTAGCCTGGAGAAGAGGAGGCTCAGGGGAGACCTTTTTGCTCTTTACAACTCCCTGAAGGGAGGTTGTGGACAGGAGGGGGTTGGTCTCTTCTGCCAGGCACCCAGCACCAGAACAAGAGGACACAGTCTCAATCTGTGCCAGGGGAGGTTTAGGCTGGAGGCTAGGAAGAAATTGCGTATTGGAACAGGCTGCCCGGGGAGGTGGTGGAGTCACAATCATTGGAGGTGTTTGGGAGAAGTCTTGATAGGGTGCTTGGCTGCATGGTTTAGTTGATTAGGTGGGTTGGATAATAGGTGGGATGCATGATCTTGAAGGTCTCTTCCAACCTGGTTTGTTCTATTCTATTCTATTCTATTCTATTCTATTCTATTCTATTCTATTCTATTCTATTCTATTCTATTCTATTCCTTGTTTACACTAAAGAGCAGCATGCTGCCCAGCCCTCCAGCAGCCACCATCCCAGAGGCCATGTTGTGAACTATTGGTTTGGGTCATCTTTCACCCAGACCTCACATTTCGCAGGGCAAAATAACGCAAGAAAGTTTCAAGCTTATTATCTGTAAATCCACTTTCTGTGAATACAGCAAACCATCACATCCATGACAGCTAGTTACCACTCACACCACCAGAGATGGCTTTTGACTTGGGTAAACTTATGGCTGGGACAGGGTGGAAGACAATAGAATTCAAAGGGTAGGCATCTCCTTATTAACACTGGGTCATTTTTTAATGCTTGTCATGAAGGAAGGGAAGAAACAATGGCAATGCACTGCAGAATGAATGAAGTGATCTTTTTACTTTCAAATTGTAACCTGTAATTATAGAAAAATAAACATCTGCAGATGGCCTTACCAAAGTCCAGCTGAACTTTACCACTAGGAAGACATACCGTACAAGACCAGTGCCTCATTAATACAGCCACAGCACAGCGATGCATGAAGGCAAAAATGGAAGAGAAGGACTGATCTAATTTAACTCTGAATCCCACTGAAGAGAATGTCACACTCACTCCCCCTCAGCAGTGGGTTTTTCATATGTCTGCATCCAGGATGGTTATGGGCTGAAAAGAGAAATTGCTACTGCCAAGAGAGAGCAAGCCAGTGGCTCATCAGCTTAATGCCTTTTTTGCTGCCATCCTTCTCAGTGGCTGTACACCTGTTTCCCCATTAAAATATGTTCCCATTAGCCTAGTCCTTACCTAGCTTGAAACAGGATGTATTCACTTGGTAGGAGAATGGATAGAATGAGGCATGTTTATTTCATGTTGTAAACTTTGGTGGAAGAGCTATAACCAAAGGATTTTTGTGGTTTCTCAAAAACAGGTTAACAGATCTTTACTGCTCAGTGAACAAAGCAAGTCAAAAAATGTAGGGAGCACTAGTGAGAATATATCACATACTCTTACCAGCATTTAGCACATATTACTTTCTATACTCTGAGCACAGCCTAATAATAGTCCTTTTCCATTTTTCCCTCATGTGACATGAAGCAACTGTTTTCATCTTGGGTTCTGTAAACCTTCATATGGACTACTTCTAAGAGATCCACCCAAAATAATTAAGGTGGCAAAAAACAAACCCAGCACTTTACTGGTGCAGGGCATCAGAGTTATCACATGAGGACCTGAATTACTACTAATTAAGGGGAGATTTGGGGGAGGGGGGGAAGTGCAGAACCACTGCAGAAGTTCAATGCATTCGAGTGATGCCTACATGGCCAGTAACAGAATACACATGCATTGAGAGAGGCTATGTTAATAAAGGAAATAATGTGCACAGAAATATATTCATTGGGATTTTAAGGGCTAAAATATTTAAGTGAAAGGTCTGATGAAAATCTGTGAAAAATTGGGAGTACCTGTGGGCAATGTGTCCAGTTCTGGGCCATTCAGTTTAAGAAGGACATTGAGACACTTGAACGTGTCCAGAGAAGGGCAACAAAGCTGGGGAGGGGTCTGGAGCACAGCCCTGTGAGGAGAGGCTGAGGGAGCTGGGGTTGCTTAGCCTGCAGAAGAGGAGGCTCAGGGGAGACCTTCTTGCTGTCTACAACTCCCTGAAGGGTGGTTGTAGCCAGGAGGGGGTTGGTCTCTTCTGCCAGGCACCCAGCACCAGAACAAGAGGACACAGTCTCAAGCTGCACCAGGGGAAGTTTAGGTTTGAGGTGAGGAGAAAGTTCCTCACTGAGAGAGTTGTTAGCCATTGGAATGTGCTGCCCAGGAAGGTGGTGGTGCCACCATCCCTGGAGGTGTTCATGAGGGGATTGGACCTGGCACTTGGTGCCATAGTTTAGTCATGAGGTGTTGGGTGACAGGTTGGACTTGATAATCTTTGAGGCCTCTTCCAACCTTGGTGATTCTGTGATTCTGTGATACTCTAATGTGATGTTAACAAGAAAAACAATGTAAGTTAACTGGCCAGAAGCTACTCTATTTGCAGATGATACAATCTGAACAGAGGGCAAAAAGGAACGAAGATGAGCCAACATTTTGTGCTGAACAATTATTAATGTACCAACAGTCTGAACATTAAATTAAGGTTGCAGTCTGTAGAGCTGGTTCGGTCATAAGACTGTCCTCTGCTTAATGGGGGCCATAACCATAAAAGATAAACCACAATATTTGGTAGGAAGAAAGGGATGGAATGGAGAAGATCATCAAAGCTCTTGATCCATTCAGATTCGGATATTGCAGAGCAGGGTAAAAAGAAAAGGGGAATAATCTCTCTCTACCTCCCCACTGTCCTCACTTCCAAAACCTGAAACCAACATACACGATCTCTGTACAGGGAAGATTCCCAAAAGCCAGCCTTAGCTTAGGGAATAACTCTTCCATGGTTCCCCTTATAGTTAATAGATAGAGAAATGTGCCTCAGGAGAATAAATCAGAGCAGAAACTTGCCTGTAAATTTTCTGAATTATCCTCTAGGACAGTACATTAGGAGAAGTGTCTGACATGACAAAGGGCAGACTTCAATCCGAAGTCACATGGCCATAAATTGGAGGACCAGGCAAGCAAACATCATGTGGTTCAACACAGCAAAGTGCAAAGCTGTTCACTGAGGGAAGAACAACCCCAGGCATCTGAAGAGGTACTGGAAACCAAATGGGCTGATTAGCAGCCCTGCTGAAAAGGTCACAAGGCTACAGTGGCTGTCAGATGAGTACAAACCAGCATTTCATTCTTATCACAAATAAGGCTGTGTTAAGAGACATATGTCCAGTGAACTGAGAGTTTATTATTGCCTACCTTCTCGTCAGCATTGCTATGGCCACACTTACAGTACTTCATCCTCTTTTGGAATGAGGGATGAGTTCAAGATGGATATGGAGAATTTGGAGACAGTCCAATTGCTGAGATGGTCAGGGCTCAAGGCTTGTGAGGAGAGGCTGAGGAGCGTGGTTCATTCAGTCTTCAAAGAAGGGACAAATCAGTACAACTGCCTGAAGGGAACTTAATGGAGCCAAACTGTTCTTGAGAATGACAGGCAATGTGACAAAGGACAACATTCACAAAGAGTATCACAGTATAACTAAGGTTGGAAGAGACCTCAAGGATCATCAAGTCCAACCTGTCTCCACAGACCTCATGACTAAGACCATGGCACCAAGTGCCACGTCCAATCCCCTCTTGAACACCTCCAGGGACAGTGACTCCACCACCTCCCTGGGCAGCACATTCCAATGACAAATGACTCTCTCAGTGAAGAACTTTCTCCTCACTTTGAGTCTAAACCTCCCCTGGCACAGCTTGAGACTGTGTCCCCTTGTTCTGGTGCTGGCTGCCTGGGAGATGAGATGAACCCCTTCCTGGCCACAACCACCTTTCAGGTAGTTGTAGAGGGCAATGAGGTCACCCCTGAGCCTCCTCTTCTCCAGGCTAAGCAACCCCAGCTCCCTCAGCCTCTCCTCACAGGGCTGTGCTCAAGGCCTCTCCCCAGCCTTGTTGCCCTTCTCTGGACACGTTCAAGTGTCTCAATGTCCTTCCTAAACTGAGAGGCCCAGAACTGGACACAGGACTCAAGGTGTGGCCTCACCAATGCAGAGTCCAGGGGCACAATGACCTCCCTGCTCCTGCTGGCCACACTGTTCCTGATACAGGCCAGGATGCCATTGACCCTCTTGGCCACCTGGGCACACTGCTGGCTCATGTTTAGGTGGCTGTCAATCAGTCCCCCCAGGTCCCTCTCTGTTTGGGAGCTCTCCAGCCAGTGTCCTGAGAAGTTCAGGCTGGAGACTAGGAAATACTTTCTCACTGTGAGGATAGCGCAGTACTGGCGTTCAGAGAGCTTGCAGAATCTCAGATATTGGAGATTTTCAAAACTCCTCCAGACAAAGCCATGGGTGACCTGGTTTTTAATGTTACCAAACCCTCAGCTAGAAAGAAGCAGCTGAACAAAATGACTTCCAGCTGTTCCACCCAACCAAGGCCTCTGTGATTCCCCACGGGAACCTCATTATTAATGCATTTAGGAAGTCAAACATCCACACACAGAATCAAACTATTTGGGTGAACCTCTCTTCTTGAGCTTGCAGGAGAATGCAAAGCTGCAAATCTCTTTAACCTCTTTCATAGGTTGTATAAATTAGGAAGAAAAGCTCACTGCACACTTTCCTGTTGCACCCAACCTATTAATATTACAGGCAATGCTTCAAAGCAAACATCTGTAGGATCAGCTGTACATCTTCAACAGGAAAAAGAAAGCCTTTGAAAATAATGTGGCAAGGAATACAGATACTCATCAGCTACACTGTCAACAATAATCAAGATAATGGTGAAAGTAAAATAAAGCAGCATATTTCAAGTTGGTTATTGGAGGCTGGGGAACAACTCAAGCATGGGGCACAGATAACAACAGATCTGTACATCACCTGATTGGTAACTGCAGGCCTCAAGTCCCTGGCACTACTTTTCAAACTTATTTTCAATAACACAGAGTGTCTTATTTAAATGAGATAGGATTTCAACTGTCACTGCAAGTCTGCCATGGGAGGGGGAAACTGCATACTTAGTAGTAAAGCAACCTGAATATGTGCCCAGAATTCAAAAGAAGGTTTTTTGGGAGAGATTTCTTTTAACACACAGCACAGTCCTCTCCCACACTCGTGTCTTTTGCATTTCTTGAATAACATCAGGAGTAGGAATGTTGCAAAATAGTAAGAAAAGTGTGTTGTTTTTTTCCAAGGTATATGACTAAGTCTGAAGTAGGAATTGCAATACCTGACAGCCCACAGCCAGCTTGTTATTTCAGAAAGTTTTGCAGGAGACTTGCACTCTGTTCATCAGGTAAACATCCAAAATTGTCAAGGCTTATCTGAACAGAACTGCTTTGTGATTAACACAACACTAACCATCCATCTCTTATCTAGAGACTAGCTGAAGCATGGTGCAAGTCACAGATGAAATAATATATATGCCTTTCCTTGCTTCCACATCTCTCTTAAGAGCAGTGTGTTACGAAGTTTTTATCAGACAGACTGCAACAGCTTCAGAAGCGAAGAAAGGAAGGATTCATTAAAGGCCATTCCGGGCAAACACTGTTTAAGCTCAGCTTTAGCACCTTCAAAAGGATCAGCCTTCACTTCTGAAATTCAAAGCCCATTTCTCTTTCAAGAGCACATTCTCCTGGAGAGGACTGCAGGAGGAGCATTCCTGCTTTTAAGCACTGCGGGGTAGACACCATGTCTGTATAACCTTGCTGAAGACCAGAGCAGAGTAACTCCTGCCCTGCATTTTTCATCTGTAGAGTTGTATGGGGCCAAACAAAAATTGCATTAGCTTCTTGCCTGATATTCCCATATGGGCAGTCAGACATGAATAGCATTAATCTGTAGTTAACCAGGTTAAAAATGCATACCCACACATGCTTGAATTTACACCAGCAGGCTCAGTAAATTAGTGCAAAAGCTAAGCAGCAACTGCCTCCTGCCAGAGAGGGTAAGAGACTCAGTTCGTCTGAATATTCCCTTGTTAGGAAATTAGAGGCACAAATGAGGCCAAAACATCAACAGCCCTTGAGGCAATTTATTAACAGAATAAAGTGGATGGAACAGAAGAAGGGAGAGAGAGAGGGAAAAATTAGAGAGAAAGAGGGAGAAGAGGGAGAGAGAAGTGGAAAGGAATTATATTACCCTATCCCCCATGCCCCCCAAGACAATTTGGGTCTGTGGAGAAAGGCTGCTGCTGCTTTGGTGTGGAGGAGATGGCATTCTTGTTGGCTATACTGTCCTTCACTGGAGGAGGAGAGAGAGAGATCCCAAAGTCCAAGTCCTCCTCTGAGCAGCCTCTTCAGCTCCATGAGTTGCAGCAGGTGGAAGCTAGGACACAGAGAGAGGGTTCCTCCTGGTCTGCTGCCTCCAGGCTACATGGTGATGTCTCTGTCCTTTTCTCTCATGGTATTTTCATCGTTTTTCTTCAGAGTGGCATTGCCCAAGCATTTTCCTTCCTGTGAGCCAGTAGTTGCTCAGATCTTTTATACAGTTTTTTAGTCCTTAGGTATGTGTCCAGGTATTTTCCCCCAGGAAATCTTCCTGTGTATTCCTTGCATTTGTACAGGGGTCGGGCGGGGGGGAGGAGGGCTCTGCCTCCTCCATCTCCATTTACCTGCCCACACACATAATACACATCAGGGGCCAGGTGGTGAAATCATTGTCCTCCCTTTCTGGTGTACCTGGTGATTGGAGATGATCTTGATAATGCATATTCCAGAGAGTATGGATAGCAGTGGCATCTACCCATTATTTCCAGGAGAGCTGCAGTCAGGTGGGCAATCTTTATCCTTTGTTGTGGCACATCTCAGTTCATGATACAGTCACAAGGTGATTTGCATCCAGGATTTGGAGACAGGATTCCGACAGGATTCCTACAGCAACTTATGAGATTATTGCCATCATCACAAACCAGCTTGCTTTACAAAAAAACAGTCAGCTGGCAGCAACTCAATGGGTAAGAGACAAAAGATTAATCTCCAGTAGAATCACAGCATCACAGTATCACCAAGGTTGGAAGAGACCTCAATGATCATCGAGTCCAACCTGTCACCACAGACCTCATGACTAGATCATGGCACCAAGTGCCACATCCAATCTCCTCTTGAACACCTCCAGGGATAGGGACTCCACCACCTCCCTGGGCAGCACATTCCAATGGCAAATGACTCTCTCGGTGAAGAACTTTCTCCTCACCTTGAGTCTAAACTTCCCCTGGTGCAGCTTGAGACTGTGTCCTCTTGTTAAGTACCTAGTAGCACTGTTTCTTGTGGAATTAGAAGTGACTAGGTGTGTCTGCAACACGTTAGCGAGAAGTATGTGGTTGTGCACCCTTTGGAGAGGAAAGAGCTCTGAGATGAGAGAGAGAAGTCACACATTTTTACTGGGGAAGGCTGTGGGAAGGAAACAAGAGCACTACGCTGCTGGAGGCATTGCACGGCAGGGGAAGCAGCAGCATGCAAACCCAGAAGGGCTCACTGCTGAGCCAGCGTCAACATTTCTTATACAACCAATGCAGAAAAGCATTATAAATAGTGAAGGAATGTCTGCCAAATAACAATATATATATATATATGTACATATATACATGTTATCATAAATAAAACCCCATGATGTACCTTTAAATAATCCTGTGTGGCTCATCTACAGCTGCCATAAAATCCTGACCTTGGTTAAGATTTGTGGGGAAAATACTGTAGTGGGGGAAACGCTGCTAAGATGAATTTCTAGTGACCATCAAGTACTCCAAAAAGGAAGGAAATAAGCTATGCTTCTCTCTCTGACATAGAGGTGATAGGCATTATATGCCAATAATTTGTCTGCTTTAGGAAACATGTGCTGATGCAGATAATAAAATTCTAGCTATGACCAACACATTTCACTACAGAGGTAAAGTGTCCCATAACAGGATGTTATGTATATATATACACAAGGATGTATATACAGGATGTGTGTATATATATATATATATATATATATATATATATATATATATATATATACAGGATGTTATGTATATACACAAACACAGTTTTTGTACCACATGATGAATGATGATGCATTCTAAGCAGAAATTTGCAGATGACACCAAGCTGGGGGCAGGTGTTGGTCTGTTAGAAGGTAGAAGAGCTCTACAGAAGGACCTTGACAGGCTGGACATACGGGCACAGTCCAGCAGGAAGAGATTGAACACATCTAAGTGCTGGGTTCTATACGTTGGCCACAATAACCCCAGGCAGTGCTACAGGCTGGGGTCAGAGTGGCTGGACAGCAGCCAGGCAGAAAGGGACCTGGGGGTACTGGTTGATAGGATCACAGCATCACCAAGGTTGGAAGAGACCTCAAAGATCATCAAGTCCAACCTGTCTCCACAGACCTCATGACTAGACCATGGCACCAAGTGCCATGTCCAATCCCCTCTTGAACACCTCCAGGGATAGGGACTCCACCACCTCCCTGGGCAGCCCATTCCAATGACGAATGACTCTCTCCATATGCTGAACATGAGCCAGCAGTGTGCCCAGGTGGCCAAGAAGGCCAATGGCATCCACGATTTAGTTGATTAGATGGTGCTGGGTGATAGGTTGGACTTGATGATCTCGAAGGTCTTTTCCAACCTGGTTAATTCTATTCCATTCTATAGGTCCTGCTACTTATGTTATTTCTGATAGGTTTAATTGGCCTTTGAAATTACCTGACTTTACATCTGCTCAATGGTGAACTACCAAGGGCACTGCTAAGACCAAGTCTTAACAGAACTTGTACAATCTAGCTACTAATTTACTGACTGCATAGTATCCCTGAGCAGCAGATTGATGTTCTGTGACAGTAATTACACAGAAATCTGGACCTTTGTACAAGAGCAGAAGTGGTTAGCAAATGACACACAGCATGAGGCAGGCCAATGCAGGATAGATAAACCACTGAGCTATCAGTCCAGCTGTCCCACGTGAGACCAAATTGACAATTTTAGTTAGCAAAAGCCAGGTTCTTTCTTGTCATGACCTGAAGAATTCAGGCTTCACCTTATGTCACTCATGAAAAAACTCAGGTCGGCACTGTCCCTTCTTGTGCCTTCTCTGTGAAACGAGAATTAACCATTGATAATTGGCCCTCTAGGTTTTGCAGCAGCTAGGTCACAGAATCACAGAATCACCAAGGCTGGAAGAGACCTCAAAGATCATCGAGTCCAACCTGTCACCACAGACCTCATTACTAGACCATGGCACCAAATGCCACATCCAATCCCCTCTTGAACACCTCCAGGGCTGGTGACTCCACCACCTCCCTGGGCAGCACATTCCAACAGCTAACAACTCTGTGAAGAACTTTCTCCTCACCTCGAGCCTAAACTTCCCCTGGTGCAGCTTGAGACTGTGTCCTCTTGTTCTAGATGAAGCTAGGTAAAGCTGCAACTTGTTCTAGATACATTTTGGAAGCTGGAAGTCTCCTATCTGCCCGTCTTTCATGATCTCTTCTCTACTAGTAGTAGAAGAAAGGCTTGTTGTGACACTAAAGGAGAGGGTGACAATTTTATGTCACATGCCTGCTTATCAGTTTAATTCTGTTACCTTTCAGACTTTGTCACAGCTTTGCTGTTATGCTCTTCAGTTTTGCAAGAATTGCCATACAAAGTCAAAAGTCCCTATTTTAAAAGGAGTATTTCAAGCCTAAAGCAATACTCTGGAGCTAAACTCTGCATCCCATACTTCCTCTTCAGACACTTGCAATCACTACCGACTCAGAGGAAGGAGATGGTTGACTCATTGCAACAGCCGCTGTGGTCGCATGGCTCTTTTATCCAGGGAGCTGTACTTGAAAGCAAAAACATACAGAAGGCTTGCACATTTACCTATTCTTTCCCTTGTTCTCACACATACTGAAATGTAGTCCCTCTGGGGCTTCTCCTTTGCAACACAGATAGTAAATCCATGGAGCAAGGTGTTGACCTGTCCCTTCAATGGTAAAATGCAATTGCTCACAAGCATGATGAATTTCATAAGTATCATGAAGAAAGTTCTTCACAGAGAGAGTAGTTTGCCATTGGAATGTGCTGCCCAGGGAGGTGGTGGAGGCAGCATCCCTGGAAGTGTTCAAAAAAGGACTGGATGTGGCACTTGCTGCCATAGTTTAGTTAGTCATGAGGTGGTGGGTGACAGGTTGGACTTGATGATCTCTGAGGTCTTTTCCAACCTTATTGATTCTATGATTCTGTGATCTATTGATTAACAGATTTACAAACATTAATTTCAAGGAATCTCCTGTTTTGTTCCCTTTGGATAAAGACTCTCTGGTTCACTTCTGTTAGAGTCTCCCACTCATCATTTCCTTAATTGACTGTCAGGTCTTGTAGGGGGAAAAGCATTTTTAAGCAGGACAAAAGCATCTTTTTTAAGCCTGTAGGTGTTCCAGAAAAGATGGAGGTTTCATCAATGAAACCAAGGAGAGGAAAAAAACTGGTAAACTGTTTTGTGAAAGCAGTTTGTTTCATTTGTATGGAACATGAAATAAAGGAGTACTTAAAATCAGAAACTGACTTTCATCTTCACGTAATATCAGTTACATTTTACCCCACAGCATGACGGAAATGCTATGGCATCCTGGTCTGTTTCAGGAACAGTGTGGCCAGCAGGAGCAGGGAAGTCATTGTGTCCCTGTACTCAGCACTGTTTAGGCAACACCTTGAGTCCTGTGTCCAGTTCTGGACCCCTCAGTT
Organism: Dryobates pubescens; assembly: GCF_014839835.1. Lineage (NCBI taxonomy): Eukaryota > Metazoa > Chordata > Aves > Piciformes > Picidae > Dryobates > Dryobates pubescens. Next base: position 4,138,600 of record NC_071623.1, on the reverse strand, counting down.
TAAGAAGGACATTGAGACACTTGAACGTGTCCAGAGAAGGGCAACGAGGCTGGGGAGGGGCCTTGAGCACAGCCCTGTGAGGAGAGGCTGAGGGAGCTGGGGTTGTTTAGCCTGGAGAAGGGGAGGCTCAGGGGAGACCTTCTTGCTGTCTACAACTCCTTGAAGGGAGGTTGTAGCCAGGTGGGGGTTGGTCTCTTCTCCCAGGCAACCAGCACTAGAACAAGAAGACACAGTCCCAAGCTGCACCAGGGGAGGTTCACTCTGGATGTTAGGAAGAAGTTCTTCCCAGAAAGAGAGACTGGCCATTGGAATGTGCTGCCCAGGGAGGTGGTGGAGTCCCCATCACTGGAGGTGTTTAGGATGAGACTGGTAGGCTGCTTGGTGCCATGGTTTAGTTGATTAGATGGTGTTGAGTGATAGGTTGGACCTGATGATCTCAAAGGTCTTTTCCAACCTGGTTACTTCTCTTCTCTTCTCTTCTGTTTTCTCTTCTGTTTTCTCTTCTGTTTTCTCTTCTCTTCTCTTCTCTTCTCTTCTCTTCTCTTCTCTTCTCTTCTCTTCTCTTCTCTTCTCTTCTCTTCTCTTCTCTTCTCTTCTCTTCTCTTCTCTTCTCTTCTCTTCTCTTCTCTTCTCTTCTCTTCTCTTCTCTTCTCTTCCCTTCATCCTACCTATGTGTCAATACTACATGTCCATGTTTTAGGTATAAAATGTGCTCAATTAGAAGGAACTACAATCATGCCATGAAATTCTGAATAGCATAACTACACCACATGTACTGGGGGGTTTTCCCCATACAGAAGAATGTAGGCACATATGCAAAGAGATGCCTTTACAACCTTGAATATACCAGACCATAAACACTTGTCCAACACTCACATAATCCTTATATACCAATACTTGGAAAAGTGATAAATATTATCAATAACAGTGCTAAAGGCAATACCTGCAGGAAAGATTTCCATCTTTTACAAGGCTTTTTAGGATTTACAGGCATGAGTTCAGATGCAAGACCTATCTAATAATGTTATCCTAGAGGAGTTCTCTGTGATGATTTGCTCATTTGAGTCCCTGTGGGACAGCATCCAGATCCTTCATAGGATACTCAAACTTCCCCAAAACTCCAGACTGCCAGAAAAAAACAATAGTTGGCAATGTTCACAGCTTTATACCACTTCAGTTCTCTTCTTCACTGGGAGCTTTCAGGCTAAATTATTAAAAACCTGGCAAAATTCCTAGGAAATTTTTTTCTTAACACCCCGCCCCAGGGGACTGATGAGTTTCTTTCCAGCTAATTTGTTTCATGGTTTTTCCTCTCATTGCAAATTACTTCTTTCCTCCCTTTGGGGTCTCACTGTTCGAACACAAAAGGAACGAATGACTCCTGTGAGTGCCTCATCAGGTTGTCCCTGAGAGAATCTGCTATTGCTATCCACACACACATCAGGGGGTTGGGTGGTTCTTGCCCACCCTGCCTACAAACACCCCTGCCGCTCAGCAAAGTTAAAAGCACAAAACAATCCCAAAACATAAACTGCATATTGTCTATTTTTGTTCTTTGGCTGATTTATGCCACTTCAATGCCCCGCTGCAATCACACTGCTTGCTGTCATTTGACTAAGGGTTTCACAAGTTTCATTGCAGGAGGTTCTTTTGAGCTGGCTGCAAAACAGCCTGTTGGCACCTGCAGCAATGCCTTTTGTTGTATTGACTCATCTTTAAGTGCTCATGGTGGAGAAGGAGACTTATAAGATTGCGCTGACCATTTCATCCAACTAGAAAACTACACAGTCATATAAATTGATCCAGGGAAAAGGCTGTTCTGTCCTTAAAAGGAAGCAATTTACTAGGGAAGAGAGTTTTGGTGAGGTTTTTTTTCTTAGAAGAAGCAGTAATTCTACTAAAGCCTTTCAGCAGTGAAAAGAATGAAGCTGAACTAAAGCATCATGATTAGAATAGAATAGAACAGAATAGACCAGTTAGGAAGAGACCTTTGAGATCATTGTGTCCAACCCATCATCCAACACCATCTAATCTACTAAACCATGCAACCAAGCACCCTATCAAATATCTTCCTAAATACCTCCAGGGATGGTGACTCCACCACCTCCCCAGACAGCCCATTCCAATGGGCAATCAATCTCTCTATGAAGAATTTCTTCCTAACATCCAGCCTAAACCTCCCTGGCACAGCTTGAGACTGTGTCCTCTTGTTCTGGTGCTGGGTGCCTGGAAGAAGAGACCAACCCCCACCTGGCTACAACCTCCCTTCAGGGAGTTGGAGAGAGCAAGAAGGTCTGCCCTGAGCCTCCTCTTCTCCAGGCTAAGCAACCCCAGCTCCCTCAGCCTCTCCTCACAGGGCTGTGCTCCAAACCCCTCCCCAGCTTTGTTGCCCTTCTCTGGACACCTTCCAGCAGCTCAACATCTTTCCTAAACTGAGGGGCCCAGAACTGGACACAGGACTCAAGGTGTGGCCTAACCAGTGCTGAGCACAGGGCACAATGACTTCCCTGCTCCTGCTGGCCACACTGTTCCTGATCCAGGCCAGGATGCCATTGGCCTTCTTGGCCACCTCGGTACACTGCTGGCTCATGTTCATGACAGCCTAGCTGTCATACTCCAAGCATAATTTGGTGAAGCCAGCCCACTCTGTTTTCAAGACCTAGGCCAGGGAATGCCCTCATTCTCTGCAGATGTAATCAGTGGAAGGAGGAAGGCTGACACTGGACCTTGAGATCAAGGCACAGGTGTGGGTTTTAGGGTAGAACACACTGAACCTGTCTGGCTCTGAAAAAAACCCAGAAAGGTGGAGGCATCAGAGATGTGCAGGGTTTGCATTCCTCAGAAGCACTAAGACATGGTGTTTCTTCCTACTCTAAATTATTTTCTAGAAGTGTATTTATTGCCAAATCTCAAGAGCTTAGAAGAGATTCGTTCATCAGACAAATCACCAATTCGTAAGGCTCTGAAGCTAGGCTTTAAGAGGAGAATTGAATTTTGTCCATCTCCTGGCAGGACAAACTGATCCTGAGCTGTGGCAAAATAAAAAGCAAACCGTGGATCAGCTGAGGAGAGAGGTGAAAACGAAAGAATAAAATAATCAAGCCCCATTATTAATCAGATGTTCTGAATCTGGACTAATCTTCAGTTTGGGCTCAAGTATTTTAGTTCAGACTGGTGATGCTCTTGCTGTAACCAGGCTGCTAACAGAGCCTTTCAAACCTGTCACCAAGACATCACAGTGATACTCCACCTACTTCTCAGCTGAGTTTTTTAAGACTCACCACCCACTCCAAGTAGGGTATCAGGCTTTGTAAAATGAGAGCTAGACACATCCACTTCAGAGACTCTGCCCTGCAGAGTCTGTGGTATTCCTGGGGGAGAAATTTCTTACTGGAGGTGTAGGTGGCCAGAGAATAAAACAATATTTAATGGGATGGGAATATGAAATCTTGCAACACTTTGTAAATGTAAAGATGCTTTCAATACCAATAACTTAGAGGCAGAGGCAGTAATGTAACTGAAATTAGTGTTTTCAAGGTGCTCTCAGCATCACATACTTTAACTTGGGCATTTGAAAGCCTTGCCACAGGCCATTTCAGGATGGACAATTGTTTTGAGCAGTTGAGTTCTGTCAAGATTAATGATAAAATGACAAATCAAAAGCATAAAAGTTAAGAACAGGATTGTTATTTATGATGGGGAAAGAGGGTTTTGCAATACAGTGATGAATAAAACCATGACCCTTGAATGCTACATGGCGGATGATGGCAGTCAGTTTGGGACCCCCATGTTCCCAGGGTTCCCAGTACAGCATCTGCTGCCAACTGAGTGACACTGACACCTGCTCAGTCAGTTCCAGCAGAGAGGAATCAACTCTCAGTTCCAGCAGAGAGGAATCAACTCCTCTCTTTGCCCATTGGAACTTCAGCTGACTTTCCTTGCACTCATGTCACACAATAATAATTAACCACAAGCAGAGCAGGACTGAATCGAAACCCTGCCAGGCAGGACACCTTGGAGGCACCAAGTCTGTGATGTTCATCTGCTGGATCCAGAGAAGCCCTGAAGCAAGTCAAGTGCTAAATTGCTGTGCCCTGAGGGTGGTTTGGGTGCTGCCTTGCGTGCTTCCCATCAGAGTAGCAGCTCATCCTTCCCATCAGAGTAGCACTGGAGGTTTTGCTAATTTACACTGGCTGGCAAACTTCATGGATAGGAAAAGGGAACACTAAATCTCTGACTCAGGCATGCACTTAGCCTTTCCATTAATTAATATACTAACCTGCAGCTGACCTACTTTCACTTTATAAGTCTTGGTAGGCCAGAGGGGTCTCTTAGACCAGAAGAGCAGCCCAAGAGAAGTAAACCAGCACTCCTCTCAGTGCAGCTTTTGAGTAAGCCCTCCATCTGTATGTTACACAACACATTCAACTGGTCAAATACATTTTGTAATGAATTACTGCTGGCATGTCCTTTATACAAATCACAATTGAACTGTGGGAAAAGGAAAGCAGCAAGCCCTTCAACTTTATTGTTTTTTCTTTATGTCAGTCTCAGTTCTTGAAGAATATCATAGAATCAGTCAGGGTTGGAAGGGACCACAAGGATCATCTAGTTCCAACCCCCCTGCCATGGGCAGGGACACTCCACACTAGATCAGCCTGGCCACAGCCTCATCCAGCCTGGGCTTAAACACCTCCAGGGACGGGGCCCCAACCACCTCCCCGGACAACCCATTCCAGGGCTTCACCACTCTCATGGGGAAGAACTTCCTCCTCATGTCCAGCCTGAATCTCCCCACCTCCAGCTTCATTCCATTCCCCCTAGTCCTATCACTACCTGAGATCCTGAGCAGTCCCTCCCCAGCCTTCCTGTAGCCCCCTTCAGATACTGGAAGGCCACAATGAGGTCACCTCGGAGCCTTCTCTTCTCCAGACTGATCAGCCCCAACTCCTTCAGTCTGTCCTCATAGGAGAGGTGCTCCAGCCCTCTGCTCATCCTCGTGGCCCTTCTCTGGACACCTTCCAGCACCTCCAGATCCCTCTTGGAATAGGGGCTCCAGAACTGGAGGCAGTACTCCAGGTGGGGTCTCACCAGAGCTGAGGAGAGGAGAGGGGAGAATCCCCTTCCTTGCCCTGCTGGCCACACTTCTCTTGCTGCAGCCCAGGATCTGATTTGCTTTCCAGGCTGTAAGTGCACACTGAGAATTCCTGTTGAGCTTCTCCTCCACCAGCACCCCCAAGTCTCTCTCCTCAGGGCTGCTTTCCAGCCAGTCCCTGCCCAGCCTGCATTTGTGCCTGGGATTGCCTTGACCCAGATGCAGGACCCTGCACTTGGTCTTGTTGAACCTCATGAGATTGGCTTGTGCCCACCTCTCCAGCCTGTCCAGGTCCCTCTGGATGGATCCCTTCCCTCCAGCTGTCTGCTGCACCACACAGCTTGGTGCCATCAGCAAACTTGCTGAGGGTGCACTCAATGCCACTGTGCATGGCACCCACAAAGATGTTGAACAGGACTGGTCCCAGGACTGATCCCTGAGGGACTCTGCTTGTCCCTGGCCTCCACTGGGACATGGACCCATGGACAGCCATTCTGGGTGCAGCCATCAAGCCAGTTGTGTATCCATCTAGTGGTCACCCATCAAACCCATGTGTCACCAGCCTGGAGACCAGGCTGTGGTGCGGGACATGTCGAAGGCTTTGCTCAGCTCCAGGAAAACGACATCAGTTGCTTACCCCTCAGCTATTAATGTTGTGACCTTGTCATAGAAGGCCACCAGGTTGGTCAGGATTTGCCCTTGGTGAAGCCATGCTGACTGTTCCAAATCACCTCTTCACTATTCTTTTGAGTCAGTAGTGCCTCCAGGAGGATCTGCTCCATGATCTTTCTGGGCTAAGGATACCATTTCAGGCCAGAAAGCTCTGGGAGGAAATTGACTGGCCCTATCTTCATTTGCAGAACAGTCTGGTCTGTAAGAGGATTTACTCCCATAAAATAGATTTAATTATCCTGTCTTTGCAATCTGAGAACAAAAGAAACAGGTTCATATAAGTCTAATGCAAATATTTTTTAGATAGCCGGAGCTACTAAATGCAGCTATCAACTGACTCTTTCATCTGCTAAATATTTTCAGAGCCTGCATTTTCTTATTTGTTGCTTCAAAAGACTGTTTGGTACAGGTCATTCTTCCTCCCCTCTGCTAGCTCAACTTTCACTGCTCTAATGAATAGCTCCTGCCCAAAGGAGTCTGTGCTCAGCTGGGCTCTGCAGAATGGGGTGCTAACCAGAAAAGCAGACAGGAGGCTCATACCTCCAGCCATGGCAGAGGACACAGCTGGGATAAATAACAATTAGACACAAAACAACCCAAGAAGCATCTTTCTTCCTAACTGACCTTTCATAATACACATACTAGTGGTATTTATGAAGGTTTGAATATCCCAGACTGTTTACAGCTGGAAACCATTTCTTTATTCTTATGGAGTACTGTGGTGGGTTGCAGTTTCCCCTCCAACATTACCTTTGCCAGACCAGCTCAGTTAGAAGCAAATGGAGCTGTATTTACAAGCAAAATCTACACTGTACAGTGGAATGCAGTGGATATGTACAAAATATACAGGAGTTACAATAGCATACAGATATTTACAATTGATAAACAGCACAAGGACCTCCCCCCTGGCCAAGGACCAGGGGAAGCTACCAGCTTTTCTCTCCCCACCCTCTTTAACCCCCTGTCCAAAAGGACCAAGAGAAAGGAGCACAGAAGTTAGACTTAGCCAAGACCAGCCAAAAGCAGGTTATCTCTCCCAAGTGTGACCGTTTGACGCTGTGCCTTTAAGGAAGGGGCACACTGGCTAAATGTTTGTAAAATATTTTAGTATTCTAAACGAATTTCATTGGTAGGATTGTGGGAGGTGAGGTTAGACCCAGGGGAGCTGGGAACTTTCTCTCAGTCTTCCTTTCTTCGCTGTCCATTTCGGCTGGATCTGCTTCTGGGCTTCTTGCCAAAAGATAAGAACTAACTCCCTGTGCATAGGCCTCCGTCTGCTGTACTAACTCCCCTTTCTTCTCGTCTTCTACCTCTTTGGGGGAGAAGGGAGGTAGGGGGGTGAAGGGGGCACAGGGCGAAGCCCCCTCTGTGGGGTGTCTGATTTCTTGTTGAGTTCATTTGCTGTATATTCCTGTATATATTGTAAAATACCTGCATTTGTTGTGTTACATAGAATCTGTTTCCTTGTAAAATATACTCTCATTTCTCCGACTGGGTTTAGCCGTGGTCTCTTTCTCAGTGGGGGAGGGAAAGCAGAGCCTTTCCTTTCAAACCACCACACCAAGCAAAACAAACTTGAAGGTCTCTTCTCTTCTCTTCTCTTCTCTTCTCTTCTCTTCTCTTCTCTTCTCTTCTCTTCTCTTCTCTTCTCTTCTCTTCTCTTCTCTTCTCTTCTCTTCTCTTCTCTTCTCTTCTCTTCTCTTCTCTTCCCTTCCCTTCCCTTCCCTTCCCTTCCCTTCCCTTCCCTTCCCTTCCCTTCCCTTCCCTTCCCTTCCCTTCCCTTCCCTTCCCTTCCCTTCCCTTCCCTTCCCTTCCCTTCCCTTCCCTTCCCTTCCCTTCCCTTCCCTTCCCTTCCCTTCCCTTCCCTTCCCTTCCCTTCCCTTCCCTTCCCTTCCCTTCCCTTCCCTTCCCTTCCCTTCCCTTCCCTTCCCTTCCCTTCCCTTCCCTTCCCTTCCCTTCCCTTCCCTTCCCTTCCCTTCCCTTCTCCCTTCCCTTCCCTTCTCTTCTCTTACCAGCCAAGATCAGAAGATAAAAGAGAAAAGGGGAGAAATGTTATGGTACAGCTCCTCTTATTCCAGCTATTTACCCAATGAATTTGTTTAGAATAATCTTTTGTTTTCCTTTTTTACACCCAAGAGTGATTGATTTATATTTTTCTACTTTACTGCTCAAAATCTGTCACTAAATTTTAAAGGCATGGCCTAAAACCAGCACAACTACATTGTTTCAAACAGCCAAAGTTTGTCTTCTGAACCAAATGAATTTGTGTAGCCTGGTAGTAAATCAGTTCTGGTCTACCAAAATTCTGGTCTATCAAAACTGTCTTCAAAGATGGAAATTTGGTGGTGGTGTTGTTGTTTGGTGGGGCTTTTTTCTGAACAACATGTACTGTCCTTAGCTTAAAACTAAAAAAGAACAATTACAGCTACATTCACTTTGAAGTGAACAGCTGATGCCCAACTCAGTCATATTCCCCTACTAGTAAAAGCAGATCTTACAGAACACAGAATAGAGAACTAAACAGGTTGGAAAAGACCTTTGAGATCATTGAGTCCAATTATCACCCAACACCATCTAATCAACTAAGCCATGGCACCAAGTGTCCCATCCAGTCTCTTCTTAAACACCTCCAGGGATGGTGACTCCACCACCTCCCTGGGCAGCACATTCCAATGGCCAATCTCTCTTGCTGGGAAGAACTTCTTCCTAACATCCAGCCTAAACCTCCCCTGGTGCAGATTGAGACTGTGTCCTCTTGTTCTAGTGCTGGTTGCCTGGGAGAAGAGACCAACCCCCACTGGCTACAACCTCCCTTCAGGTAGCTGTAGAGAGCAAGAAGGTCTCCCCTGAGCCTCCTCTTCTACAGGTGTGGCCTAACCAGTGTTGAGTACAGGGCACAATGACTTCCCTGATCCTGCTGGCCACAGTATTCCTGATGCAGGTCAGGATGCCATTGGCCTTCTTGGCCACCTGGGCACACTGCTGGCTCATGTTCAGCCTACTGTCAAGCAGTCCCACCAGGTCCCTTTCTGCCTGACTGCTCTCAGCCACTCTGACCCCAGCCTGTAGCACTACCTGGGGTTGCTGTGGCCAATGTGTAGAACCTGGCACTTGGATGGGTTCAATCTCCTGCCCTTGGACTCTGCCCATCTGCCCAGCCTGGCAAGGTTCTATCTGCAGAGCTCTCCTGCCCTCTAACACATCAAATTCTGCCCCCAGCTTGGTGTCATCTCCAAATTTACTGATGATGGACTCAATCCCCTTGTCCAGAATATTAATAAATATGATAAACAGTATGGGGCCCAGCACTGATCCCTGGGGGTCACCACTAGGCTCTCATCTTCTACAAGAAAACACAAGGACATATTTCCCCTTACATTCCTCCCAGATAGTCAAATTTATGGAAAGCAGTTTGTGACAAGCATCAACAGCTTCCTGGGACAGGTGTACATTCTATCAAGTAGAGAAAAGCATTTCTATGGCAACTGTTCCATCACATTTCACTACCATGGATGAACATCACCTTCTATGCTTTCCATTTCCTCAGTAGTATCTTGTCTTTCCATCCACCCAAGTCTTTCCAGTCACCCTTTCCTACAACCAGTAAAGGGAACACTTTTCAGTTAAGCATAAAGTTGTCCACTTGGCCATTTGGTGATTAATGCTCTCTGAAATGATGCTGCCAAGAGATCTGCATTATTATTCCTGCTTCTCCTACAAACTCACAGCAAGGCACAGCCAGCTACAGCTAAACATTCTCATTTGACCAGGACCTCAGTTAGTCAAGGATGTCCAGTTTATCTCTGCCAGAAGCCTTTCAATCAAACACAGCCACCACTATCCTGGGCTGGCTGCTACCTCCAGCTGCACAGAGGAAGGAAGCCCATGGCTCATCCAAGCATAGCTGCTGCCATCACCCCTGCCCTGATAGAAGCAGCTCATCAGACCTCTGACTTGGCAGCCAAGCTCTGTTCCTCCCTCCTACACCTTCCCTTTACCCTAGAGGTAGAATTAGTCACAGTTTCCCACGCTTCACAGGAGATATCAGCCAGCTTAGTAGTGCCATGAGCAGCTTGCCTATTTCTGAATCATGCCTTTACCCCAAAGGGCTAGAGGAAGGCATCACTCATGTTTGCCCTGTTCTTCTAAACACTTCTTTTTAGCACGCCTTACAAAACAGAAGAAATTACTATATGAGAACTGGAGTCTGACAAGCATGAAGCAGTGAAAATTTCAGGTTTGGGGAAGAACTACACAACAATAGCATCAACAGGGAGACTGGTCTTCATGCTATAGGCTTCCCTATCTGCATCTGTGCTTGCTGAGTCTGCAATGATCCAAACACTTAGAATCACAGAGTCACCAAGGTTAGAAGACACCTCAAAGATCATCAAGTCCAACCTGTCACCCAACACCTCATGACTAACTAAACCATGGCTTCAAGTGCCACACCCAGTCCCTCCTTGAACACCTCCAGGGATGGTGACTCCACCACCTCCCTGGGCTGCACATTCCAACAGCTAACAGCTCTCTCAGTGAAGAACGTTCTCCTCACTGTGAGCCTAAACTTCCCCTGGTGCAGCTTGAGACTGTGTCCTCTTGTTCTGGTGCTGGTTGCCTGGGAGAAGAGACCAACCCCCACCTGGCTACAGCCTCCCTTCAGGGAGTTGTAGACAGCAAGAAGGTCTCCCCTGAGCCTCCTCTTCTCCAGGCTAAGCAACCCCAGCTCCCTCAGCCTCTCCTCACAGGGCTGTGCTCCAGACCCCTCCCCAGCCTCATTGCCCTTCTCTGGACACCTTCAAGTGTCTCAATGTCCTTCTTAAACTGAGGAGCCCAGAACTGGACACAGGACTCAAGGCGTGGCCTAACCAGTGCTGAGTCCAAGGGCACAATGACTTCCCTGCTCCTGCCAGGATGCCATTGGCCTTCTTGGCCACCTGGGCACACTGCTGGCTCATGTTGAACCAGCTGTCAATCAGCATCCCCAGGCCCCTTTCTGTTTGGCAGCTCTCCAGCCACTCTGACCCCAGCCTGCAGCTCTGCATGGGGTTGTTGGGGCCAAGACACTCAAATTTTCCAGTTTCTGAGGAAGAAATGTAACACCAATGCTTAACAAGTAAGGGAGTCAGTGGAGTCAGAAAAGATCTGGAAATCTGCTGGGGTATTTTCTTCCTCCCCCCAAAGTGGCCACTTCAATATCCCTAGACAAAGAAAAAGTACTTGAAGTATCTTGTGTTAACACTTCACTCCCCTTTGAAAAGGCCTGTAAACAGCTGCATCCCCTCATTCTGCACCTCAAACTGGATGTCATATAAAAGAGTCAGGCAAACAGCATGATTCAACCATTTTAACTTTCAAGGTCTTTTTATGAAAAAAAAAAAAAAATGTTCAAACTTCTACTATTTCTAAGACTGAAACTTGTCAGTCACAGCCCCCACAGCTCTTTATGCTTTGTTCAAAACACAAAATAGGAAATTTCTTCTCTTAAGGAACTTCTGCAATTCCTTCAAAGAACGAGCAAGTTCTGTCTTACTTCAATTTTCTTTTGTTCAAGTTCTCAGTAGTGCCAATGTGCTCAGACTTAGAAATACTGCCCTGACCTGCTTTAAATGTAAGCCTGCACTGGGGTGGGGTTTGCTTTCCTGCACTTGCTTCCCCGTCCCAACCAATCTTTATCACTGAGATGACTCCAAGTGAGGAGAAAGTTCTTCACTGAGCGAGTCGTTCGTCATTGGGATGTGCTGCCCAGGGAGGTGGTGGAGTCACCGTCCCTGGAGGTGTTCAAGAGGGGATTGGATGTGGCACTTGGTGCCATGGTCTAGTTGTGAGGTCTGTGGAGACAGGTTGGACTCGGTGATCCTTGGGGTCTCTTCCAACCTTAGTGATACTGTGATACTGTGATAAGTAGATTGGATTTTGAGACACAGAATTAGCACTTGTCTAATACAAGTAGGCCTAATGTGTACCTTGTCTAGCTGGTACAACTCCCTGCAGTCAGGATGTAAACTCTCAGTTTTCAACAAATGTACTCTAGAAATAGAGAATGTGCCCACAGACAATTTGCTGTGCACTACATGAATTGCATTATCAGCTTTACATACCATACTTGCACTTTGCTTACTTGACTTGTTACTGAAACTGTCATTTAAAAAGAGTTATTTAAGACATTTCCATTAGATACTGTGGTGGTTGAAGCCTTAACTGGGAGTTAAGAGCTCAGATGGGGGCAAGGCTGAGAATCTCTCCCCTGCTCCCCCCTCCTCCCTCCCAACAGAGAGGGGAAAGAAAGGGAAGGAGCAAATCCACCAAGAAATAATTTGGAGTCAGCTTGGAAGTAGAGAGGTAAAGAGTTTTCTTTAAACAAGATATACATATATATATATAACACAATAATAGGTAAGGTTCACAAGGGCAAGGAACAAGGATGGATGGGAGGGGAACAAAGAAGAAGAATACAAAACCAGTCTCTCTCTGAAGAGGCACAGAGGCAGCAGGGAGAAGGATCAGGCCTGACCATGTGGCAGAGGAGCAGGGAGGCAGCCACAGTAGCTCTCATCCAGGAGAGGCAGGAGCCAAAAGGAGACCTAATAGCTGCAATGTCCTGTTTTTATACCCTCCTGGGCAGGGAGGGGGGAGTGGAACAGACTCAGTTTCCCAGGGGGGGAAAACACCCTGCAGGGAAGGCAAAGTACCTGCAAGCCCTCCCCCCCTGTTTTGTTTCTTTTCAGAATGGGCATTAACCCACCACAGATACCTCAAGTACATGAGTTCCACACCTGGAGTCCTGTGTCCAGTTCTGGGCCACTCAGTTTAGGAAAGATGTTGAGTTGCTGGAAGGTGTCCAGAGAAGGGCAACAAAGCTGGGGAGGGGTCTGGAGCACAGCCCTATGAGGAGAGGCTGAGGGAGCTGGGGTTGCTTAGCCTGCAGAAGAGGAGGCTCAGGGGAGACCTTCTTGCTGTCTGCAACTCCCTGAAGGGAGGTTGTAGCCAGGTGGGGGTTGGTCTCTTCTGCCAGGCAGCCAGCACCAGAACAAGAGGACACAGTCTCAAGCTGTGCCAGGGGAAGTTTAGGCTTGAGGAGAAGAGAAAGTTCTTCCCAGAAAGAATAGTTTGCCATTGGAATGTGCTGCCAAGGGAGGTGGTGGAGTCCCCATCCCTGGAGGTGTTCAAAAAAGGATTGGACATAGCACTTGAAGCCATGGTTTAGTTGGCAGGAGGTGTTAGGTATCAGGTAATAGGCTGAGTGGATGATCTCTGAGGTCTTTTCCAACCTGTCTGATTCTATGATTCTAATGGATTACCTAAAACAATAGCCCAGCAAACTGGAAAAAAAATTCATTGAGTCATTCAAACATGCTTGCTTAGCAAATTTCTCTCCTGATTTGTCCTTAAGGATCACTTCTTTCATAGACACACACACAAAGTCTTTTCAACAATCTCTCTTTCCCCATCATTTACCATTAGATGCATGCAAGCTTATATTCATTGTCTATGCTTTAATACTTTCACAAAAATGAATGGGATGTCATTGCTGCTCTAAAACCAGCTGTACATTTAGTACAAAGATGCATTATTACAAAAATGCATTAAAAAGTATTAACTGCTGTGCTCTTACCACTCCAGGCCACAGCATTATGGTAATCAGCTTTCTGTACCAACAAGTTTTATAGGGTTCAAAACAAAGAGCATAAGGTAATTGAAGAATTTATGTTCTCTCAGTGAACCAGTATAATTATTGCAGAACTGACAATTAGTGCAGAAATCCTTGCACATCTACACTCCATTGCTCTGACCCAGATGGGATTATGGAGCCCTGGACTGGCGTCCAGTGAAAAGAATACAGAATGCAGAATTAACCAGGTTGGAAAAGACCTTTGAGATCATCAAGTCCAACCTATCACCCAGCACTATCTAATGAACTAAACCATGGCATCAAGTGCCTCATCCAGAACCCTCTTAAACACCTGCACTTTGGCCACGGCAACCCCGTGCAGAGCTACAGGCTGGAGAGCTGCCAAACAGAGAGGGACCTGGGGGTAATGATTGACAGCCACCTAAACATGAGCCAGCAGTGTGCCCAGGTGGCCAAGAGGGCCAAGGGCATCCTGGCCTGTATTAGGAATAGTGTGGCTGGCAGGAACAGGGAGATCATTGTGCCCCTGTACTCTGCACTGGTTAGGCCATACCTTGAGTCCTGTGTCCAGTTCTGGGCCCCTCAGTTTAAGAAGGACATTGAGACACTTGAACGTGTCCTGAGAAGGGCCACAAGGATGGGGAGAGGCCTTAAGCACAACCCTGTGAGGAGAGGCTGAGGGAGCTGGGGTTGTTTAGCCTGGAGAAGAGAAGGCTCAGGGGAGACCTCATTGCCCTCTACAACTACCTGAAAGGTGGTTGTAGCCAGGAAGGTGTTGGTGTCTTCTCCCAGGCAACCAGCACCAGAACAAGAGGACACAGTCTCAAGCTGCACCAGGGGAGGTTTAGACTCAAAGTGAGAAGAAATTTCTTCACCAAGCAAGTCGTTCGTCATTGGAATGTGTTGCCCAGGGAGATGGTGGAGTCACCATCCCTGGAGGTGTTCAAGTAGTCATGAGGTCTGTGGAGACAGGTTGGACTCGATGATCCTTGGGGTCTCTTCCAACCTTAGTTATACTGTGATACTGTGATACCTCCAGGGATGGGGACTCCACCACCTCCCTGGGCAGCACATTCCAATGGCCAATCTCTCTTGCTGGGAAGAACTTCTTCCTAACATCCAGCCTAAACCTCCCCTGGCACAGCTTGAGACTGTGTCCTCTCCTTCTGTCACAGGTTGCCCAGGAGAAGAGACCAACCCCCAGAAACTCCAGAGAGGATCTTTCTCTATAGAGAGTTAAACCAAGGATAATTATTAAGGGAAGCCAGTGTGGTTTGAGAACACCCACTTAACTGCTGGCTCCTGAGGACAGCCAACTCTGAGAACATTTACAAGGGAGCAAACCAGTTTTAGGAAGGCTCAAGCAGGGGACACTGCAGGTGGGCAAAGATACTGTAAAATATGAAGCTTCCAATGCCTTTAGGTGTGCATGTCTTAGAAATCCCTGCCAGCCATCCTTTCTAAACCCAAAAATATCTGCAGAGCAATTCCCAAAATCCCTCTTTAACATACATAATTCTATCATTGCAAAGAAGAATGAAGATGTATGGAGCAGCAATTTAGGGACTCTTTATTCAGACTGCAGCATTCATTCTATTACTTGAAGAAATGTCTTTTGCCTACCAGAATTGCCAAAACTGCTGCAATGCAGGATTTATGTCTCTCCTACTAAAATTATGCTTCCTGCTAGCCTAGTAGTTGTAACCTTTAAATCCCAATCTCTAGGTCAAAGGAAGGAGCAGAAAATTACAGTTAATTGTCAGACAGCACTTCAAGATTGTACAAAGGAATGCAGGACACAGCACTAATCTGATGATGAGGGGAAACAGAGATTTTCTTCAATTATTCCCCCTTGTGCTGGTAAAATACTTAATATAATCTTGAATGTGGGAAGAAATTTTAACTAGTCAATTGGATTAGAATTAGAATTAGAATTAGAATTAGAATTAGAATTAGCCAGGTTGGAAGAGACCTCAAAGATCATCAAGTCCAACCTATCACCCAACACCATCTCATCAACTAAACCATGGCACCAAGTGCCTCATCCAGGCTCTTCCTAAACATCTCCAGTGATGCTGACTCCACCACCTCCCTTGGCAGCACATTCCAATGGCCAGTCCCTCTTTCTGGGAAGAATTTCTTCCTAACATCCAGCCTGAACTTCCCCTTCCACAGCTTGAGACTCTGTCCTCTTTTTCTGGTGCTGGTTGCCTGGGAGAAGAGACCAACCCCCACGTGGCTGCAACCTCCCTTCAGGGAATTGTAGAGAGCAATGAGGTCTCCCCTGAGCCTCCTCTTCTCCAGGCTAAGCAACCCCAGCTCCCTCAGCCTCTCCTCACAGGGCTGTGCTCCAGACCCCTCCCCAGCTTTGTTGCCCTCTCTGGACAACTTCCAGCAAGTCAACATCTTTCCTAAACTGAGGGGAAAAACAGAACATGCTTCAAGGGATTTTGCTGCTCAGTTTCTATTTATTTGAAGTCATGTTTGTGCATGCTGCACCAGGGGAGGTTCAGACTGGATGTTAGGAGGAAATTCTACACAGAGAGAGTGATTGCCCATTGGAATGTGCTGCCCAGGGAGGTGGTGGAGTCACCATCACTGGAGGTGTTCAAGAGGAGACTTGATAGGGTGCTTGGTTGTATGGTTTAGTTGATTAGGTGGTGTTGGATGATGGGTTGGATGCAATGATCTTGAAGATCTCTTCCAACCTGGTCTATTCTATTCTATTCTATTCTATTCTATTCTATTCTATTCTATTCTATTCTATTCTAAATACCAGCATATCAGATCACCTGGCTCTGAAAAAGAATGAAAGATGATGTGTACCAGTTTCCCATAGCAGATCCTGTAGCAGCAACATTCAGAAGGGCCACTTTAAAATAAAGGCCCAGATGAACTTCTCCAAGTTATTCATGTATCACTTAGGAGGAAGGATGTGAGTTATCACACATAACTCCCAAGAGCATCAGTGTGAGAAGAGCAAGATAACCAAAAGCTCACACGGTGAGGATGGCTCTGAGGCAGCCTCATCAGACCTTCCCAAAATGAAATGCTGCCCTGAGGAGTGTGGGCAGATGGTGGTGGGTAGAAGTGCAGAAGAAGCAAGTGCTTGCCTGGCCTAGTGTCTGAAATGACAAGAGAATGTCTGCTGTGTGGAGAGGTTCACCACTCCTCTCCATCTCTAGCAGTCTGTTTTGGTGAGGGCACTTGACATACAACAAACTCTCAAGAGTGCCACCATCAGTGTAGGAGGTAGAAATGGGTGACTTCCCTGCAGGCTGCTTTAGCCTTGGCAGCAGAGGTGCCATCTAGGCTATGCTGTTTGCTCATTGTCTCCTACAAGAGCTTCTGCTGTCACCCTATAGTGCCCCCAGTGCTACTGAAAAAGACACCCATTCCTTGCATCTATTTTCATGTGTATGTCAGTATACTCACGTGTGTGTGTGTGTGTGTGTGTGTATACAGGTACAGTGTGGCCAGCAGGAGCAGGGAAGTCATTGTGCCCTGTACTCAGCACTGGTTAGGCCACACCTAGAGTCCTGTGTCCAGTTCTGTAGCCCCTCAATTTAAGAAGGATATTGAAACACTTGAACATGTCCAGAGAAGGGCAATGAGGCTGGGGAGAGGTCTGGAGCACAGCCCTGTGAGGAGAGGCTGAGGGAGCTGGGGTTGTTTAGCCTGGAGAAGAGGAGGCTCAGGGGAGACCTTCTTGCTGTCTACAACTACCTGAAAGGAGGTTGTACCCAGGTGGGGGTTGGTCTCTTCTCCCAGGCAACCAGCACCAGAACAAGAGGACAAAGCTCAAGCTGTGCCAGGGGATGTTTAGGCTGGAGGTGAGGAGAAAGTTCTTCCCAGAAAGAGTGATTTGCCATTGGAATGTGCTGCCCTGGGAGGTGGTGGAGTCCCCATCCCTGGAGGTGTTCAAGAGGGGATTGGATGTGGCACTTGGAGACATGGCTTAGTTAGTCATGAGGTGTTGGGTGACAGGTTGGACTTGATGACCTCTGAGGTCTTTTCCAACCTTGTTGATTCTATGATTCTATGTTCTTCCATTTTATACCCAAACATACTTTGTAGGCACAGGCTTTAAAACTACGAGGAGCAAAGACTTCACAATTAGTGTTCCCTGCCTTCAAAAGCCAAGATCTCCCTAGTGATTCCTGAAACTCACACATTTGCTGCAGTGTCCTCTGAGGGAAACTTCTTTCATCTCAGAGGAAAGTTATTAAAATGCTGAGACTTTTCACGTAGGGCACCTTCTAATTAAACCACCAATCTTTAAAGCCTCTGCCTTCTAAAATTCCTTGTTCACTGCACAAGAAGAGAAGGCAGTCACAATTCATTGCCTTTATAGAGACACAAATTGGGTAAAGAAAAGAAAAGAAGTATATATTTAACAGCTTGCAAATCTTTTATCCTTGAAGTTAGAAATGCTTGTACAGTTTCATGTAGGGGGGGAAAGTCAGCCCTTGCTCTGGCCCTCACCACATCTCAATGTCTATGGCATGTTTTTATATTGCTTAAGATGGCATGCTTTAAATTCCTTGAGATTTTAATTAGATTGTTGTAGACCCACTAAAAGTTCCATAAACTGAGCCATTTCCTCACATCTGAGATTTTCACATTCCCATTTATGAGATCAGAACAAATAGGCTAAAATTCACACGGCAGCATCTACTATTTTCCAATTAGAAGACAGAAGGAAAAGGAGGATTTTAATGGCAAAAGGATCACAGGAAAGCACCTGCCTCATAAGCAAGGATTTAGGCAGGGTGGAACAATATGAAGCCTCAGTTCCCTACTGCCTCTTCACTCAGTTTCCTTTTACAAGGGTGTAAAGGTAACTGGTGAAGCCCTACGGGATAAATGTCCCAAGAGAAGTGATCTTGCTATTAACACTGCTACAAACATGCTGAAAAATATTTCTGGCATGCTCTTTCTCTGCTGGTTATCTTCACTAATGAACCATGAGTCCTGTGTCCAGTTCTGGGCCCCTCAGTTTAGGAAGGAGGTTGACTTGCTGGAACGAGTCCAGAGAAGGGCAATGAAGTTGGTGAGGGGTTTGGAACACAGCCCTGTGAGGAGAGACTGAGGGAGCTGGGGTTGCTTAGCCTGGAGAAGAGGAGACTCAGGGGTGACCTTATCACTCTCTACAACTACCTGAAGGGAGGCTGTAGACAGACGGATGATGGTCTCTTCTCCCAGGCAGCCAGTACCAGAACAAGAGGACAGAGTCTCAGGCTGCGCCAGGGGAGGTTTAGGTTGGATGTGAGGAAGAAGTTCTATACAGAGAGCGTGATTGCCCATTGGAATGGGCTGCCTGGGGAGGTGGTGGAGTCACCATCATTGAAGGTGTTCAGGAGGAGACTTGATGGGGTGCTTGGTGCCATGGGTTAGTTGTTTAGGTGAGTTGGATTGGTTGAGGGGTTGGACGCGATGATCTTGAAGGTATCTTCCAACCTGGTTTATTCTATTCTATTCTATTCTATTCTATTCTATTCTATTCTATTCTATTGCCCCCCCAACATCCCCACAGCTTTTAAGCCCGTCTACAACCTTCCTGGACCCCAGCATAAGATGATAGAAGTTGTGCTTAGAAATCCATCTGCCAGTTTTCTTTCATTGGTAACTTGGGCAGGACTCACTTCTTCTAGCTCTAGATGTCCACCCTGCAGATTTCTCTATCAATATTAGTCTTCCTAGGCTCCCTTCATAATCAGTGGTGAGAAATAAGCACCTGCAGGCATAACTCATCCAACTCAACCAAAGCATCTCTTTAGAGTGAGAATAACCATGCCCTAGGGATGTCTGCTTCTCTGTGTAGGGTGACAGTTCAGAATTAGACGGCTGTATTTAGTCAAATAAATCCCACCAGCTGTGTCTTAAAGCCCTCTACAACTACCTGAAAGGTGGTTGTGGCCAGGAAGGGGTTGGCCTCTTCTCCCAGGCAACCAGCACCAGAACAAGGGGACACAGTCTCAAGCTGTGCCAGGGGAGGTTTAGACTCTAAGTGAGGAGAGTCATTCGTCATTGGAATGTGCTGCCCAGGGAGGTGGTGGAGTCACCGTCCCTGGAGGTGTTCAAGAGGAGATTGGATGTGGCACTTGGTGCCATGGTCTAGTCATGAGGTCTGTGGTGACAGGTTGGACTCAATGATCCTCAAGGTCTCTTCCAACCTTAGTGATACTGTGATACTGTGATTATTTTCCCCCTCACACTTCCAACACAAAGTGTGACACATGGATACTGAAATCTTATACAGTCATAAAGGGAACCTAAATATGATAGCATGCTAGAGAGTTTGCCTTCTAAAACACTGCTCTTGTTTTGAGAATACAGACTCAGGGTTTCCCAACAGAAGGAAATCATCAGTCTGCTCCAATTAATGTGCCTAAGCATGTGTACGAAAATTGACTTCTTCCATTTTCCACCCTTCTGTTCAATAATTTGACAGAACATTTCGTGCTCTTATGTGTCTATTTCACTCCAAAGCACTCACTGAGTAGCCCTTGTAGCTAATTGATTTGTGTACATTCATTTCCAGCTTGCTCTCTAATGCTCCAGCATGGTACATTTTTAATTTTGAGCACAACAGAAAGCTCTCCTGCGAGAAGAGTTTCTCTGAGCTCCCCCCATGGGACTCTCAAGCCACAGTTCATGGATGAAGAAGCAATGGGAGGGACATACACCACCTCCAGCTATGCCAGAGGCACACAAAGCAGCTGTCATCCCCATCCACTTCCTGAGTGATTAGGTTTAATCCTTTACACCAGTGGAGACAAGGAGACAAGGTGCCAGCTGAAGCTTGGCCCTTTGGGATTGATAAGGTGGGTGGCTGATAAGACCATTTCTCCCAAGCATTTAAATGAGAATTTGGCAGAGGGAACTCAGAGTGGTTGCTTTGAGAGCTAGCTGACTTTTCCAGTCCCCAAGTCCATTGTATTTAGTATCATAAATGGAATGGAATGGAATGGAATGGAATGGAATGGAATGGAATGGAATGGAATTAACCAGGTTGGAAAAGACCTTCAAGATCATCAAGTCCAACCTATCACCCAACACCATCTAAAAAGACAGATACAGCTCAATTAAGGTACCATTGTCATAGAGGAAATATTAATTTTGGACTTTTCTCCACTATCAGGAGCTCAAGCATAGGGATAGCTTTCTCTGACAGGGAAAAGTAAAAAGAGAGAGAGATGTTCTCTGCTACTTTTAACCCTTCATCCACCTTCTACCAAGAAAGACAAGTTTACTCAGTGTAAAAATGGGGATAAAGCTCAGCCTTAGAGAGAAAGGTGCCCACATAAGATGTGCTTTGTGATAGCCTACCAAATACACAGATTGCTCCAACTGTATTTTCTTGAATTTCATCTGAATAGAATAGAATAGAATAGAATAGAATAGAATAGAATAGAATAGAATAGAATAGAATAGAATTAACCAGGTTGGAAGAGACCTTCAAGATCATCATGTCCAACCTATCATCCAACACTACCCAATCAACTAAACCATACAACCAAGCATCCTGTCAAGCCTTGCCCTGAACACCCCCAGCGACGGCGACATAGCTTGCTTGCTCAGGTGCCAAGTACACTAAGAGTAATGTTAGATCCCTCTGCAGCCCATATGCAAGCATGTGGCATGGGTAATGTGCCCCAGAGCAACACTGGTGATGCCTCATCTAGTGCTGGGTCATCTGCCATCCTTGGCAAAAAAGAAAGCCTTTCTCTGCTCCCACTGCTTCCAAACAATACCTCTTGCCAACAGCACTGAAGTCAAGTATGTGTCACAGCTTAGCTTCAGCCATCTGAAACGGAGAAAGGATGAACTTTCCGGTTAAGCTAACTTTTCAAGAATAAAGAATAATAAAGAATAAAGGATAAACCAGGTTGGAAGAGACCTTCAAGATCATCGCATCCAACCTATTATCCAACACCACCTAATCAACTAAACCATGCTATATAAATAGAATAGAATAGAATAGAATAGAATAGAATAGAATAGAATAGAATAGAATAGAATAGACCAGGTTGGAAGAGACCTTAGAGATCATCATGTCCAGCCTATTATCCAACACTACCCAATCAACTAAACCATGCAACCAAGCATCCTGTCAAGCCTCGCCCTGAACAAATACTATAATAATACTATAACTTAATAATACTATAACTTAAAACCACTGTGGGAACTTCTGTTTGGATTGAATGTGTGCATCCTGAAATTTTGCATCATACTAGCTCTATTTTAACAACTCAGTTTCCTTGTCAGTGTTGTCTTGTCATTATTTCTCAATAATTCACATAGAAACACACTCAGAGTTCCTTACAACCAAGGCAGGATCGTTGGAAGGTTGTTGAGAAATGGATTTCAAAACCACAAGCGGTATCTGATCCCATTTTCCACCACCACAGTGAAGAAAACAAACTCTGAGACGGAACTTCGGATCCAAACTGGAAAATATGCTAGCACTGTAACTAAATCTAGTCTGGTTCTCCAGGGCAAACATAGCAGCCAGGTGAAAGTTAAAGGAATCCATTCAGTGACAGAAGGAGAAGAATGTGGCCCTTATTTTCAGACACATTCTTGTTTCTGGAAGATTAATTTTCTCACTAGAGAATATAAGGCTTGGGGAGAAACCTTGCAAAAATTGTTCTTCATGGATGCATCTGACTCACACCTTCTTACACAAGAGACCTTCAACCTGTACCTCTGCTTTGGACACAAGAAAACCCAAGGACATCCTTCTGTCTTACTATTCTTAAACACAACAAGGAGTGCTTATTCAAGGAATTTTACCACTGCCTTTACTTGGAGAGAGGTTTAGAGCTGCTGAGCAGCTAAATTGTCTTTATTTGCTATCTATTCTCTCATTTCACTAGCAACCAAGGAAATTACTGTACAAGGCAAGATGAACACATTGATCTGCCACATCTAAACCCATTTCCGTAGGCATTTAAGGCACTTAAACTTCGATGGTCTTCCCCCAGAGGAGACACCTTTTGGCAGAATGATTGTAATGGATCGATAAGCAGGTTCAGCATTTGATTCCTCTTCACCATGCACATCCATCAAGGCTCCTAAGCACAGGTGCTTTAAGAGAGCAAGCATCTTCTAACTGCCTGAGAAGCAAAATGCTTGCAGCCTAACCTTGGCTTATACCTTCAGAAGTTCACCTGCAGTTCCACACCTGGGTGAAATCAAAAATTGCTTCAATACCAAATAAAATAGAATAAAAATTTTAAAATGTAAATTAAAATGAAAATAAATCTTTAAAAAAGGCAAAATACCACTAAGAATAGCATGAGATTCTTAATGATTAGCTCCTTGTCCCAAAGGGCTTTTGAGCATCCTGAACTTGCATATTTCCATCCAGTTCTCCAGGCTTAATATATTGCCCAGTGTTTTCAGTATTCCCCCTTGCACTCCTAAGTTCCTCACTGTAGTTTGTCCTCCAAAAGAAGTCCTCAAGAATTTCAAGCAAGAGCTAACAAGGCCATCTGTAACTTTTCAGTACACTTAAGCTGGGTTTCTACCTTACAGATCAGAAGCACTGGACCTGAAAAAAACAAATCTCCTACAAGGGAGATGTATCAGGAATGATTTGCTGCTGGGTTTTCTGCTGCAGAACTAATTGACAGTGCTCACTGTTCAGTCTGCTTTCAGGCTGTACAGAGGCTGAGAGGGGAAATTTAACCACCTCACTGCTGCCTATTGGTATGGATAGGGAAAGACAGACAAATGGGAACATTTGGTCAAATTGCCCTGAAAGATAACTGACAAGCTGCATGAAACAGAGGACTTAGCAAAACTTGTCCTCGAGACACTTTTGGCATCAGAGCAAGAGAAAGGTACTGAATCTACCTCTCCTGGAGCACAGTCATTCTTTTTTTCACATTGTTTTGCAGCTCAAGTGAAAACAAACAAACATAAAAATGTAACTTTACTAGTTTGTCTCTAGCACATGAGGAAGGAAATAGTTGGGAAACACTCAACTTCTCTACCTGATCATAGACACTCTGTTGCTAATATTATCAAACATCTAGAAGGTGAATAAAAAATCCCAGCCAATTAAAGTGCCATGTACTGTTGGCAATCCAAAGGTCCAAAGGTAGAATCAGAGAACTGCTTTAATGGTAAAAGACCTTCAAGATCGAGTCCAGCTGCTGACCCAGTGCTACCATGGGCATTAAGCCATGTCCCAAAGTGCTATATCTACACAATTTTAACACCCTCAAGGATGGTGATTCCACCACCTCCTTGGGCAACCCATTCCAATGTCTGACCACTCTTTCAGTAAAGAAAACTTTCCTGATATCCAATCTAAACCTTTCCTGGTGCAGTTTGAGGCCATTTCTTCTCATTCTAACACTTGATACTTGGGACCCTCGCCTCACTACAGCCCCCTTTTAGGTAGTTGTAGAGAGCAATGAGGTCTTCGATCAGCCTCCTCTTTTTCAGACTAAACAACCCCAGTAACCTCAGCTGCATCTGTCTCATAAGACTTCTTCTCCAGGCCTCTCACCAGCTTCATTGCCCTTCTCTGCACACATTCCAACAACTCAGTGTCTTTGTAGTGAGGGGCTCAAAACTGAACACCATACTCTGGGTGAGGCCTCATGATTGCTTAGTAGAGGGGCACGACCAGTTCCCTACTGCTGCTGCCCACACTGTTCTGATACAAGCCAGGATGTTGTTGGCCTTCTTGGCCACCTCTGTGCAATGCTGGCTCATGTTCAGACATCTGTCAACCAGCACCCACCAGATCCTTTTCCGCCAGGCAGCTTCCCAGTCTGCCCCAAGCCTGTAGCACTGCACAGGGTTGTGACCCAAGTGCAGGACCCGCCACTCGGCCTCGTTAAACCTCATACAATTGTCCTCAGCCTGTCCATATCCCTCTGCAGAGTCTTCCTACCTTTGAGCAGATCAACACCCCTACCCAATTTGGTGTTACCTGCAGACTTACTGAGGGCACACTCAATTCCTCTTTCATACCATTGATAAAGACATTAAACAAGATTGGCTCCAAAACTGAGCCATGGGAACACCACTTGTGAGCAGCTGCCAACTACATTTAATTCCATTCACCACCAGTCTTTGGGCCTGGCCATCCAGATAGTTTTTTACCCAGTGACGTGTCCACCCATTCAGGCTAGGAGCAGACAGTTTCTCCAGGAGGATGCTGTGGGAGACAGTGTCAAATGCTTTACTAAAGTCCACCTAGACAACATCCACAGCCTTTCCCTCATCCACTCAGCAGGTCATCTTGTCGTAGAAAGAGATCCAGCTCATCAAGCAGGACCTGCCCTTCAAGAACCCATGCTGTACCTGCTTCCAGTCTAACTTAACATAGAAAATCTGGATAATTAAAGCTATATAGAATAGAATAGAATAGAATAGAATAGAATAGAATAGAATAGAATAGAATCAACCAGGTTGGAAGAGACCTTCGAGATCATCGTGTCCAACCTATCATCCAACATTACCCAATCAACTAAACCATACAACCAAGCATCCTGTCAAGCCTCGCCCTGAACACCCCCAGCAACGGCGACCCCACCACCTCCTCAGGCAGCCCATTCCAGTGGGCAATCACTCTCTCTGTGTAAAACTTCCTCCTAACCTCCAGCCTAAACCTCCCCTGGCGCAGCCTGAGACTGTGTCCTCTTGTTCTGGTACTGGTTGCCTGGGAGAAGAGACCAACCTCTGCCTGACTACAACCTCCCTTCAGGTAGTTGTAGAGAGCAATAAGGTCACCCCTGAGTCTCCTCCTCTCCAGACTAAGCAATCCCAGCTCCCTCAATCTCTCCTCATAGGGCTTGTGCTCCAAGCCCCTCACCAACCTTGTTGCCCTTTTCTGGACACGCTCCAGCAAGTCAACATGTATGTGAATGTTCCATTTCCATTCATTGCTATTACTATTCTAAGTCTATGTACTGAAAGAAGAGCTACATCTCATTTATAGAGAAGGTTTATTTCATTAACTCTGTATGTACAGGTAGGAGAACTGCCTAGAGGAACAGAGGTACCATTAAGCCTAGGTACTGGATATACAATTGAACAAATACAGTCCCTGACAGAGTGAGGGAGCAGATGAGGGAAATACTGGTAAATTATACTTAATTCTTTTAAATTACCACAATTTTAGATACTTAAGGATAACTTATTTCCTAAGGTTGATACTCAGTTGCTTTAAATATTTAACCAAGACTAAATGATCCTTAAAGATATGCAGGAAGTCAAAGGCATTCTCAAGTAATTGCTAGATGAGGCTCTTTATCCTGTTTTACAGAGAGTAGGAAATCTTTGTGAGCTTTGGTCACAAACAGAGCTTCAGGAAAAGCAATCAGTTGATTCCATGCCTTTTGGCTCAAAGGAATAAATATAGGCAGTCTTTTCAAACAACTCTCCTATATATGACCATAGTAATAGCATGAAAAGCTTCTTTATAGGTGTAAAACATAGTTTTTAACAGCATACAACTAGGTCCAGAACAGATGAGCTGGGGTACACCCATCCTGGGTCAGGAGAAGAACTGAAAGAGCCCAGCCCATGAGGACAAAAGAAACTTGATCCAGGTGGGCAGAGAAGGACTTGGTTTCTCCCTCCCAGGTGGAGGGGTCCCCTGGGTCAAAGGTGGTCTATTCCATTCCCCCTTCCCGTCCAGCAAGCCTATAAAAGGCAGGACATTTGGTGTTGGTGCCCTCTGCTGCTGCCTTGCCTGCTCAAAAGAAGGTCAACTTCTGTTGGTTTTCCTGCCTGGCCCTCTCTCCATGCTGCATCCACGCTTTCTAAAGGACTGAATCCACTTACATCCAGGGAAATACAAGGCCATCCAGGCTTGGTTTTGCATATTTTCCTATCCATCCTTGCCCCTTACCCTCCCTGTTGTTGCTATATATATAATTTTGTTAAAAAATTTACCTCTCCTACTTCCAAACCAAGTCCAAACTATTTCTTTTGTAGATTCACCTCCTTCCCTTTTCCCCTACCCCACCCTGTTTTGTTCTTTTCTCCCTTTTCCTTCCCTTTCCTTACTAGGGAAAGAAAGCAGGAGCAGGGGAGGAGTTCTCAACCTATTATCATCTGATCTCTTAAACTCCAGTTAAGGCTCAAGCCAGCACAACAAGACAGTTGGATTCCTCACCCCCTACCAACAGTG
The DNA here is from genome assembly GCF_014839835.1 of Dryobates pubescens. Lineage (NCBI taxonomy): Eukaryota > Metazoa > Chordata > Aves > Piciformes > Picidae > Dryobates > Dryobates pubescens. The sequence continues at coordinate 4,112,038 of NC_071623.1, read as the reverse complement.
GTAGAGAATCATCAATTCCCTGGGACCTGTAGCACACATATGGAAATAAAAACACTCTGAGTGAACAGGACACAGGATTCAAACATGACTTTAATGTTCTGCTAAAACAGTCTTACAGGGCAGTAGACTCCACACATGAAAATCAAAGGCCTGAAACAGCAAGAATTGCACACACTGACATTTCTGTGGGAGAAAGTTCCTGCATTCAACAGTCTCTTTTTTGATGAATAAATGATCCAAATATTGCTTCTCCCAGGGTTCCCAAGCAACACATGTGACACTCTTAAAGGCAGTTACTTTTCAGTCTGCCTGCTGTGAAACCACACATATAAATACTTCATAATACAGCTTATGAAAACTTTTCAAAGGCAATTGTCTTTCTTGTGAGACACCTTTCACTGGGTTTACATAGCTCCTGTTAAAGTGCAAGTGCAGGAATCATCATCTGTGAGAAACTGAAAAGATTAATAGGAGCTGGTGAGAGGCCTCAAGCATAAGCCCTATGAGGAGAGGCTGAGGGAGCTGGGGTTGTTCAGCCTGGAGAAGAGGAGGCTCAGGGGAAACCTTCTTGCTCTCTACAACTACCTGAAGGGAGGTTGGAGCCAGGTGGGGGTTGGTCTCTTCTCCCAGGCAACCAGCACCAGAACAAGAGGACACAGTCTCAAGCTGCACCAGGGGAAGTTTAGGCTCGAGGTGAGGAGAAATTTCTTCCCAGAAAGAGTAATTGGCCATTGGGATGTGCTGCCCAGGGAGGTGGTGGAGTCCCCATCCCTGGAGGTGTTCAAGAGGGGATTGGACGTGGCACTTGGTACCATGGTTAAGTCACGAGGTCTGTGGTGACAGGTTGGAGTTGATGATCTTTGAGGTCTCTTCCAACCTTGGTGATTCTGTGATTCTGAGCAATTCTCATACATAAGTCATTGCAATTTATAATATTATATTTATTATCAAAGTGCAATGAAGCCAACACATGTGGCTAAAGAAGCCTGAAGAAACAACTGTTGCTAGTATTATTATTATTGTACTACGAAAGAGTGATGTATAGCTGCATTCAGCCCCAAATACTTCAGCTTCAGTTTTAGACTGGAAAATATCATGGTCATGCCATGGAATCAAGCCAACAAAAAGCCCCTTCTACCTATTTCTTAAAAGGACCTCTCTTCTCTACAATTATACTGCAGAACTTTGTTAAGTGCAATACCATCAATCATAGAATCATAGAATCAATAAGGTTGGAAAAGACCTCAGAGATCATCAAGTCCAACTTGTCACCTAACACCTCATGACTGACTAAACCATGGCTTCAAGTGCCAAATCCAATCCACTTGAACACCTCCAGGGATGGTGACACCACCACCCTGGGCAGCACATTCCAATGGCAAACAACTCTCTCTGTGAAGAACTTTCTCCTCACCTCCAGCCTAAACCTCCCCTGGCACAGCTTGAGACTGTGTCCTCTTGTTCTGGTGCTGGGTGCCTGGGAGAAGAGACCAACCTCCTCCTGGCTACAACCTCCCTTCAGGGAGTCGGAGACAGCAAGAAGGTCTCCCCTGAGCTTCCTTTTGTCCAGGCTAAACAACCCCAGCTCCCTCAGCCTCTCCTCACAGAGCTGTGCTCAAGGCCTCTCCCCAGCTTTGTTGCCCTTCTCTGGACACATTCAAGTGTCTCAATGTCCTTCTTAAATTGATGGGCCCAGAACTGGACACAGGACTCAAGGTGTGGCCTAAGCAGTGCTAAGTACCGGAGCAGAATGACTTCCCTGCTCCTGCTGGCCACACCATTCAATGATTCAGCCAATCTTCCTTCTAAGGCATACTTCTTAGCCACACAATGCTCAAGCACACTCACAACTGCCAAATTAAGGGTCAAAACCACCTCTTCTTTACTTTTACATGTTAGCAAAAGATCCATCAAAACACCAGCTTTGAAGACAAATCAATATCCTCAGATCCTCCTTCTGGTTATTTAGTTAGAACCACCATGGCAGCAAAAGAGTTTTAATTATATTAGGGTGGGGGGCAAAATTGCATTATTAAGAAAACATCAAGCAGTTCTTTTCTTAAAGCCTATTAAGGCTAATAGACCTTAAGCCTTGGTCTGGCAAGTGTTCAGTCAGACAGGGAAAAACAGTCATGATACTGTCAGCAGTACAGGGCAAGGAGCCCCAGCTGGATTGCATCTACTTTTCTAGCTGGAAGGAAATCTCTGGGGAAAAAGAACTGAGAAATAACCACCTTGTGTTCAAAAACACCTGGTATATCTGAGGAATAAAGCCCCTTTTTTGTTGTATTTTGTTATCCCACCAGGAGGGAATTGGAGAACACAAAAGAGAGAAGGACCTGCTGCTTCCCTGAATACGGTGCTGCTAATAGCAGTTCCCTAGGGCTCCTCCTATTCACCACAGGTCTGTTTCAGAGGCCCAAACTTGTAATAAACACTTGTCTTCAGAAGGTTACCTTGAGCAATGTGCAGGAATTTGACCATGCTAAGATCTGCAAATACTGGGCATCATTGCCTCAGAGTTGCTCTGCAGAACAGCCTTCTGGGGATCATCAGTGGCACTCCACATCATGGCATCTGATCAGCCTCTGAAGCCATTGCTGTGATTAAACTAGCCCACAGCCAGACCAAAGGAAGAACAATGACAATCTCTAGTATACTATTCAGACTAGATACTTTTTAGCCTAAGCAAGTTTTCTTTCTTTCTTCAGTCCTTCATTCCTAGGACTATCCATACAGCTGACAGTTTTCAGTGCATTTATAGAATCATAGAATCATAAAGTGATCTAGATTGGAAGGGACCTCCAAAGGTCACCTAGTCCAAACCCCTCTGCAGTCAGGAGGGGCATACTCAACTAGATCAGGTTGCCCAGAGCCCTGTCGAGCCTCACTTTGAATACCTCCAGAGATGGGGCCTCAACTACCTCCTGGGCAACCTGTTCCAGTGTTCCACTACCCTCATGGTAAATAACTGTTTCCTAACATCCAATCTAGTTTGAAGCCATTGGCCCTTTGTAAACAGTCTCTCTCCATCCTTCTTGTAGGCCCCCTTCAGGTACTGGAAGGTGGCAATTAGGTTTCCTTGGAGCCTTTCTCCAGGTTGAACCACCCCAGCTGCCTCAGCCTGTCTTCATAGCAGAGGTGTTCCAACACCCTGATCATTTTTGTGATGCTCCTCTGGACCTGTTCCATCAGGTCCATGTCCTTCTTGTATTGAGGGCTCCAGATCTGGGTGCAGTACTGCAGGTGAGGTCTTACCAGAGCAAAGTGGCAGAATCACCTCTGGATCTGCTGGCAATGCATCTTTCACCTTCTGGGCTGCAAGTGCACACTGCCTGCTCATGTCCAGCTTCTCATCCATCAGCACCCCCATGTGCTTTTCCACAGGGCTGCTTTCTATCACCTCATCCCCCTGTCTGCATTGATAATGAGGATGGTTCCAGCCTAGCTGCACAACTCCGCATTTGCTCTTGTTGAACCTCATGAGGTTCACCTAGAATCACCACACCAGCTTGTCCAGGTCCCTCTGGATGGCATCCTGTCCCTCTGGCACCACTCAGCTTGGTGTCATCTGCAAACCTGCTGCTGGTGCACTCAGTCCTGCTGTCTGTATCACTGATAAAAATATGAAACAGTATAGGTCCCAGTACGGATGCCTCAGGGACACCACTTGTCACTGCTCTGCATCTGGACTTCAAGCTGTTGAGCACTACCCTTTGGATGTGACCATCCACCCAATTCCTTAATAGTCTGCTCATCACATCCATCTCTCTCCAAGTAGGATGTTGTGGGGGACTGTGTCAATGGCCCTGCAGAAGTTCAGGCAGGCCACATCCATAGGTCACCCCTTGTCCACTGACATAGTCACTTTATCATAGAAAGAAGGACAAGTACTGGAATGTCCATACAGAGACACTTCAGTCATTAATTCCCCCAAGATCTCTTAGTAACTTTGCAAACAAAGGAACAGAAGAAACCTTCCCATGCTGCTCGGCACCAGCTGCTGGGCATCACAGGGTACCTGGGATCCTAGGCATGCAGGGTGGGTGCCAAGGAAGCAGGGAGATGCCCTGGTGCAGAAGAGAGAAATGAGTTCAAGGTGGCATGAAAGTAGTGGCACATTTGCTTGACAGCATCTAGCAGGGACCTTCCCAAAAGAGTTTTGTCACATATATCAACTTCTAACTCAATAATTACCTCCAATGTTAAAATTGACTCATCTGCATCTTAAGCTTGAAGAGGCACCCATTGCCACAGCTCTCTAAACTGGGCAGAGGCAAACAGCCAAAAAAGCATCCAAGCTCACTCTGTTTGGCAGAGGAAGCTGCTTTTGTCATGCATGACCCACGTGAACAACAGCTGGCTTTTCTTGCTGGCTGGTTCTGCACACAGACCAGACTTCCTTCTTCCCATCCAAGCTCAACATTTCTCACTACAGCAAACTTAATTATCTGTTAATCATCACAAAAGTCAGAAACAAACATAAAAGCAGATGTAAATACATATTTAAAAAATAAAACAGCAGGCCATGTCAGGTACCCATTTATCTAAATTAAAATCTATCCATTTCAAGGTAATAAGGAGCACAAACCTACTGATCCTATTAAATACAGCTGAAACACATCTTACAGCAATGGGTTTTGTCATAACAGAAGGTTAATCTAATGATCTCATGCCATATTTAGAATAGAATAGAATAGAGTTAACCAGGTTGGAAAAGACCTTTGAGACCATCGAGTCCAACCTATCACCCAACACCACCTCATCAACTACGCCATGGCACCAAGAGCCTCATCCAGGCTCTTCCTAAACACCTCCAGGGATGGTGACTCTACCACCTCCCTGGGCAGCACATTCCAATGCCCAATCTCTCTTTCTGGGAAGAATTTCTTCCTAACATCCAGCCTAAACCTCCCCTGGCACAGCTTGAGACTGTGTCCTCTTGTTCTGGTGCTGGTTGCCTGGGAGAAGAGACCAACCCCCACCTGGCTACAACCTCCCTTCAGGCAATGAGGTCTCCCCTGAGCCTCCGCTTCTCCAGGCTAAGCAACCCCGGCTCCCTCAGCCTCTCCTCACAGGACTTGTGCTGGGCTCTCCTCGTAGGGCTTTGATGGTTATTAGAAGTAGTCAAATTTTACTCCAGGGGTTGGTTTGTTGTGGTATGGGCTTTGTTTGCTTGGGTTTTGTCATTTGATTGTTCAGGGGGTTTTGTCAGAGTTGGGTTTGTTTGGCCTATTTCTTCAGTGTTCTGCACTTCTTTTCCACATCTCCAACTGAGACACATAAGAAATCTTCATGGCATTTAAAGATCTGCAGCATTTTTTCCTACTGCTAGCTGCAAATAATAGGAAAGCAAGGATTTCAGTACATTTGAGCATTTTTTTCCCTCCTACAGCACTATTTCAAATTGCATTTCTCTTTCAAGCCTCCTAGGCTGTTTGTTACAGCCTTTGAAAATGATCATTTGGATTTGGATTAATTGATGACTCAATTATGTTGATGAGGTTCTCTTCCAAGTGGTGCTGCATAGTTTCCAGTCAGTTGAGAGAGTGTTGGCCATCCACACTGTGGTCAAACCAGGTCATACAAAAGTAATCAAAGCCTTTTTTCAACAATACCCATATAGATGAAATCTTAATAAACTGCTATATCCAACAAAACAGATTCTAAGACTTTCAGGACAAGTTTAGCTGCATAGCCTAAACTAGCTTCTAATAGGGGGGGGAAATCAAAACTAAATAAAAATCAAGCAAACAAACAAACCACATACAACCTGCCCCCTCATCATTATCAGAAACAGAGAGAACAAAGCATCTGGGAAGGATTGGGTTAGAAGGGACTCTCAAAGGTCATCAGCAAGGGCCCTGTAGAGTATGTACACCCTTTTCCCTGTGAAAAGGGAGCCAGAGGCTTTCTGGGACTCATCTCTTCCTTCCTGCATGGTTTGACATCAGCTTGGCCTCAGGTCTCAAGGTCTTAAAAGAGCCCCAGCTATAGCCCCAGAGTGGAGCTGGACCAAGCTTACATCCAGATGTTTGATGGTGGACCAAGCAAACAGGAAAGGAAGACCAAAGACGAGATGTGTCCACTGCCCTGACCCTCCCTTCACTCTTCCTCACCACCTGTAGTATGCAGGAGTCATAGAATAGAATACATAGAATAAACCAGGTTGGAAGAGACCTTCAAGATCATCGCGTCCAACCCATCACCAATCCAACACCGCCCAAGCAACTAACCCACAGCACCAAGCACCCTGTCAAGTCTTCTCCTAAAAACCTCCAGTGATGGCGACTCCACCACCTCCCCAGGCAGCCCATTCCAATGTGCAATCACTCTTTCTGTATAGAACTTTTTTCTAACATCCAGCCTGAACCTCCCCTGGCGCAGCCTGAGACTGTGTCCTCTTGTTCTGGTACTGCTTGCCTGGGAGAAGAGACCAACATCTGTCTGTCTACAACCTCCCTTCAGGTAGTTGTAGAGAGCAATAAGGTCACCCCTGAGTCTCCTCTTCTCCAGGCTAAGCAACCCCAGCTCCCTCAGCCTCTCCTCGTAGGGCTTATGTTCCAAACCCCTCACCAACTTTGTTGCTCTTCTCTGGACTCGTTCCAGCAAGTCAACATCCTTCCTAAACTGAGGGGCCCAGAACTGGACACAGTACTCGAGGTGCGGCCTAACCAGTGCAGTGTACAGGGGCAGAATGACCTCCCTGCTCCTGCTGGCCACACTGTTCCTGATGCAGGCCAGGATGCCATTGGCCCTCTTAGCTGCCTGGGCACACTGCAGGCTCATGTTCAGTCTACCGTCGACCAGCACCCCCAGGTCCCTCTCAGCCTGACTGCTCTCCAGCCACTCTGACCCCAGCCTGTAGCTCTGCATGGGGTTGCTGTGGCCAATGTGCAGAACCCAGCACTTGGATGTGTTAAATCTCATGCCGTTGGACTCTGCCCAACTGCCCAGCCTGTCGAGGTCCCTCTGCAGAGCCTCTCTAACCTCCAGCAGATCAACTCCTGCCCCCAGCTTGGTGTCGTCAGCAAATTTACTGATGATGGACTCGATGCCCTCGTCCAGATCATCAATAAAGATGTTAAAGAGCATGGGGCCCAGTACTGATCCCTGGGGCACACCACTGGTGACTGGCTGCCAGCTGGATGTGGCACCATTCACCACCACTCTCTGGGCTCGGCCCTCCAGCCAGTTCCTAACCCATCGCAGTGTGCTCCCATCCAAGCCATGGGCTGACAGCTTGGCCAGGAGTTTGCTATGGGGAACGGTGTCAAAGGCCTTGCTGAGGTCCAGGTAGACTACATCCACAGGCCTGCCCACATCCACCAGGCGGGTCACCTGATCATAGAAGGAGATCAGGTTGGTCAGGCAGGACCTGCCCTTCCTAAACCCATGCTGGCTGGGCCTGATCCCTTGGCCATCCTCTAAGTGTTGTGCGATTGCACTCAGGATGACCTGCTCCATAATCTTTCCTGGCACTGAGGTCAGGCTGACAGGCCTGTAATTCCCTGGCTCATCCAACCGGCCCTTCTTGTGGATGGGTACCACGTTGGCCAGCTTCCAGTCAGCTGGGATCTCTCCAGTGAGCCAGGACTGATGAAAAATAATGGAGAGTGGTTTGGCCAGCTCATCTGCCAGCTCTCTCAGCACCTTAGGATGGATCCCATCTGGTCCCATGGACTTGTGGGGGTCCAAGCTGCTGAGGAGAGCTCCTATCACTTGCTCATGGAACACAGGGAAACCATGCAGCTCCCTGGCTCCCTCTGCCAGTTCTGCAGGCCAGCTGTCTGGTAGACGTTCTTTCCAGGTAGTAAAAACTGAGGTAAAGAAGGTGTTAAGTACCTCTGCCTTTTCCTCATCCTGTGTTACAACATTTCCTTCCATGTCAACCAAGGAGTGGAGGTTGTCCCTGCCCTTCCTCTTGCTATTAATATATTTATAGAAGGACTTTTTGTTGTCCTTCACATCAGAGGCCAGTTTAAGTTCCAAATATGCTTTTGCCTCCCTAATTTTCCTCCTACATGCCCTAGCAACCTCTTTAAACATTCCATGGGTTGCCTCACCTTTCTTCCAAAGATGATACACCCTCTTTTTTTCCCTTAGTTCAATTAAAAGTTCATTACACAGCCAGGCTGGCCGTCTGCCCCGGCGGCTCCTCTTCCGGCACATTGGCACAGCCTGCTCCTGAGCCTTCATCAGCTCTTTCTTGAAGCAGGTCCAGCCCTCCTGGACCCCTTTATTTTTAAGGGCTTTCTCCCAAGGAACCCTCTGAATTGTTTCCTTGAGCAACCTGAAGTCCGCCCTCCGGAAGTCCAGAGTGGAGGTCTTCTTGCTGGCCCTCTTAGCTTGACTGAATACTGAAAATTCTATTATTTCATGGTCACTGGCCCCTAAACAGCCTCCGACCACCACATCACCCACCAGCCCTTCCCTGTTGGTGAAGAGGAGGTCAAGCATAGCCTTGCCCCTGGTAGGCTCACGCAGCACCTGGGATAAGAAGCTGTCCTCCATGCAGTCTAAGAACCTCCTAGACTGCCTCCTCTCTGCTGTGTTGAGATCCCAGCAGATGTCAGGCAGGTTGAAGTCGCCCATAAGGACAAGGTCAGGAGATCTTGAGACAGCCTTAAGCTGTCTATAGAATGCTTCATCGACATCATCCTCCTGGTTGGGTGGTCTATAACAGACTCCAACCAGGATGTCTGCCCTACCGGTCTTCCCTCTAATTCTTGCCCACAAGCATTCAACCTGATTGTCCCTAATCTCTAGCTCAATGGCATCTAGTGCCTCCCTGATGTACATGGCCACCCCTCCACCCCTTCTTCCTTGTCTATCTCTCCTGAAAAGCCTGTAGCCATCAATTGCAGCACTCCAGTCATGTGAGCTATCCCACCACGTCTCCGTGATGGCAACTACGTCATAACTTTCCTGCTGCAACAAGGCTTCCAGCTCCTCTTGTTTGTTTCCCATGCTTCGTGCATTAGTGTACATGCACCTCAGCTGGGCTGCTGGTTTGGCCTCTGACCCTAGCTTACTGCCCCCAGACTCTTGCCTGAGGGGACTAGTTTCAGCCCCTCCCCCCTTCGAAACTAGTTTAAAGCCCTGTCGATGTCATCATCTGTCTCTAATTTGAATACCAACACCCAGCCTCCAATCCAGAAGACAAAGAGCAGCTTTAGGGTCTCCTTCCAGATGGTGACCTGAATCAAAAGCTACTTGCTGAAGATACTCCTTCACTGGTTTCCTTCTTGTAGAAGGAAAACATTGTGAATACATGCCTGGGCCTAAAGTAGTTCATTTTTATTATCAGAAAGGATAATCTATGTTGCAGTAGCAGTCAAGCAGTAAGTGTTGGAACTTTTCAGTCCCAAAGCATGGAGTTACACACCTACAAACAGACAGAGCTTCCAAGACAACATATTTGACTTTTTTTTCAGCTGCTGGCAACCACATTCATTTCATCTGTTCCAACAGCTTTTCCTAACATTGCAAGTCACTAACCAGACCCTGAGGGGTAAGTCAGCCCTCTGCTAAGCAGGAGCTGTACCTTGTAGGTGGAATGGCAATCACTCAAGCACAAACAGCAACACGTCCAGGTCCTTGCTGTGCTCCGACAGCAGACTCAACAGGGCTCCCACCCCGAAGGGGCTGCAAGTCTTACTGAAGTGCCAAATATCCACCCACATCCTTCAGGGACTAATGCCACTGGTAGAAGGCAGATTCCTCCCCATCCCTCACAGTGCCTGGGTATAGTATGCCCCAGCCAGGCTGGGGGCCACCAAAGTGGTGTGGTGCCTCCCTCCCCAGCCAGCTCTGTCCTGCACCCCAGCAAGGTGAAACAAGCCAATAACAGCAATGAGGTCAGCCACAGCCCAGCCCTTCCCAGACACCAACCCAGACAAGGCAGAGAAACAGTTTTCTCATGGGAGGGAACAGGGCACTCAGAGTGGGTTACAGCCTTGCCTAACATGAGGATACATAAACATGCAGTGTGGCTACAGCAAAGTGCCCACTTACCACCACCTGTTCTCAACCATCGTGTCACAACTCTGGAGAGCCCAGCAAGCAAGACTTTATTCATGTGGCCTTTTGGATTAATCAAGTCTGCTTTTATGCAGGATGCATACCCTAGTTCTGTAAAATGAGAAAAAAGTTACAGGAGCTCCCAGCCACATCAGCAAGGAAGAGAATCCACTGGCTCCCTTACCCAAGAAACCACTGGCTGTTGCCAGACTCTCTCTCCTGGTTTGTTCTTTTTGCAGTGGTTTGATTTATTTTAATCTTCAGTTTAGGAAAGATGTGGAATTGCTGGAAGGTGTCCAGAGAAGGGCAACAAAGCTGGGGAGGGGTTTGGAGCACAGTCCTATGAGGAGAGGCTGAGGGAGCTGGGGTTGCTTAGCCTGGAGAAGAGGAGGCTCAGGGAAGACCTATTGCTGTCTGCAACTCCCTGAAGGGAGGCTGTAGCCAGCTGGGGGCTGGTCTCTTCTCCCAGTCAGTCAGCAACAGAACAAGAGGACATAGTGTCAAGCTGCACCAGGGGAGGTTTAGGCTGCATGTTAGGAAGAAGTTCTTCCCAGCAAGAGAGATTGGCCATTGGAATGTGCTGCCCAGGGAGGTGGTGGAGTCACCATCACTGGAGGAGACTGGATGAGGCACTTGGTGCCATGGTTTAGTTGATTAGATGGTGTTAGGTGATAATTGGTCTTGATGATCTCAGAGGTCTTTTTCAACCTGGTCTATTCTATTCTATTCTATTCTATTCTATTCTAGACTTTAAACATAGGAAAGGGAACCCCCATACCACAGTCCTGACATTCTGCAGTGTATAGAGCCCAGAGGTCTTCTTAGGATTTGCTATACTATATATTATATGACAAAGGTGCTATGATATTGCTGTACAAGCCATATAAAATTAGTATCATCAGCTAGTGATTTGGCTATTTCTCCTCAACCTTGCCAGTTTTACTTGAAGCCATAGATACTCAGGTCTACCGGTTAGAGAGAGTATACAACTGCCTCTAGCTAGATCTGTGTCTCTTTAAGAAAGCCTCTAGGGTGCTTGATGCTATGGTTTAGTTGATTAGATAGTGTTGGGTGATAGGTTGGACTCGATGATCTCAAAGATCTTTTTCAACCTGCTTAATCCTATTCTATTCTATTCTATTCTATTCTATTCTATTCTATTCTATTCTATTCTATTCTATTCTATTCCATTCCATTCCATTCCATTCCATTCCATTCTATTCCATTCCATTCTATTCTATTCTATTCCATTCCATTCCATTCCATTCCATTCCATTCCATTCCATTGCATTCCATTCCATTCTATTCTATTCCATTCCATTCCATTCCATTCTATTCTATTCCATTCCATTCCATTCCATTCCATTCTATTCTATTCCATTCCATTCCATTCCATTCCATTCCATTGTGGTGGTTTGAGCCTTAACTGGGACTTAAAAGCTCAGATGGGGGTAAGGCTGAGAATCCTTCCCTCATTTCCTTCCTCCTCTTCCCTAATAGAGAGAGAAAAGGGAGGGGAGCAAATCCCCCAAGAAATAATTTGGGTTTGGCTTGGAAGCAGAGAGGCAAATAATTTTTCTTTAAACAGTATATATATATTTATATATATATATATTTATATATATATATTTGTGTAACAATGACAGGCAGGGTTCACAAGGGTAAGAAACAAGGATGGATGAGAGAAAAAACAATATGAGATACAGAACCAGTCCTTTGCAAAGTGTGGAAGCAGCAAGAAAGAGAGCAATGGCTGCAATTCTCCTCCCTCTTATACCCCTGCTGGACAAGGCTGGGGGGGGGCGGGGGAAGTGAAACAGACCAAGTCAGTTTCCCAGGGGAGAAAAACTCCTTCCAGGGAGAGCAAAAAACTCTCATGAGCTTTCCCCCCCTGTTTTTTTTCCCAGGATGGGCATAGCCCACCACATCTATTCCATTCCATTCCATTCCATTCCATTCCAGTCTAGTCTAGTCTAGTTTAGTCTATTCTATTCCATTCTATTCTATTCTATTCTATTCTATTCTATTCTATTCTATTCCATTCCATTCCATTAATTTCTATTCTATTCTATTCTATTCTATTCTATTCTATTCTATTCTATTCTATTCTATTCTATTCTATTCTGTTCTGTTCCGTTCCATTCCATTCCATTCCATTCCATTCCATTCCATTAAGTCTAGTCTAGTCTAGTCTAGTTTAGTCTATTCTATTCCATTCTATTCTATTCCATTCTATTCTATTCTATTCCATTCCATTCCATTCCATTCCATTAATTTCTATTCTATTCTATTCTATTCTATTCTATTCTATTCTATTCTATTCTATTCCATTCCATTCCATTCCAGTCTAGTCTAGTTTAATCTATTCTATTCCATTCTATTCTATTCTATTCCATTCCATTCCATTCCATTCCATTCCATTCCATTCCATTCCATTCATTTCTATTCTATTCTATTCTATTCTATTCTATTCTATTCTATTCTATTCTATTCTATTCTATTCTATTCTATTCTGTTCCATTCCATTCCATTCCATTCCATTCCATTCCATTCCATTCCATTCCATTCCATTCCATTCCATTAAGTCTAGTCTAGTCTAGTCTAGTTTAGTCTATTCTATTCCATTCTATTCTATTCCATTCTATTCTATTCTATTCTATTCCATTCCATTCCATTCCATTCCATTCCATTCATTTCTATTCTATTCTATTCTATTCTATTCTATTCTATTCTATTCTATTCTATTCTATTCTATTCTATTCTGTTCCGTTCCGTTCCATTCCATTCCATTCCATTCCATTCCATTCCATTCCATTCCATTAAGTCTAGTCTAGTCTAGTCTAGTTTAGTCTATTCTATTCCATTCTATTCTATTCCATTCTATTCTATTCTATTCCATTCCATTCCATTCCATTCCATTAATTTCTATTCTATTCTATTCTATTCTATTCTATTCTATTCTATTCTATTCTATTCTATTCTATTCTATTCTATTCCATTCCATTCCATTCCATTCCAGTCTAGTCTAGTTTAATCTATTCTATTCCATTCTATTCTATTCTATTCCATTCCATTCCATTCCATTCCATTCCATTCCATTCCATTCATTTCTATTCTATTCTATTCTATTCTATTCTATTCTATTCTATTCTATTCTATTCTATTCTATTCTATTCTATTCCGTTCCATTCCATTCCATTCCATTCCATTCCATTAAGTCTAGTCTAGTCTAGTCTAGTTTAGTCTATTCTATTCCATTCTATTCTATTCCATTCTATTCTATTCCATTCTATTCTATTCCATTCCATTCCATTCCATTCCATTCCATTCCATTCCATTCATTTCTATTCTATTCTATTCTATTCTATTCTATTCTATTCTATTCTATTCTATTCTATTCTATTCTGTTCCGTTCCGTTCCATTCCATTCCATTCCATTCCATTCCATTCCATTCCATTAAGTCTAGTCTAGTCTAGTCTAGTTTAGTCTATTCTATTCCATTCTATTCTATTCTATTCTATTCTATTCTATTCTATTCTATTCTATTCTATTCTATTCTATTCTATTCTATTCTATTCCATTCCATTCCATTCCATTCCATTCCATTCCATTCCATTCCAAATCTTAGGATGAGGGGGAATGTTTGATATATATGACCTAGCTACATCCTAAGGATTGTGAATCAAGGAACAAAGAGATAAAAGGATGCTAGCATGGAATGCCATTATTTAATGGGAATGGGGAAAACTGAAACTGGGGGGAGGAGGGGAAGTGACTATGTAGATGTGGAGACTTGCCTGAATCTGTTCATTGCTCATTTCCAGAAGAGTTAACAGGGAAATAGTCTTCAACTACAAAGAGCAAAGACTCATTTTGAACACTAAGGAAACATAGCTTTTTATAATGACTTCTCAAAGTAGAAAACATAGAAATTATGGGCAAAAATACAAGGAAATATACATGTGTATCAACATGAGGGCGTGCAATGTGAGACCCTACACTGTATTTCTCATTACTTGGCAACAGTATATTGCTTTTAAATTGTTAAAAGCCTTTTTCAACAAATTTCAGCAGCTTCACAGGGTAAAAATAAAAATGCATTTTAGCAAAGAGCTTCAAGGTTTTAATTTGGTTTTCTTCCAGTCTCCTGGGAGAAAAAGTTTCTCATGTGATAATCCATAGTTAAATCCTCCAATTTTGCAGTGTGAGAGTTGGGCTGTAAGCAATCCAGGCAGAAGGATTCAGCATTTCCAACAGAGCACAATGCTGCTCCCATACCTAACAAGCCAGATCATACAGAAGCAATGGCATGTCTTTGAGTTTTCCAGGCCTCTTACCATCTCTGAAGATCAGTACATGAACCATTTGCCTCTGTCCTTTATTCCCACTTCTGACCATGGTATTATGTTAAAGCACAGAAACTACAGAGGCCAGAGGCTACAGCTGCTGAGAATCCACTGAAGGTTTTTGAGCTCTCTGAAAGCAGCTGGTAGTACTGATGTGCCTTCTGTGGATTTAGGCAATTAGATAGTCAGTTTAATGCTTCTTTCCCTTCACCACCACGTTACTATTACATGGTGTCATGTGGAAGCACTGTCAAACAACTTCTTTCAATATTTTGAAATATATAGCAAGCAGCTTGCAAGATTACAAAGAAATACCCTTCTATTAAAAGACAAACTTCATTTTATCAGCATACAACTTAAGGAGAAAAGAGCTGCTGGAATCATTGCTGCTTTGTGTTAGAATTACAATCTAAAGCTAAAAGATGACTTTGCTCAACCCTCTTCTGAAACTGCATACTATTTCCTCACTCAGGAAAAGAAAAGTTATTGTGCTATCTACAAGCATCCCCAGGATAAAGTAGTATCTAAACTTCTCTACAGTGCTAAAGGATTTGGTAATCACAAAGTCATCATAGAATCATAGAAACATAGAATTAATAAGTGCCAAGGAATCAATAAGGACCAAGTGCCACATCCAATCCCCTCTTGAACACCTCCAGGGATGGTGACTCCACCACCTCCCTGGGCAGCACATTCCAACAGCTAACAACTCTCTCTGTGAAGAACTTTCTCCTCACCTCCAGCCTAAACCTCCCCTGGCACAGCTTGAGACTGTGTCCTCTTGTTCTGGTGCAGGGTGCCTGGGAGAAGAGACCAACCCCCACCTGGCTACAACCTCCCTTCAGGGAGTTGGAGACAGCAAGAAGGTCTCCCCTGAGCCTCCTCTTCTCCAAGCTAAGCAACCCCAGCTCCCTCAGCCTCTCCTCACAGGGCTGTGCTCAAGGCCTCTCCCCAGCTTTGTTGCCCTTCTCTGGACATGTTCAAGAGTCTCAATGTCCTTCTTAAACTGAGGGGTCCAGAACTGGACACAGGACTCAAGGTGTGGCCTAACCAGTGCTGAGTACAGGGCACAATGACTTCCCTGCTCCTGCTGGCCACACTATTCTTGATGCAGGCCAGGATGCCATTGGCCTTCTTGACACACTGCTGGCTCATGTTCAGCCAGCTGTCAATCAGTGCATTTTAAAAGACCTTAGAAAGCCAACATAAATAGATTCTGAAGCAGGGTGGGAAATATTCAACAACAGTAAAACACCTCTGGGATTTTGTTTAGAAGGAGTTTTTTAGGCTTATCACTTAAGAATGTTCAGCAGCTTTATCGATGTGAAACTTTGAGGATCACTTTTGGGTGGGTAATCTTGTTAGACAGTTGCTGTCTGCACTGAATTCCTGGGACAACAATAAGTTAGCTTGGTGGGTGGTTTTTTTTTTCCCCAAAAATGATTCTGAATCATCTGCTTACATTTTAAAAAGCCATTTGCTGTCATCTGTGCTGTATGTCAAGTGGCACAGCTACATCAGAATTATGCAAAGGAAATAAGTGGTGAGTGACAGCCTGTTATTTCCCTACCAGAAATGAAAATGAGTACAGAGCGCTGGAGAGCGTAAGACCTTATTTACTAAGCACAGCATCTGCAGCAGGAGACCTGACAGATCCAGAAAGCTTCCTAGGGAAGATAAATTCTTACTTCTGTGTTTGGACAGGTTACTGTGTCCCCTTGTTCTGGTGCTGGTTGCTAGAGGGAAGAGACCAACCCCTTCCTGGCTACAACCACCTTTCAGGTAGTTGTGGAAAGCAATGAGGTCATCCCTGAGCCTCCTCTTCTCCAGGCTAAACAATCCCAGCTCCCTCAGTCTCAAGCTATGCCAGGGGAAGTTTAGGCTGGAGGTGAGGAGAAAATTCTTCACAGAGAGAATTGTTGGCCATTGGAATGTGCTGCCCAGGGAGATGGTGGAGTCCCCATCCCTAGAGGTGTTCAAGAGGGGACTGGATGTGGCACTTGAAGCCATGGTTTATTTCGTCATGAGGTGTTGGGTGATAGGTTGGACTTGATGATCTCTGAGGTCTTTTCCAAAGGTTGGACTTGATGATCTCCAAGGTCTTTTCCAACCTTATAGATGCCATGATATTATGATTCTCTGAAAAGGCCAAATTGTCTGTTAGTCCTGATAAAGAAAGTATTAGAGAACAGTTCTTTAATGCAAACCCAATGCAGAGTTTACTATCAGATAGGGTTATTGAATCACACCTGCCTAACAAAACACAGGGAAAGACTTTCAGTCTTTGAGATGATCACATGAGGACTAGAATAAGGACAAATGACATGGTGAAAAGAAGGACAGGGAAAGACATTGGGAAGTATGCAGCTTTTGTTAAAAAGCATCAGTCTCCAAAAGAGAGAGAGAGATGGGCTTGCATACTGTCTGAATTTTGCCATCTCTCCAAACTGTGATTAACCACAGGCTTGTGCTGTTTTGTGTTGTGCAGAACCCCTTCTGCAGAGGAAGAACACATCAATGCATCGACTTTGCTCTTCCAACAGAAGCTTCCAAGACCAGTTATCCCTCAAAGCTGTCCCGGTGAGTACACAGCAAAAAAAAGCACAGATCCTGCTGTTGGCCCCTGTCATAGCTTGAAAATGATGTTTTCTTCTGTCTTTTCCAGACACATATTTGAAAAGATTGATTGTTTTGTCACTGTCCAGGAGTAAACAGAGCAGCTTCTTCCAGCAGGATAAAAGCTTTCACAGTTGTTATACAATAAAAAAACCCACATTTGATAAAATTCATGAGGAACTAAGACATAAAGTGCCCACATTACCCTAGAAGTCAGGCAGTACAGGAATTATTCCACAAAAATGCTTGTTAACTAGAAAACGGGGGACTTCCACAGGGAAGTCATTGTGCCCCTGTACTCAGCACTGGTTAGGCCACACCTTGAGTCCTGTGTCCAGTTCTGGGGCCCTCAATTTAAGAAGGACATTGAGACACTTGAACGTGTCCAGAGAAGGGCAACAAAACTGAGGAGGGATTTGGAGCACAGCCCTGGGAGGAGAGGCTGAGGGAGCTGGGGTTGCTTAGCCTGGAGAAGAGGAGGCTCAGGGGAGACCTTCTTGCTGTCTACAACTCCCTGAAGGGAGGTTATAGCCAGGTGGGGGTTGGTCTCTTCTCCCAGGCACCCAGCACCAGAACAAGAGGACACAGTCTCATGCTGTGCCAGGGGAGGTTTAGGCTGGAGGTGAGGAGAAAGTTCTTCCCAGAAAGAGAGATTGGCCATTGGGATGTGCTGCCCGGGGAGGTGGTGGAGTCACCCTCCCTGGAGGTATTCAAGAGGGGACTGGACATGGCACTTGGTGCCATGGTTTAATTAGTCATGAGGTCTTGGGTGACAGGTTGGACTTGATGATCTTTGAGGTCTTTTCCAACCTTATTGATTCTATGATTCTATTCTAAATCCTTTTTTTTTCCCTTTTTTTTCTCTTTTTTTTCAAGTTGAACTCCTCCTTGGAATAGAATTTTAAAGGTAGGTTGTATCAGTTTGTGGCTGACGACTGTGCACACTGTGTTTTCAGAGGGGTGGCAAAAATCACGTGGCCCCAAAGCATAAGGATGAGTGGGAAGTGAGAGAAACAAGGCTGTGCTTCATTACCTTTAAAAGGAAGTAAAGCTGCCTCTCAACCTCCTTGCTTTGTGATTCCAACAGGTTACAAACTGTTACTTGAAAGGGGAAACAGAAGCAAAGCCGTTTTGCATTTTCACCGTGCTGTACAAATTCAGTTGCTAACCACGAAAGCAAGCCAGTCCTGCACGTATGAAACTAGCTGTACAAATTACAGGGATGGGTGAACAGCCACCTTGATTCACTGCCAATCCAAAGAAAAACCTGAAATAAAAACAAACAAGCAACCCCCTTGCTTTTCTAAACCAGAGCTAAACCAAGAGTTTCAAATATCTTTTCTTACTGCGGAAGATTTCCGGAACACTTCCAGTTGAACAGAACATTTCAGGTTGTTAGGTACAAACTAAAGTAAGGATAGGTGCCAAAGAGTGGGGATAGGAAGTGAGTGGCCCACTCATGATGTCACAGAAGACTGTTAAAGACTGGAAGGGACCTCAAATGCTCTTTAACATCTTTATTGATGATCTGGATGAGGGCATCGAGTCCATCAGCAGTAAATTTGCTGACAACACCAAGCTGGGGGCAGGAGTTGATCTGCTGGAGGGTAGAGAGGCTCTGCAGAGGGACCTCGACAGGCTGGACAGATGGGCAGAGTCCAACGGCATGAGATTGAACACATCCAAGTGCCAGGTTCTGCACATTGGCCACAACAACCCCAGGCAGTGCTACAGGCTGGGGTCAGAGTGGCTGAGAGCAGCCAGGCAGAGAGGGACCTGGGGGTGCTGGTAGATGGTAAGCTGACCATGAGCCTGCAGTGTGCCCAGGCAGCCAGGAGGGCCAATGGCATCCTGGACTGCATCAGGAACAGTGTGGCCAGCAGGAGCAGGGAGGTCATTCTGCCCCTGTACACTGCACTGGTTAGGCCGCACCTTGAGTCCTGTGTCCAGTTCTGGGCCCCTCAGTTTAGGAAGGAGGTTGACTTGCTAGAGCTTGTCCAGAGAAGGGCAACAAGGTTGGTGAGGGGCTTGGAGCACAAGCCCTATGAGGAGAGGCTGAGGGAGCTGGGGTTGCTTAGCCTGGAGAAGAGGAGACGCAGGGGTGACCTTCTTGCTGTCTACAACTACCTGAAGGGAGGTTGTAGTCAGGCAGAGGTTGGTCTCTTCTCCCAGGCAACCAGTACCAGAACAAGAGGACATAGTCTCAGGCTGCACCAGGGGAGGTTTAGGCTGGAGGTTAGGAGGAAGTTTTACACAGAGAGAGTGATTGCCCACTGGAATGTGCTGCCCGAGGAGGTGGTGGGGTCGCCATCGCTGGGGGTGTTCAGGGCGAGGCTTGACAGGATGCTTGGTGCCATGGGTTAGTTGATTAGGTGGTGTTGGATGATGGGTTGGACACGATGATCTTGAAGGTCTCTTCCAACCTGGTTTATTCTATTCTATTCTATTCTATTCTAAAAGATCATCTAGTCCAATGCCCCTGGCCAGAGCAGGATCACCTATACCAGGTCACACAGGAGCACATCCAGGTGGGTCTTGTATATCTCCGCATAGGGAGACTCCAAAACCTGCTCTGAGCAGCCTGTTCCAGTGCTCCATCACCCTCACAGTGAAAAACATCTTCCCCATGTTTACATAGAACCTCCTATGGCTCAACTTCCCACCCACTGCCCCTTGTTCTGTCACTGGGCATCACCGAGAGGAGCCTGGCTCCATCCTTTCAGCACTCACCTTTCACATATTTATAAACATTAATATGGAAGGTGCAAGTTCAGCTCCCAACCATCCAAGGGGCCATGCACCTCTAAGGACAAGATGTTGACTATGTAGTTACATGGGACTTTGTCTGTACAGACTCTTTGCATCATGAAGATGTCATTATGCTAAATGTAGAACTCAGAGTGGGATGGGGTGCCCAGACAATGCCTCATTTCTCACAGATATTTATTTTCACAGCTCAGAGTATCAGCAGCAGAAGCTGGAGACAGCTTCCACAGGCAGTATTATCTATGATCTGGTGCTCTGGGAATCTTCCACACCATACAGAATGTGAGAGGCAACTATCCTGGAAAGTCTGGACTAGAGATTCAGACCAGCTTCAAACAGAAGAAACTGAATCACAGTTCACAGAATGGTAGGGGTTGAAAGGGGACTTCTGAAGATCCAGTCCAACCCTCATGCTAGAGCAGGATCACCTAGAAAAAAAATCACACATGAACATGTACATGCAGAACTCTCTTATCTAATTATAGACATAAATCATTGCCATTTCCTTTGGAGAATTAGGAATATGGGTCTGAAATTTTCCCTTTCTCCAGCCAGTGATCAAGTTCATAACAGGCTCACTCTCCAGTCACCCAACAACCAAAGCTGCATTTGGGAGGCATGCTTGTTGTTTTATATAAGCAAGTCTGTCAGCCTGTGGACCATGACTTTCTTGCTGCTCCTCCTTCCCCCCTCCCAGAGGGCTGGCTGAGAAGCTGGTTTGCCCTCCTTCCCATCCCCCTCATCTAGAATAAAACAGATGGCAGAGGGACATGCAATAAAGTGCAAACAAAGACAAGTGACTAATTTTCCAAAAGGAGACAAAAATGAAACCATCAGCTTCAACACTTGAAGCTGTAAAGAATGCATAATTACTTTCTGAACCTCATTCTTCCATATAAGCAAATGCAGCAGTTGCTGCAGATACAATGGCCCTATGGCACGGGGACTACTCTCCAGGCAGGCTTGACAAGCAGCATTAGGACTACACCACAGTTCAACAGATGCAAGTAGAGAATGTGGCAAAAGCATCAAGGAGCGCATCACAGGCTTGCCCCACCTTTGCAGCAACCCTGCTTCCCAGTCAGGTTTTGCAGAGCTCCCCAGGAATTGCAGCAACACCTTTGAAATGCACTAGACAAGGAGCTTCCCCCCCCTGTAATAGATGTATGGGAAGCCCCATTCTGTGGGATTGTCATATTTGGGCTCAAAGAGTCTGGCATTTTGCAGACTGGAAAAAACAGAGCAGCTGGTATGGCTCATGAAGCAACAAAGCAAGGACCAAAGCCTCTTGGAGGGAGATATGTCACAGGAGTCACAGCAGGCATGCTGCAATTTATACAGCCTCAGTAGAAAACATGAAAGTGAGATAATTACACCAGGGAGATGAGGACAGAAGCTATTTTAGTGCTTCACTCTGTCCTTATTGTGTTTGTTTGTTTGTGGTTTATTTGTTGGTTTGTTTGGTTGGTTTTTTTTGCTCTGGTCCTGATGGAGTTGCTTCTTCCATCCTTCTTACTGGGGTCCAGAGGAAGAGGTCAAGTTCACCTTCCTTGGCAACTTGAGCAAGCCCTTAGGCTTTGCATTTCAGCCGCTTCAGTGGAAGCACTACCTACCTCCTGTTGATTTTGCTCCAGGAGCAATAACATGACACAGCAGGAATAGAGTGTGATAACTTTCAGGGGAAAGTCTGTCAGGCTTTGTCATTTTAGCCATTTGGGATTCTTTCTGTTTGCTGGAAGAATTTAAAGAGCCATCCAGAAAATTAAAGCAAGCATCATCTTTGTTGTGCCCAACACAAAACATACTGCGGCATATAACGCTGCCAACGCAAGAACGCTTTAAACGGAACATGACTAATAAAAGTACCAAATGCAGGCTTACTACACAACTTCTGTGTCTTGCATTCAAGGCACAGAAATGGACTTTTCTTGTGCCATCTGTAAGAAATCCGAGTGCCTTTCCTCAGGCAATAAATGTACTTTGTGCATCACTACGCTGGAGGCACCTACTCTCCAGGACCCTCAGATTTGCTTCCTTCGTATGTTACGCTGACATTCAGGGCGTTCTCCAAAGCCTATCTGTTTACTCATGCTTCTCCTGAGAGGTGCTTGGGAGACAGAATTCTGTATTAGAATCATAGAATCAGTAAAGTTGGAAAAGGCCTCAAAGACCATCAAGTCCAACCTGTCACCCAACACCTCGTGACTAAACCATGGCACCAAGTGCCATGTCCAATCTCCTCTTGAACACCTCCAGGGAAGGTGACTCCACCACCTCCCTGGGCAGCACATTCCAACGGCTAACAACTCTCTCTGTGAAGAACTTTCTCCTTGCCTCCAGCCTAAACTTCCCCTGGTGCAGCTTAAGACTGTGTCCTCTTGTTCTGGGGCTGGGTGCCTGGCAGAAGAGACCAACCCCCACCTGGCTATAACCTCCCTTCAGGTAGTTGTAGACAGCAAGAAGGTCTCCCCTGAGCCTCCTCTTCTCCAGGCTAAACAATCCCAGCTCCCTCAGCCTCTCCTCACAGGGCTTGTGCTCAAGACCTCTCCCCAGCCTTTTTGCCCTTCTCTGGACACGTTCAAGTGTCTCAATGTCCTTCTTAAACTGAGGGGCCCAGAGCTGGACACAGTACTCAAGGTGTGACCTAACCACTGCTGAATATAGGGGCAAAATGACTTCCCTGCTCCTGCTGGCCACACAATTCCCGATGCAGGCTAGGATGCCATTTGGCTTCTTGGCCACCTGGGCACACTGCTGGCTCATGTTCAGCCAGCTGTCAATCAGTACCCCCTATTATCTTTAGCTGATACCCATTCAATTGATTTTTCTGTGATTCTACAGTTGTTTGTGTTGTTTCTAAAAATTAGTCTGTTGTGACCTTCTACAAGTGGAAATTGTAAATAACACCAATTAATAGAGACTCAAACAGTGAAACATAAACAGTTTCTGAGATATTCCTCCAGCTGACTAATACCTTTCAGGTTGTCTCATTCCAGAGAGGGAAAGAGACTCAGTTCTTTTGAATATTCCTGTTACAAATTTAGAGGCACAAACAAGGCCAAAATATCAACAGCAAGGCTGTTTATGAACAGAATAATGTGGATGGAACAGAAAGAGGGGGAGAGAGAGGGGAAACTATAGGGAGAGAGAGGGGAAAAAATAGAGAGAGAGAGAAGAGGAACAGAGAAGTGGAAAGGATTTATATTACCACACCCCCCACAACCCCTCCCAAGACAGTTTGGGTCTGTGGAGGAAGGCTGCTGCTGCTTTGGTGTGGAGGAGATGTCATCCTTGTTGGCTGTGCTGTCCTCCACTGGAGGAGGGAACGGAGAGATCCCAAAGTCCAGGTCCTTCTCTGAGCAGCCTTTTCAGCTCTTAGGACACGGAGAGAGAGTTCTTCCTGGTCTGCTGCCTCCAGACTATATGGTGATGTCTTTTTTCCTGTGTCTGTCCATTTCTCTCCTGATATTTTTCTTCAGAGCAACACTGCTCAGGTCTTTTCCTTCTTTTGAGACAGTAGTTGCTCAGGTCTTTTATACATTTTTTTAGGTATGTCCAGGTGGTGAATCCATTGTCCTTTGCACCACCCTCCCTTTCCAGGGTAGCTGATGGGTAGAGATGGTCTCGTCTATGCACATTCCAGAGAGTCATTTTCCAGTGGCATCTGCCCAATGCACATCAGCTATCATCTGGGCAAGGAGCAAAGGTGATTTTATCTTTGTTGATTCACATCAAGAGAGACAAGATTTAGTCTCTTACACAGATCCATAATGTGGTCACTCCCATGTACTGAGATAGTATTACCCAAAACAGGGACTCCAACGCATTGCTTCCGCATGCCTATAGAATAGAATAGAATAGAATAGAATAGAGTAGAGTAGAGTAGAGTAGACTAGAGTAGAGTAGAGTAGAGTAGAGTAGAATAGAATAGAATAGAATAGAATAGAGTGGAATAGAATAGAGTAGAATAGAATAGAATAGAATAGAATAGAATAGAATAGAATAGAATAGAATAGAATAGAAGTGGAGTGGAATAGAATAGAATAGAGTGGAGTGGAATAGAATAGAGTGGAATAGAATAGAGTGGAATAGAATAGAATGGAATAGGGTAGAATGGAATAGGGTAGAATAGAATGGAATAGGGTAGAATAGAATAGAATAGAATTAACCAGGTTGGAAAAGACCTTCCAGATCGAGTCCAACCTATCACCCACCACCATCTAATCAACTAAACCATGGCACCAAGCACCCCATCCAGTCTCTTCCTAAACACCTCCAGTGATGGTGACTCCACCACCTCTCTAGGCAGCCCATTCCAATGGCCAATCATTCTTTCTATGAAGAACTTCTTCCTCACCTCCAGCCTATACAAACACTTGCTGATAGACAAAGAACTGGAAATAACTCTACCTCCTACTTAAGCATCAGATAAAGAACAAAAAAAAAATTTAACAATTAAAAAAAAATAAAGTTTTCACCCTGCAGGAATGAAGACTGGATCTGGAAAGCTAGCAGCTTTGCAATTTCTGCTTCACACTTCAAGCTGCTGATAGACGTTTACTTTGTATTCCAGGACTGGCAGGTTTGCAGCAGCTGCTTTCAGCTGTCAAGCAGCTTCTCCTACAAACCTGTCAGTCACCACTGCCTTCTCTCAGAGGAGGCTCTGTTACTTTAGGAGCCTTAGAAAGAGTCATTGGGAGAAAAAAATACTAAGGACAGGGCAATAAGAATCAAGTGAAAGTGCCCATCTGCTCATCTGTTGGGACACTAAGGTTCAGGCTGAAAGTATATAATCCTCTACCAGATCCAAGCACGAGCTCACCCTGCTTTGACAGAATGGTATAACCCCAAAGAGTACTATTTCTCTCTACTCATATTTAATGTGATGGATCATGAATAAGTTAGTTGCCATTAGCACGTCACATGGCTGGTATCTAAAAACACACAGCCACATCAAGAAGGACTTTTTACAAGCTCTTAAATACTTGTTTCAGAAGTAATTTTAGCACCCAAGCAAGGGTAGCACTAAGAACTAATTTATCATTCTGTGATTTAGTTTCACTTCCAGTAAGTATCTATACAGAAACAAGTGATAGAAACAGGATAGCTCAAAACCATAAGTCATAGAACCATAAAAGTGATAGAAGCAATAAGGTTGGAAAAGACTTCAGAGATCATCAAGTCCAACCTGACACCCAACACCAACCCAACCAACTAAACCATGGCTTCAAGTGCCACGTCCAATCCTTTTTTGAACACCTCCAGGGATGGTGACTCCACCACCTCCCTGGGCAGCACATTTAGTAGCTTAGTAGTCCTGAGGTGTTGGGCAACACGTTGGACTTGATGATCTCTGAGGTCTTTTCCAACCTTATTGATTCTATGATTCTATGATATGTGCTGCCCAGGGAGATGGTGGAGTCACCATCCCTGGAGGTGTTTAAGAGGGGACTGGATGAGGCACTTGGAGCCATGGTTTAGTTGATTAGATGGTGTTGGGTGATAGGTTGGACTTGATGATCTCAAAGGTCTTTTCCAGCCTGGTTAATTCTATTCTATTCTTTAAAAGGTAAATAAATAACTAAATAAATAGTATAATGCACTAGAAGCTTCAAGTCTTCCCAAAGCTTTCCTATGACAGCTGCATAGCTGAAAGATTCACCAAAGTAAATTAATTGCTCAGAGATCAGAGCTCCAAGTTTTCCATGCTTCATTTCAAAGTCTTATGTCAGGTACAGGGTCATAAGGAGACAAAGCTCTTCTGCCCTGTGGTGTGTCTGCTTTGTGAGGCGAGAGCTCAGCAGAGTCACATGGCAGTCACAGCTGCAGTACACTGCATCAGTATGCCCACAGCATCTGTGTGTATCACCTGAGAGTGGATCCTCCCTGCACTAAATGCATGCAGAAGATCATTCCTGCTGCTAAGAGAAGGCAATACAAATGTGCAATGTAGGGTAGCAGGGAAGTACTCCTGCAGCTATGTGCAGCCATCTGAGGAGAGGCTGAGGGAGCTGGGGTTGCTTAGCCTGGAGAAGAGGAGGCTCAGGGGAGACCTCATTGCTGTCTCCAACTCCCTGAAGGGAGGCTGTAGCCAGGTGGGGGTTGGTCTCTTCTCCCAGGCAACCAGCACCAGAACAAGAGGACACAGTCTCAGGCTGCACCAGGGGAGGTTTAGGCTGGATGTTAGGAAGAAGTTCTATACAGAGAGAGTGATTGCCCATTGGAATGGGCTGCCCGGGGAGGTGGTGGAGTCGCCATCATTGAAGGTGTTCAGGAGGAGACTTGATGGGGTGCTTGGTGCCATGGGTTAGTTGTTTAGGTGGGTTGGATTGTTTGATGGGTTGGATGTGATGATCTTGAAGGTCTCTTCCAACCTGGTTTATTCTATGTATTCTATTAACTGAAGCACTCTAATGAATTTGCTTCAAACATTTAGAAGCCAAGCCTACAGCAGAGGGACAGATGCCAGCTCTCCTGCATCCTAATCCATTGTTTACAGGATCATCCTTCATACTCCCACATCAGTCAGTGGAGGGTCTCCATCCAACTTGGACCAAAAAAAAATCCACCAAACTTTGTGACTTGAAGTCCTAGGCACAGCTCTCCAAATGGCTCTGTAACCACTGTCTTGGTGGGAAGATCTTGTCACATTGGACATGGCACTTGGTGCCATGGTCTAGTTGTGAGGTCTGTTGGGACAGGTTGGACTTGATGATCCTTGGGGTCTCTTCCAACCTTGGTTATACTGTGATACTGTGATACTGTCACAATACTGATGTCTCCCTCAGTTGGAGCTATACACTTTTGTCTGCACAGCAGCCTGTGGGGACCATCCTGGACACCTGCTGCTGGGGTTGTGAGGGCAACAGCAGAAGGTCTTAATACTCCACGTAGAAACTGAAGGACATACGTTCAGATGGGTACCACTAAAGAGAAGGTTATGTCCCACAAACAGGAGACCTTAGCACAACTATCTAGGGAACAGTAGTACACTATGACCTTGGTGTGGTAGTCTTGAATGCTGCTAAATGAAATCTGAGCATACCAGATGATAATCTCAAAACCACACAGAGAAGCATAATCACTGCACAGGGCAAGTAAGCATCTTTCTGTTACCGTGCTTCTCATACAGAGTCCCCAGATCACTGCAGTGCTAAGGAAACTTACTTATTTCTACACAGCAGTTTTGCAAACCTGCCCATAGTATTTTCCTTACTCAGCCTGAAACTGCATAATCTTTCAAAAGCTATTAATCAGCTTTCATTATCTCTAAATTGATTCTTGCTTGCTTGCAATTAAGGACTAATATCTGAAGAGTGAGAAATGTATAAGGTAATTAACCATAATGAGTAACTGTTCTCAGATACAATCAGCTGCTGAATATCAACACAAGGCTTAGGTTTCCCAAAGAACTTTTTTTTTTTCCTATATATTTATACAAGTTCAGAAATGAAGATTTCTTTAGCAGAGGTTGAACGTTCACCAGAGAACACCATATGTGCCTACTCCTTCTCAGGAAGGCAGCTGGCTACAGACAAAAATATTCTTAAACTAGCAATTACTGTGGATTCAGAAGGTTTTTGGGGTGACACTGGCATAAAGAAAGACCTATTTTTATGGCTGTGAAGTACACCTCAAGTTCAGAGAGAGAGGCATGGAGAGAAAGGGAGTAGCTGCGTGCTGCAATTACATCAGGTACAGGACAAAATCCTGCTTAGCATTTTGCAAATATCACCACGTAAAACACATTTCCTTCCCTTGCTCCTCCATACAATTAAGTGTTGGTAAATTAATGATAACAAACCTTTTGGAGTAGGTCAACAGCATACTAATCATTCCCCACATTAGAATATCAAAACAAATTAGTGAGCTGGGTCCAAGGTTATAAACAGTGGATGATGAGCCACTTTTCAGCCACTCCCTCAAAATATCAGCAAGTTTTAGTGATGGAAGGCACATTTTTCCTCAGGAAAATTATTCACATATTTCCCTACATGTGCAGCACAAGTGCAACTCACTCACTGCACTCTAAAGTTTTTCACAGAAAAAACCCACTTAGGGATTTCATCAGACAGACCTTAAACACACAAGAACGTGTGGAACGTGCTGGAATGTGTCCAGAGAAGGGCAACAAAGCTGGGTTTGGAGCACAGCCCTGTGAGGAGAGGCTGAGGGAGCTGGGGTTGCTTAGCCTGGAGAAGAGGAGGCTCAGGGGAGACTTTCTTGCTGTCTACAACTACCTGAAGGGAGGTTGTGGGCAGGTGGGGGTTGGTCTCTTCTCCCAGGCAACCAGCACCAGAACAAGAGGACACAGTCTCAAGCTGCACCAGGGGAAGTTTAGGCTGGATGTTAGGAAGAAATTCTTCATAGAAAGAGAGATTGGCCATTGGAATGGACTACCTGGGGAGGTGGTGGAGTTGCCATCACTGGAGGTGTTTAAGAAGAGGCTGGATGGGGTGCTTGGTGCCATGGTTTAGTTCATTAGATGATGTTAGGTGATAGGTTGGACTTGATGACCTCAAAGGTCTTTTCCAACCTGGTTAATTCTATTCTATTCTATTCTATTCTATTCTATTCTATTCTATTCTATTCTATTCTATTCTATCCTATCCTATCCTATCCTATCCTATCCTATCCTAAGAAAAAACTTCAGGACAGAACTCACTAAAGGATGAAATCTGATCCTCTTACCGTGAACTTAAAATTCTGGTCTAAAGAGGTGGGAAGTCCTGCTTCAGTTGCAGTCTGTAAAGCACTCAGAAGCTCTTCTTGATAAGAAAGTAAGATGCACATTCCCAGAACATAAAGAAAATCTTTCATCACTATTTCACTGCTTTTTGCTTCCTGCAAAGCCATCAGAGGAGCTCTACTGTTTCTGTAGAGAAATTCATTAGCAGAACAAGTAACATCCAAGTTCTCTGCAATTTTCTTTGTCAGCAACCACAGAATAGCAAAATTTGAGGAAAGATAATGATGTTCTCAGGACTCTAATCCATGTGTAATGTTTCAACCAGGCAATGTCAATTGTTTTAAGTTTTTTAATACATGCAGCACTTTCATTGTAGAGCTGTGTAACAGGGAGCTCTAAAATGAAAGCTTCATCATGCAGTTGTTTCTCCTCTTGTTTCTGCTGTAGCATTTCCCTTTTCTGTTTTCTGCTGCAAACTATGTCCTGGTTTAGAAAGCCCATACTTATCAACACACAGGGAAGGACTCACATAGTGATGGGGGAAAGGAGTTTATAGAAAGAAAAGCAGCAGCATGCCCATTTTCTGTGGATTGAAGTTTTCAACAGTCATTGCATTGCTCAGTGGAGTAGACTGTGCTAGCCTAAAGGCTAGATGAGGTTTTTCACATCTGACCAGTTTTAAGACTATTTAGCAGGAGGGCTGGCTCTGCGCTCCAGGAGACACACAGATGCTGCTGCTCTGCTTGAGGAACAAGGCTGGTTCTCTTATGTAGTGATGTGCAAGACCCTGCAGGGCTGTGTCTCCCATGCTGATCTGCATGGAGGGTTGGTTGTGTTTCAGCCACAGTGAGATATAGAATAGAATAGAATAGAACAGAATAGAATAGAATAGACCAGGTTGGAAGAGACCTTCAAGATCATCGTGTCCAACCTATCATCCAACACCACCTAATCAACTAAACCATGGAACCAAGCATCCTGTCAAGCCTCGCCCTAAACACAAACAAGTCAAATTTAAACACAAACAAGTCAAATGATGTCCAACAGTTTATTATTATCAAAAGATAGGTGCATGATAGGAAAGGAAGAATGGTACAAAAGGTATAGAAATATAAGTGAAGGTGACTTTATAGATTGCAAGAAAATTCACCACCATGGAGGATCATAGAATCATAGAATCAATAAGGTTGAAAAGACCTCAGAGATCATTAAGTCCAACCTGTCACCCAACACCTTATGACTAACTAAACCATGGCTCCAAGTGCCACATCCAATCCCGTCTTGCACACCTCCAGGGATGGGGACTCCACCACCTCCCTGTGCAACATATTCCAATGGCAAACAGCTCTTTCTGGGAAGAACTTTCTCCTCACCTCCAGCCTAAACTTCCCCCAATGCAGCTTGAGACTATGTCCACGTTCAAGTGTCTCAATTGAGGGGCCCAGAACTGAACACAGTACTCAAGGTGTGGCTTTACCAGTGCTGAGTACAGGGGCAGAATGACCTCCCTGCTCCTGCTGGCCACACTATTTCTGATGCAGGCCAGTGCCTAACAGTGTCTTGAGGGCCTGGTGTTCCAAATGGGTCCATGGGGAGAGGTCCTTGTCTGTTGTTACTTGGAAAAAGGAGTTGCTGATGACTTGGTGGAGGGAGAGTTCCAGAGAGAGGATTCTTTTCTGTCTGCCAGTGGTATGATTTGTAAACAATCTGAATCCCAACATCTCCACCCAGTTCCAGGAAACTTCATGCATACACTTGATGGGGGGCATGGTGTAGGTGGTGGTAGATGCAGTCCAGTTTGGCGTGGGGTCAGTGTGCCAGGAGGGCTATTTCAGGGGCCACATCACACAAGACCCTCCTCAAAATCAATGACCTAGCACCTTTACACTTGCTCAGTAGATACTGAAAACTGTAAGACCTGTCAGCCAGTTGCTCATCCACAATTCAACCATCAGGAGAGCTCTGGTACAAAACAGGAAACCTCCCGAACACCGTTTGAGACATCAGTCACTTTTTAGCTGCTTGCCCAGCCACCTCTGGCGCCCCCTACACCGTGCCATCTCAAGCACCACACAGTCTTCTCCCTTGCCACGCAAGCACAACCTTCTCAACAGCACAACTAAGGAGAAAGAGGAGGTTTCTATTCTGAAGGCAGAGGACCTCACAGAGTGTTAACCAGGAAAATCTGTCATAAGCCAAAATCATTTCTAATGGTAAATCTGAGGTTCTTGTCAGTTTGGGGCCCATAGCCTTTTTAGATGACAAAAATAAAGACTTCCTGGAGACTAAGGATACACCTTCTGAATGTGTTTTACTTTTCCAACAGGTAATTGCTACTGGTGAAGATCACCTTTAGAAGAGAACATGGATTTAATCAACTCAACTGAACAAAACAGTACATCAGAAGAACTATTCAAATGGGTAACATCCAAGATTCTCATTTCCATTACGCTATCTGCGCTTGCACTAATGACAACAGCCATCAACTCTCTAGTGATGACCGCAATAATTGTGACGCGAAAGCTCCACCACCCTGCCAACTACCTAATCTGCTCCCTTGCAGTGACTGATTTTCTTGTGGCAGTCCTAGTGATGCCCTTCAGCATTGTCTACATTGTAAAGGAGACATGGATCATGGGGCAAGTCGTGTGTGACATTTGGCTGAGCGTGGACATTACGTGCTGCACGTGTTCCATCTTGCATCTCTCTGCCATTGCTCTGGATCGGTACAGAGCAATCACAGATGCTGTGGAATATGCAAGGAAAAGGACACCTAAGCATGCTGGCATCATGATTGCAGTGGTATGGATCATATCCATTTTTATCTCCATGCCGCCTTTGTTTTGGCGGCACCAGACAACCAGCAGGGATGACGAATGCATCATCAAACACGACCACATCGTTTCTACCATTTACTCCACATTTGGCGCCTTCTATATCCCTCTGGCCTTGATTCTGATCCTTTACTACAAGATATACAAGGCAGCAAAGACATTTCACAGGAGAAGCATCAGCCGGATTGTAAGGGAGGAGGTAAATGGACAAGTCCTCTTGGATGCGGGTGAAAGAAGCACCAAATCGGCTTCAATGCCCAGCACTGCAGAGAAAACATCAGATGCCCTGGTGGACTGCGATAAAGTCAATATCAGCCTAAAAAGCCCCAGGTCTGAATCTAAACACGAGAAGTCCTGGAAAAGACAGAGAATCTCTAGCACAAGAGAGCGAAAGGCAGCAACCACGCTGGGTCTGATCCTGGGGGCGTTTGTGATCTGTTGGCTCCCCTTTTTCGTGAAAGAAGTAGTTGTTAACACCTGTGAAAGATGTCACATCTCAGAAGACATGTCTAATTTCCTAGCGTGGCTGGGGTATATAAATTCCCTTATTAACCCTCTAATATACACAATCTTTAATGAAGATTTCAAGAAAGCCTTCCAGAAGCTAGTGCACTGTAGGCAATATCTTTAAGAGCTTATCTTCATATAAGGAGAACAAACATATTAATTGGTTTTTAACTTGTATAAATTTATATACCTGAGATGATATTTGTTGTATTTAAGGAAAAGCACCAAGACTCTGCATTTACATTATGACTTTGTTGTTGTTGTTGTTATCAGTAGTAGTGGGAGCATAAAATGCCCAAGTTTCAAAGAGATGGATCATCTGGGATCAGTTTTGCTCTGGAAAAAAGAGGTAGCATATTGTGGCTCTAATCCAGTCAGGATTTGCACAGCTGTCTAGCTTGAAGCATAAGGTATTACCTTAAATATGAGGGAAATACACATTTGAAGTAGACAAAGAAAGACAATGTTTTAAAAATCACTTTCAGTTATCAATGAAATCTTAAGTAAAACAACACACGGGTTTGAAACCCTCGTCACAAATAAGGAGATAGAAAATAAACGCTGGAATTAAGATACGATTTCATGACTTTGGCACAGGCCTGCAGCACAGAGCCAAACCATTCCCAGTAACAGGTAGTAGCTTGAAACATATCTAGCATCATCTTATGTTGATTAGCTGAGCGCAGATGCAGCCCTGCCTTTTCCCACAGATGAAGGACTTCCCTGTATTACACCCTCACAGTACTGCAGCAGCAGGCAAAGTGCTTTCAAGTCTTTTCTCAACCACCTCAAGCAACAGGGCTGTGAAGCCTCCAACAAAGCATGTGAGAAAGCAGACACTGACCTTGATGTTGCCAGTGTGGGTCTCTGGAAACCACTGTGTAGCAGCTTCTCCAGTAAGGGCAAGGAGAGTGATCTCAGGTCATGCCAAGGCATGTGGGACACCCACTGGCTGGAACCCCTAAATCCTCTTCCCTCAGAGCATCTAGTGTATGTCCTCAGTCCCAGCAGAGGTAAAAGGACCTTGTAGGCACTCCCTCCATCACTGGCCAGCTGGTTCAGTCAAAGATAACCACAATGAACAACACCCTCTGTGGGCTGCTAAGCCAAAGATGGCACTTTGTCCAGCCTTTATTCACAAAATCACCATGGTTAGAAAAGACCTCTCAGATCATCAAAATCAACCATTATCTAGCTCTGTCAGGGTTACTAATATACCATATTATTAAGCACTATATCTAGATAGCTTTTAAATGCATCCAGGGATGGAGATTCAGCCACTTCCCTAGGCAACCTGTTCCAGGCTTTAATAATGCTTTCAGTATGTAAGGTTTTCCTAATATCTAACCTAAATCTCCTCTGCCATAACTTGATGCCATTTCCTCTTGTCCTGTCATTTGTGTCTTGTGAGAAGAGACTGACACCCCCAACAACCAAAGGAGGTTGTAATCTTCTTTCAGGTAGTCATAGAGAGCAATAATGTCCCCCCTCAGCCTCCTTTTCTTCAGACTAAACAACCACAGCCCCCTCAGCCACTCTTCATAAGACTTGTTCTCAAGACCCTTAACCTGCTTTGTTGCCCTTCTCTGGACTCACTCCACCACCTCAGTGTCTCTCTTAAACTGTAATGCCCAAAACACAACACACAGCACTAACCAGTGCAATGAAAACCCTTGCCTCAAAACCGGCAGTGTAAGTTTGCTGACAGCTTAAGGGTACTAGCAGAGCAGTGGGCAGATGAGTCACCTGCACCCCGAGTGCAGATGAGTCACCAAGAATCACAACACAACTCAGAGACAAACAGATTCACTAAGACCATGGCTCTGAATTCGTTGCCAGTCATTCAATGCTGTCTAGCAGGAGCAGGGACTTGAGGCTCCATACAAGAATTACAAACTCCACTGTCAGCAACAGCAGTCTCCTGCAAAGGTGCTCAAATTTGGCACATGGGCCAGCAGCTTAGGCAGTATCTCAGTCATGAGACCACTATGCACACTCTTAGTTTGGAAAAGGTATCCCCAGTCTCTGCACTCATTCTCCCAAGAGACTTTCAGCTGTATACATTACACAAGAAAACCCAGAAAGGTTTTCAGCTGCTGTTTCTCTCCCCTGTACCCTCCTCCGTGTATTATGAACCTGGGAGTTTAGTAATTTTGTATTTTGTCCTCTAGCTACCAGCAGACACAACAGCTGTTAGAGCTATTTCTTGCAAGATGACAAGCTTTGAAACTTCAGACACTGAACTAATTTTTCTCTGTCATTTGCAACTTACTGTGTTCTTTTTTCACACCAAGGTCCAAATGGGGTGCTATTCAGAAGCACTAGAAACAGTTCATTTGCTTTACTGTTCATTTCAACACAGCCAGGCATCTAATGAAATGCTGACTTGCCATGCCATGCAGCTCTAACACAGCAGAAGCACAGCTACATTTTGAAGCTACTAAGATGTGACAGAATGGAATTTGGCTCACGCTCAGTGCCAGCTAGTGCATTTTACTACCATTGCAGTCAGAGCACAGCCTCTGCAGACCCCGCATCCTCGACAATGGCTGCATGATGCTGAAGGGAAAAACTGCTTTAAGCATCAGCTGTGCTGTACTGTCTCCAGAAAGACCATAGCATTCAGCTTTCCAAAAGGATTAGCAGAAGGCAGCAAAGAAAACCCCATTGAAATATTTAAGGTTGAAGACCTCTGTTTCGCATGTGTTTCCTGAGTCATAACATTGGATATCCAGGGGCAGGTTTTCCAATCTCCCTGGCTCTTGCTTTATGA
The DNA here is from genome assembly GCF_014839835.1 of Dryobates pubescens. Taxonomy (NCBI): domain Eukaryota; kingdom Metazoa; phylum Chordata; class Aves; order Piciformes; family Picidae; genus Dryobates; species Dryobates pubescens. The sequence continues at coordinate 4,077,483 of NC_071623.1, read as the reverse complement.
TTGCTACAGTGTGTAGTACATTGTTTATCCTCTCACACATAAGAGGATTTTTAAAAAAAAAAGGTGTTGCTTTAGAGAAGAAAACACATTTTAAACACTCAGAGTTAAATAATAATGGAGAAAGTTCAAAGAATGGAAGACTATGTAGATAAACAAAAATAGCTGTCATTTATGCACTGTTAACAGTATATATTCTGAACCTAATTAAGCTGCTAAACTTTTTTGAAGATGATTTCATTTGTATCACTTTCACTGAGCTGCATCTGCTCACCTTCAACTCCCCAGTGATGGAAGACACAGCTACAAGAAGTCTAAGAGAAGGAGTGGGTAGTTATCCTATCAAAAGCACTTGGAGGTTGTGGACCATCATTTCTCGTCCCTTGTTCTCTAACACAATCCACTGTGTTGAATTTCAGCACACCACTCCAAGCAGCATAATTTAATCTCTAGCATTTAGCCACTCATGTGGTATGTTAGGAAAAAAACACCGAGTTCCTCTTTCAAAATGCATAAAGGTTAAGATTTATAAGGGATACTGCTTTTCCCTCCCATGCAGTACACATGCATCCACTGAATCTTAGCACTGGATTCAAGGAGCAAGAGGGAGCAGTATTTTATGCACTGGAGCTGTTTTCCAAGTAGCTCTGTGCCTTGTGAGAGTTCAGTTTCAGTAATCAGGGAAAACAAACAAACAAAAAAAACCACCACCAAGTCTGATTTCCTGTCTCTGTCAGAAGACTCTGTGGATACTGCAGGGAAAGGGCTTACATCTCCTTGATGGTTTGCACAAAGTTTCCTGGATCCTTATTCCTACAACAGCTGCCCTTTCTGTTCCCGTTTGCTGCCCACCCATCCACCCATCAGTTTAGATGACTTCTAACACACAGAGAACTGGATCTGGAGCAGCTGAACTGCTCCCACTTCAGCATTCACAGAGAATGATTCCTGAAGCAGCCATGAATGCTATATCCAGTTCAGGTGGATAGGTTTTGCTAACAGCAAAGAGTTAAATACACCTCATTATCCTGTACTCATTTTTGTGCCTTTCCTCCCTGCCAGATGCTTTATGGTTGTACTTTCCTCCTGAGGATGGCACATCCCTACAAAAGGCTTGGGAAAACAAATACACTTTTTTTTTAGCTGACACAATCATCCTCAGGAATGTGTGACTGTGCCACCCAGAAACACCCACATCATCCAAATGTGATTTTGGTAGTCACTGTCTTCAGTTGGTGCCTAATTGCTCCTGGTTCTAGGGAGGTACCTGGAAATAACTGTGTGTCGCCGTTTTCTTTTTATTTGTCCTTTTACATTATTCTTTGGCAAGTCCAGGCACTGCATGTGAGATTCCCTTGCAAAACAGAAACAGAAACTCACCTCTGCAGCCATTAGAACCTCACAGTCAGGTGCAGAAAGGAAACAGCCTGGCACACAATCTCACAGGCAGGCGCAGAAGAGGAACACAAAATCACCTCTGTAGCCATGAGAACCTCACAGTAAGGTGCAGAAGGGAAACACAAAATCACCACTATAGCTATCAGAACCTCACAGTAAGGCACAGAAGGGAAAGAGAAAATCACCACTGTAGCTATTAGAACCTCACAGGTGGGTACAGAAACTCACAGGCAGACACAGAACCTCACAGGCAGACACAGAAGGGAAGTACAAAATCAACACTGTAGCCATGAGAACCTCATAGTAAGGTGCAGAAGGGAAAGAGAAAATCACCAATGTAGCCATTAGAACCTCAGAGTCAGGTGCAGAACTTCACAGTCAAGCACAGAAGGGAAACAGAAAATCACCAATGTTGCCATTAGAATCTCACAGTCAGGCACGGAACCTCAGGAGACAATCACCACTGTAGGCATTAGAACCTCACAGTCAGGCACAGAACCTCACTGCTGACTCACTCCAATCTAGCATGATCTCTGCCCACAGTACTCACTGCAGCTGGTCCACAGGTCACACCAGGCAGCCCCACACATTGACTGAATTGTTGCCAGAAATGTCACGTTCAGATTGCCCACACTGGGTCCCAGCCCCGCCTCATGTGTACCATGTCAGTCTCCCATTTTCACCAGATCTGGTGGGTCTGCCAGAGGACCATACAGGGACTTGCTCACCTTTTTAACTGCAAAGCTATCGTCTGAGCCTGACCCAGCCCGATCTCAGCTCACAGCACTCACCACCACTGGTACAAAATCACAGATTCACAGATTGCATTGGGTTGGAAGGGACCCTCAAAGGTCATCTTCTCCAACCCCTGTGCAGTGAGCACAGATACCTACAACTAGATAAGGCTGCCTAGGGCCACATTGAGTCTGATCTTGGATGTCTTCAGGGACAGGGCTTCAACCACATCCCTGGGCAGCCTGTTCCAGTATTTTACCTCTCTCATTGTAATGAACTTATTCCTTATGTCCAACCTAAATCTACCCTAATCCAGTCTAAAACAATTGCCCCTTGTCCTATTGCTACAAGCCCTTCTAAACAGTCCTTGCCCAGCCTTCCTATAGGTGCCCTTCAGATATTTAAATGTAGCTATAAGGTCTCCCTGGATAGCCCCACATGGTTATCACTGAGTTGCTGCTGGAAATATTGCATTTAAATAACCTGCATTGGACCCTAGCTCTGCTCCCTCAGACCCATGTCAGTCTAGTAGTCACAAGATCCAGTGGTCCTACCAGAGGAGCGCAAAGGGTCCTGCTTGCCTTTTTAACTGCAACGCCACCGTCTGACCACAACCCAGTCTGATCTCCTCCTGCAGCAAGAAAAGCAAAAGGAAGCCCTTGGAGAGCAGTCACCTACCGGTCAGAGCAGGCACTCAGAAGCACTCCCAACACCCAAGCAAGCAAGCAGTGAAGACTCTTCCCCCTCCAAAAAGGCCTTCTGCACTACAAGAACAGTACTATGAACAGAAGAACTGCTAAAAATGACCAGCAACACCTTTGTATCTCCTCACCTGCAAAATCCTAACATTAATTTAGTTACTTTTTTCAGGATTTTTTCATTTGTCTTGGGGGGACCCTGGACCAGATTTCTTACCTTTCAGTCAGGAAGGCTAAATCTCTAAAAGAAAAAGAAGCATTTCTTTGATACAGTATTTCCAGTCATCGTTGAGTTAGTCAAGAAATGAAAGCCTTGATGATAATGAGCTTGGCTATGAAGAAAGATTACAGAGAACAGAACAAACAGAAGTCAGCAGCGTTGGCTTGAATGGTTGAGGTTAACAAGTGAATTCAAAACAGCCTTTCTGGTGTGCAGTCCTTCAGTCACAACAGATACCAATGACTGAAAACAAACTTATATCCTCAGGAACTTACCAGTACATGGGGTTTCTAAATTCTAGGTGTTTACTTCAAGTGAGTTACTTCTTAAGTAAGACCTTTGCAACTCAGGAAAATTTCAGAGGGAAGTATTTTCAGGCAAGGAAAAGGTACTGTGTTTCATTAGCCACACTATGTTAGCATAATTATTTATTACAAATCTTGGTTATGGCAAAGTCAAGGAATATGCTTATTTAATGCTGTTACTTTTTACTCACTAGTAGCTCTCATCCACTCTTGTATCCCCTCTAATCCACATTGTATCCACTCTTAAAGGTGTACATTTATTTAAACTATAGATTTCAAGGTGTCCATTGGTAACACACCAAGTGGGCAGCATTAAGCACTTTAAGGCAAGATAGTTGCTATACACGCATGATACTTTCTCTCACTAAATTAAACTTTTTCCTGTTCCTCCCCTATACTCACTGATTTGAAACTCTGAAGGGTATTTTATACTTTGGGTATAAAGATGAAAAACATGTTTAACACCACAAAAAGTGCTAACTGCCAAGATAATGCAAGAAGAGCAGTTACTCTTCTCACTTTCCGTTCAGATCATGACTGGTAGTAGACATTGAATGCATTTAATACACTCTGCTGGCCGCACTCCAAGATGCAAAAGCTGTGGCTAATTTGTATGACAGGAAGCATCTGCTAAGGAACTCAACTTTGGTTAAGCCTGCTTTCCAATATTTCACAGTATGAAGCTGTATAAAGTAGCCCACCACCATGAAACAAGGAATCAGCCAGCTTGCACCCCGGTCATTTCTAGTCTGGCAGTCACTAGAAGATAGTTGCTCCACAGACACAGGAGCAGGCAACTTTGAAATAAACGTGTTCAAACTCATCACAGCTCAGGTCCAACTAACAGAAGTGCCAGTTCACATCAAAGCTGTCTGGCACCTTCCAGGAGCTGAGAGAGGGAGAGGAGGTTGTTTTGCGATCTCAATCCCACACAGGGTCAATGCAGCACTATATATCTGAATATGTAGGACCCTTCTGGAAGACTAGCGTGACACCACTGGTCAGCACCAGGCATGCATAGGCAGTGGGGCCGAGAAACTGCCAGTACTGAGATTCTAAAGGCTAAAAACAGCAGAGAAAAATAATTGAGTAGTACCAAATCACATCTTTTAAAATCTTATCTACTGTTATTTTTCTTTTTCCCAGTTCAGGCCTCACTGGGTGATGAATGAAGGCACAAACACTGTTGCTGTACAGCAACGAGATTCCAGAAATGCAGAGGGCAAAGAACCTCAGAAGTCCTCTCAGAAGTCCTCCCAGAAGTCCTCTATTGCCATGTTGTAGAATCCCCAGCATTACAGAGCCTCAGAGTCCCACTTACAGAAGTCCCAGAAGTCCTTAACAGATGAAGCAGCTAACAGAAGTCCCAAGCATATCCCTCACAGTATCCATACACCGAAGCTCTAGCCAGATGAAGCAGCAAACTAACAGAAGCAGGAGTCCCTAGCAGAAATAAGCAGAAGCAGAAGCAGAAGCAGAGGTAGAAGTAAGTAGAAGTAGAAGTGGAAGCAGAAGTAGAAGAAGTAGAAATAGAAGTAGAAGTAGGAGGTAGAAGTAGAAGTAGAGGTAGAGGTAGAGGTAGAGGTAGAGGTAGAGGTAGAGGTAGAAGTAGAATGGCCTATTGCTCAGAGTGGCTGGTTTTTATACTCTTTGTTATAAATCCCTTGACCAGTAAAATCCAACCACATACATAAGCTAAGATCTTTTCCCAGTAAGAGGTGCCAACTGGTCAAGGAGGTGGCTCCTGCAGCATGTTCCAATCAAAGGGTGCCAATGTGAGGATGTTGTTCTTGGCACCTATGGAATGTTACTGTTTTGCTCTACACAGCATGCAATTGGTCATCTAAGGAATCATGCACTCTGCACAGGTCCAGCAGCTGCCCTTAGAACAGTGGCTGCAACAATCTACATTTCAACACTGCTCTCTCAAAAGCCACCTGGAGCATAGGAGGAGTGTTGAACTGAGACAATCCCCTGCTTTAGACATGGTCAGAGATATTTGTTTATCTTGCTTTATCTTCCACAAATATGACTTACACGAAGTTACACTGCCACTTTTCCTGCCTCTCCTTGTTAAATGCCCTGGTGCATGCCAATCCACCTCAACCCCTGCCAGCCTGGCCTTTGTGTCTCCAGCTCACTGAACACGGTGTTAAGCACTTCATAACCAATTTTCTCTATCACTTCTCTTTTTTTCTTTGGCTGAAGAAGAATAACAAAAAGCAACTGAAACACCCTGCAGACATGACGGAAAAAAAAAGAAAAATAATCAAAGGAAGCACTCTAGATTCAGCTGAAAACAATTAATGATGCTTTGAAACACCCCTTCTACTCACCCCACCCCGATTTGACTGTTCTTACTCATAACACAATGCATACCCTGAATGTCAGAGTTGTTGCAGCAGCAGGTATTGTATTACTGGACAAAAGCTCATTTAAAGATCCTTCAGGGGAATGAGGGAGGCTGTTTAAGTGATAACCTGTTCTGCCTTCGCTCATCCTTAGCTGTGCAAGGAAAAATGAAGAGCAATGAATAACACACTAACGAGGCCAAAGACAAACAGCACCGATGAAAGACGTGTCAGAGATGAGCAGAAAAGCCAAAGCAGAACAGGCTTTCACAGAGAGCTGAATTTGGCCTCTGTTCAGAGGGAAGCTCTCATGGGCTAGAGCACCTTGCCTCAGCCACCAGACATTTCTTGAAGGGTGCAGCCAGCTGCCTGAGCTTCAGCTCCACTGGGCCATGTCCTCCTTGCAGTCACCCTCCCGCACGCTGGAGCAAGAGAGGCAAAACCGGAGCCCAAATTGGGTGAGGAGAGTGGTAGCCATCTATTCAAGAGGTGACTTTGCTCTGACTGGTCTGAGCCACAGCAAAGTTCAGGCTCAGTTACATTTATTAAGTGACGCTGAAGTCACGAAATCACATCGTATACAAGCAGGATTTTAGAAACAGCAAAAACAGAAAGCGGTTTTTAAGCTGTTCTGGCTGTCCCGGACCATTCCTTTCGAAGGAGATATGCCGCAGTGGTAGGATCTAGGTGAGGAAGCAGAGCCCCTGCTCCAGCAGCGGAGCACGCCGGGGCCAGCCCGCAGCCGCCGGGGCCAGCCCGCGGCCGCCGGCCCCCGCGGCACGGCGAGCGCCGCCGCATGGCGAGCGGGCGGCGGCCCCTTTTTGCCGGGCGGGCGGTTCCCCCTAGCGGCCCCGGCAGCGCGGCCGGCCCGCTCGCCGCCTGCGCCGGTCCTTACGGCAGCGGCTCCGCCGGTCGCCGGAGGGTCAGAGCACTCCCCAGCCCCAGGCGCTTCCCCAGGGGCAGCCGAGGGCCGCTTGATCCCGGACCAAGGGTCTTCTCTCACATGCATAGCTTCCTCCCCGGCCTCGCTTTAGCAGTTCGCCTCCTATACCTGCTCCAGCCTGGCTCCCCGGCACTGTGAGCCCGTCTGGCTGAAAAAAAAACACTCCCTGTTGTCCCCAGTATTACAGCCAGTGCTGACCGTGCCAGGCGATCACCTAGCACAGCTCTTGGGACATCCCCCTCGGCTACAGCTAGGTGGGTGCGCCCTTGGGTAGCCGCTGGCACCTGGCAGCACAAAGCCTGACGGAGAAGTTGGGAAACCATCAGCATGGGATCTCTCCCTTTCCCAGCAAGCTTCTCAGACCCCATATGTCTGCCTGCACTTCCTTTCATTATGGCTTGATTAGTGACTAATGTCTAGTAATTCAGAGACTTAACTGCACCTAGACACACATGCACCAGAAGACTTTTGACTGAAGGTTGATTAACATGCAGCAACATAAGTGATTGTTGCTAAAACAAGTAATCCATGAGGAGCCACTGAGAACACAGCAGGTTGAAGACTAAGTAGGTGGGAGCAGGGAACAGAGTTGTGATACAGCTTTTCTCTGGGTTAATACTCTTAAAGCCTGAGGCTCCACAGATAACCAGCTGCTAGTGACAAAGGTTTCCTAGGCAGAAGAGGACATGACTTTTTTCTCTCTCATTGCTGTTTCAAGATTGAAGTTATTTCTGTCTTTGCAACACTTTGTTAGCTGAGTGACAATCCAGGGAATTTCAACTCAAGTTGACAAGTCCAGAGAGTTCAGCAATGTTTGTGAGACCTCCCAGGTAAAGGTCAGGAAACATTCTCATTTCAAATGGTGCACAGAAACAACTACACAGTTTGAAGATGTACATAGAGGGGGGTGGGGGGGAAGTTACAAATCACCAGAGATCAGAGCCCTTGATGATGTACAGGCTTCACAAGCTAAAAGTTTACTGGTTTTGTTTCAGGATTAAATTGCAAAAGAGCCACAAACAATATTTGGCATGTAGGAAATAGCAACTCACCAGGGGGTTGTGGGGTTGGCACTGACACAGTGGGAGGCTGTGCTGCCATCCAACGAGACGTGGACAGGCTGGAGAGCTGGCCAAAGGTGAACCTTGTGAAGCTCAATAAAGACAAGTGCAGAGTCCTTCATCTGTGGAGGAATAACACCAGGCACCAGTACAGACTGAGTCATCCTGCTGGAACGCAGCTCCATGGAGAAAGACCTTGGAATCCCAGTGGACAAGAAGTTATCCATGGGACAGCAATGTGCTGTTGTGGTCAAGAGGGCAAACAGCATTCTGGGGTGCATTAAGAAAAGTGTGTCCAGCAGGTCTACCCTGGTGTGACCACATCTAGAATACTGTGTCCAGTTTTGGACTGTTCAAGAAGGGGAGAGGATCCAATGGAGAGCTACGAGGACGATTGCAGAACATGAACATATCTCCTATGAAGAAAGGTTGAGGGAACAGAAGCTGTTAAGTCTTGAGAAGAGAAGGCTGAGATGGGATCTTACCAACATCTATAAATATCTGAGGGGTAGGTGTCAAGAAGAAGATGCCAGTCTCTTTTTGGTGATGCTCAGTGATAGGATAAGGAGAAACAGGTACAAGCTAGAACAGGAGATTCCACCTCAACACAAGGAGGCAGTTCTTCACAGTGAGGGTGGTGGAGCACTGGAACAGGCTGCCCAGAGAGGCTGTGGAATCTCCTTCTCTAAAGACCTTAAAAACCTGCCTGGATGTGTTACTGTGCAGCCTGCCCTAGGTGTTCCTGCTTTGACATGGGGGTTGGAATCAATGATCCTTAGAAGTTCCTTCCAAGCCCTAACATTCTGTGATTCTTGACACTTGGTTCTGAGCTGACTGCAGCAGTGGTTGTATGGTTAAAGGCCAGGAGTTGTACTTCATCAATAAATATTGTCCAGCTGCCTGAAATTCAGACAACAACACACTCATGATATAGTTTTCAGCTTTTTATGACTGGTCTCATCAGAGAGGGAGGTGGATGAAGAAGGATGGAAATATAGAGAAGAAATGTGTTAAAATACAGTAACAATATAGAGGCAGGAAGAAGGAAGTGTTGAAATTGAAAGATGTTCCTGTCACAAGATCACACTAGGGAAAGGGAGATGAATTGGACTGAATTGTTTCCTATGTGACAAAGCCAAGTACTTGCAGGAAGTCCTAGTGAAGTGTCCTCAAGACAGCTTTGAAAAAAAAAAGAGGAGTATAACAATCAAAAGAAAAATCTTTGCAAGCATCTGAGGTGTGATTTGGATGTAATATTGATGTAGATTGCAGGTACTGAGCAAACAAGCTTTAAAGTTTCAACTGGTACTGGAAAAAGTAGGAAAAGAAGCACCCACAGGTCACACAAATATGCGTACACAAAGATGGAATTGAAGTGTCACAAATGATCCTTGCCAGAGTTAAAAATTACCAAATAGAAGGGATATGTGATGGCAGATTTTTTTCTGAGGAAGAGGAGAACTCAGGAGCTGAAGGGACTCTTTGTAATTCCTTTGGCATTTTTCATGCTAAGGAATTTTCTGTCTTGCATTGCCTAATCATTGATTTATGCCCAAGTGCTTCAGTCGGTCACTGTCAGCTGTCCAGTTCCATTGGACAGTGCCAGGCCCCATGCTTTTTGACATCTTTATTGATGATCTGGATGAGGGCATTGAGTCCATCAGCAGTAAATTTGCTGATGACACCAAGCTGGGGGCAGGAATTGATCTGCTGGAGGGTAGAGAGGCTCTGCAGAGGGACCTCGACAGGCTGGGCAGATGGGCAGAGTCCACATCCACGTGCTGGGTTCTGCACATTGGCCACAGCAACCCCATGCAGTGCTACAGGCTGGGGTCAGAGTGGCTGGAGAGCAGTCAGGAAGAGAGGGACCTGGGGGTACTGATTGACAGCTGGCTGAACATGAGCCAGCAGTGTGCCCAGGTGGCCAAGAGGGCCAATGGCATCCTGGCCTGCATCAGGAAGAGTGTGGCCAGCAGGAGCAGGGAGGTCATTCTCCCCCTGTACGCTGCATTGGTTAGGCCACACCTTGAGTACTGTGTCCAGTTCTGGGCCCCTCAGTTTAGGAAGGATGTTGACCTGCTGGAATGTGTCCAGAGAAGGGCAACAAAGTTGGTGAGGGGTTTGGAACACCGCCCTATGAGGAGAGGCTGAGGGAGCTGGGGTTGCTTAGCCTGGAGAAGTGGAGATTCAGGGGAGACCTTATTGCTCTTTACAACTGCCATAGGGGAGGTTGTAGACAGGCAGAGTTTGGTCTCTTCTCCCAGGCAACCAGCACTAGAACAAGAGGACACAGTCTCAGGCTGTGCCAGGAGAGGTTTAGGTTGGATGTTAGGAAGAAGTACTACACAGAGAGAGTGATTGCCCATTGGAATGGGGTGCCCAGGGAGGTGGTGGAGTCGCCGTCATTGGAGATGTTCAGGAGGAGACTTGATGGGGTGCTTGGTGCCATGGTTTAGTTGATTAGGTGGTGTTGGGTGATAGGTTGGACTCAATGATCTTGAAGGTCTCTTCCAACCTGGTCTATTCTATTCTATTCTATTCTATTCTATTCTATTCTATTCTATTCTATTCTATTCTATTCTATTCTATTCCTGGTACTGGGAAAGTGAATCTAAAGCTGTTTATACCATTCACTTGCAGCTTGAAATGTTAATATTTTTTTCTTTAATGTAGGCAGCAGAGGAGTCACTTCAACTGCATTGCAAAGTGGAAAGAAAAATTATGACACCATTTCTGTCTCCTTTGCTACTGTCAACATCTCTTCTCCAATTCTTTTTTTTATCCTATGTGCTACAGACAAAAAGTCACCAGGCCTGGAAATTTCTTTCTGTTTCCAAGTTTTGTTGAATTCTGAGGGAGAGAAGGAAATCATACCAAAGATAACTCCAAATCTTTCATAAGAAGTGTGAGGCCAGTTAGAGTTACCTATGTTGTGTTTCCAAGGAAATACACAGTGGCAGTGTGATCCCTCTTGTTTGCTTCTGCTATGGGGTATTTTGCTGCAAAGGAAGTAAGAGCCAGGCAACTACAAATATATAGACACTCTGAAGACCAGCCAGCGAGAAACAGTGGAGAGCTCACATTTGGAGCTTGTTCAGGGAGCTACACAAACAATAACTTTATATTCAGCGTGGTTGTGAGATGGTACAAACCACATCCTCCTATTCAACAATCCAGGAAAGGGAAGAGTGAGTAGGATTTTTGCCAGGCATTACTCTTACTGTCAATATTTATCAATATTCAACATTCATTTGATGCAGAAATAAAGCCACAGAGGTTCTTTCTATCTGCAACATTTCACTGTACAATCAGTGAATACAAAGTACAATCCTCTTGTTTTCCTACCCCAATGTATTTCTTTCTGTCTCTACACGACATAGCCAGAAAAACATTCTGGAACAAAAGGTCTCTTGCACAAATGCATCTCCTGGAATTTCATTGCTGAAACAGGCAAGAAGTTAAAATAATATCATCAGCATTGCAGGAGATCATAGATATAAAATAAGCTAATTCCTCCACATTACAGAAGGTATCTGTCAAGGGCCCTAAGGTAAAATGAAGCGAGTTAATGATCTAATACAGGTAGGGATGGCAGCTTCCCTAAGCCCTTGAAAAGGAAATTAAGACTGATGATGAGCCAGACTGATGAATGTGGCTTGAAGCACAACCTAAAGGAGTGAAATCCACAATCCTGCACCTATGGTAAGTACCTTGCCAACAGGTCTCTGTTCAACTGAGCTGATGTCTGCTCTGCCTGCAACTACAGAAGAACAATGCAGGAGCGTGCTGCCCCTTAGGTCGATAGAGCTGAGGTTACTGCAGGCAGGGAAAGGCCACCCAACACACAGCCAAGAAAGCTGCCAGGCCTGTATCCCCATAGTGCCTCCACTTGTCCTAAAGGACAGGCTGCTGTCATGAAGCTGTGTTAAGCTGTGGGCAGTGCTGAGCCTTTTGAGGGCCTTTTTATTCAAGGAGACCTCCTGCCAACCCATTAGTACGGCTTGCCATTTACTTAGCATCATGCTGCAGGAGCAGTGCAGAGCTGGCCAGCATGTACATGCTCCAGATGACTCTGGTCTTTGTTGCCAAGAAGAGGCAGAATGAGTAGCACTTCCCCCAGCAATGCATTTTTTGGTCTGGTTGGATATACACTTAAAGCATTACTATTGAAATATAAATACAAAATAGTCCTTTACTAATCCAGCAAAAGACTGTAATTTCTGCCACCATTTCTCCCCTGCTCTTTCAGAGCTGTATTTCTATTCCCTCCTTTCATACAATGTTCCACACAGTTGTGGTGGTTTTCGTGCACGTGATCTTCTCTCCCATCACATTGGTACTGACCCCAGAGGCTTCAGATGTTACAAGACAGCCAATCTGATAGGTGGTTCTAACTTGCAGACACACTGCCACAGGTTTGTGGTTTCCATTTCCACCTTTGCAAGTGTGACAAGAGAGCAAAGTTCAGAACCTAGAGATTTTTCAAACTGTCTTCAGTTTAAGTAGTGGAGGAAGACACGCTCTAAAATGACTCTCTAAGTCATTAAAGAAGACTCCACACAGGACTGGATTGGATGGAAACAGAGAATATATTGGAAGATTAACTACAATGCTGCTGTGCTACAGTGCAAAAGCATATGAAATACACAAAAAGCCATAGGCCCAGTGCTCTTTCTTCTCCACTGCTGTCTCGGTCCAGAGAGGGAAAGACACTCAGTTCTTTTGAATATTCCCATGTTATGGCACAAACGAGGCCAAAATATCAACAGCAAGGCTATTTATTAACAGAATAAAGTGGATGGATCTGAAGGAGAGAGAGAGAGACAGAATAGAGAGAGAAGAGGGAGAGAGAAAAGGAAAGGAATTATATTACCACCCCCCAAGATGGTTTGGGTCTGTGGAGGAAGGCTGCTGCCTTGTTGGCTGTGCTGTTCTCTGCTGGAGGAGGCAAGGGAGAGATCCCAAAGTCCAAGTCCGAGTCCTTCTCTGAGCAGCCTCTTCAGCTCCATGAGTTGCAGCAGGCAGAACTTAGGACACAGAGAGAGTGGGATCCTCCTGGTCTGCTTCTTCCAGGCTACATGGTGATGTCTCTGTCCTTTTCTCTCCCTGTATTTCCTTTGTTTTTCTTCAGGGTGGCAATGTCCAGGTGTTTTCCTTCATTCAAGCCAGTAGGTGCTCAGATCTTTTATACAGGTTTTTAGATACGTGTCCATGTGGTGAATCCATTGTCCTTTGCACCATCCTCTCTTTCTGGGGTACCTGATGGGTAGAGATGATCTAGTCTTATGCATATTCCAGAGAGTATGGATAGCAGTGGCATCTACCCATTATTTCCAGGACAGCTGCAGTCCGGTGGGCAATCTTTATCCTTTGTTGGGGCACATCTCAGTTCATGATACAGTCACAAGGTGATTTGCATCCAGGATTTGGAGACAGGATTCCTATAGGATTCCTAGGACTCCTAGGCTGGCCAGGCCCAAACTGCCCCCCACCTTGCTCCTTCCCCAAGGCTCATCAAGGCCACACTACCTAAGCCATGATTGCCCAGTAAAGATACCAGGAGATAAGATTGTGCCTCCCCGTGTGAAAAGAGGGAAGAAAGAGGGAAGAGCTGGCTTTGCTGCCAGCCTAAATAGACTAAAATAACAGAATTATGGGAATTAAATACCAAAAGATTGCATTTTTCTGTCCACTCTCTGGGTGCATCTAACCTCTGGAGGCTTGTACTCTGTGGTTCTTAACCCATGACACAAGCACAAGCCAGTGAAGTACAGAAATAAAGCTATTTCCCTGTTGCCAAAAGGCTAAAGAGTGCTCCCCAAGAAAATGGGGAAAAAGAAATAGGGATAAATCAGACAGTGATCTGAAAGATGATGCTGTCAGTCAGCAATTTTCTCTTCAGGTGGCTGTTTTTCCCAAAGGTAGCTGGGGCATTTCTTCCTTCCAGGTTGCTTCTGCCTGAAGTTCATTAAATCCAAAGGTATTCTCCAGTGGGTTTTTTGTGGACAGCCTTTACAGCTCTGGGGGATCCATGTGCTGTGAAACCTCTTTGCTCATCTACTCATCTCTTTTTCTAAGTTGTTTAAATATATTACTAGGCTTAAGCTGTAAGAATGTAGTCACGAAACTCAAGCAGCACAAAAAGCAATTAAGTACCTTGTTTCCTATTTTAACAAACAAAACTCACAAGCTCACCCCACTCTCCCATTTCACAGCTGTGTGGGTTTTCTGCAGGGTGGTTCTTTTCAACATCAAAGAGTAACACTTGAAAACACATTTGTATTAGTAAGACCAAGATTTGGGTTGGTAGCAGGATTTAGATCTTTAACTCCCCAAGATGGAAATGTTATTGGTGTCCTCATCTTCCCTGGTCACAGAGGGCACAATGAGCTGATAGGAAAACTGACAGGCTGGGGTTGGAGTGGCTGGAGAGCTGCCAAACAGAAAGAGACCTGGGGGTACTGATTGACATGAACATGAGACATCAGTGTGGTCAAGAAGGCCAAGGGCATCCTGGACTGCATCAAGAATAGTGTGGGCAGCAGGAACAGAGAAGTCATTGTGCCCTGTGCTCAGCACTGGTTAGGCCACACCTTGAGTCCTGTGTCCAGTTCTGGGCCCCTCAGTTTAGGAAAGATGTTTAGTTGCTGGAAGGTGTCCAGAGAAGGGCAACAAAGCTGGGGAGGGGTCTGGAGCACAGCCCTGGGAGGAGAGGCTGAGGGAGCTGGGGTTGCTTAGCCTGCAGAAGAAGAGGCTCAGGGGAGACCTTCTTGCTGTCTCCAACTCCCTGAAGGGAGGTTGCAGCCAGGTGAGGGTTGGTCTCTTCTCCCAGGCACCCAGCACCAGAACAAGAGGACACCATCTCAAGCTGTGCCAGGGGAAGTTTAGGCTGGAGGTGAGGAGAAAGTTCTTCCCAGGAAGAGTTGTTTGCCGTTGGAATATATTGCACAGGGAGGTGGTGAAGCCACCATCCCTGGAGGTGTGCAAGAGGGGATTGGACATGGCACTTGGTGCCATGGTTTAGTTAGTCATGAGGTGTTGGGTGACAGGTTGGACTTGATGATCTTTGAGGTCTTTTCCAACCTTATTGATTCTAAGATTCTAGGAAATATTTAGGCAGTATAGCCTTAAACACCAGGAGCTGCAGAGGGTTTTTTCCTACTTCATTTGAGCTGTTCATTTTAATACAACCCCCCTTGCTGTGGTGTCTCAGTTCTTCATTGTCTTTTATGGTGATTAAAGCAATTCATCTCCAGGAGAAACGAGAAAGTGCTGTTGTCCTCACCTAGAGATGAAACATCAAAGCAGAGAGAGAAAAACAACTTGCCCAAGAGCACAAAAGAAAGAGCAGCACAGAATTAAACCCAAATCTCCTCACTTACTGTGACATAATCTTACTGTCTTCTTAGGCTTCATTATGGCATTTTTTAAAGTCCAGGAAATGTTGGTCAGAAAATAAGCAAAGGACCTCTTTTAGCATAAACTTGCAGAGTCTAGAGCAGAGGTTTTCTGAAATATTATATAGGCAGTCATTGTTTTTACCTTGCATCACCATTTTTAACTTCCATTGTTCAAAATCATAGCTAGGGCTTTGGAAAATAGTACAGTTTGGATCCTTTTAATTTGCCATTGGCAGCTGTCAACTAAGTTTTCAATCAGTGTAAGGCCCAAATACATCAGGTTTCTTCTATAGTTACAGAGTAAGCCAAACACAAAAACTGGACTTAAACAGGTGGGATTTTAAGGTAAAGTGCAATTCCAAAAATCAGAGGTTTTATGAGTCACCAGCAGAAATGAGCAATGCTGTAGTCAGCTTGTGTTGTCAGAGATACTGGAAAGGGGAACGTGACTCACAAGTGGCAAATTTGTGTGAAACCAAGAGGAAAAACACTGAGCATGTTTCTGTGGAAGTCCCAAACCAAATTTCCACTCTGTCAGTGTCAGGCTAAGATAATTCCATGGGCTCTCACTTGATATTCCAAGGGAGTGGGGTGTGATCGTGGCATCGGTTAGGCAAGGCTACCTACACGCTGGTCAGCTGCTGTCAAATCATCACAGCCAGTTGTTTTCTGATCCAGATACAGTCACTGCAGGATTTGAAGGGGAATACAGCCTCCTTAGGCAGATAGGTCTCTTTGATGTGTGCATTTATGCCCATTCCTTGAGGAATGAACATATAAAATCAGTGAGAGTCGTCTTGAATGTTTGCATTGTGTCAAGACATAGCTGTTACTTTTCTTCTCTGGCCAAGCACCTGCTGAATCCTCTGATGTGAAGTCATTACACATCAAGCTTAGAATTATACATGAGATTTATAACTAAAATTTCCTAACACCTTACACTGAAAGATGTTGTTGGTGCTATTTCTCTAACCTTTTCACTGCCTCATTGCCTTCACTGACCCTTTCTGCCCTGAGCAGCCATCTCAGGCTGAAGAGATGTCTGGCCTGGTCCACTCCACCATGTGCTGAAAGCAAACTCGGACCCTCCTTGCTACAGAAAAGAATCCAAACATTTGGTGGTTAGCATTTGAAAGCATTTTGCAAGACCAGTCTTAGCACAGATACTGGCCATTCCTTTTTTCTCCCTGAGCTTCTTGATCTTTTAGACACAGGCCTCTGCATGCTCCTAATGTCCACTTCAAAAGAAACTGGCCTTTTGGCTGGGGGTGTTGTTTCCTTTGCTTTCAAAGGGAAGTCTCCAACAGCTTTCCATCTTCAAGATAAAGACATTCCAGGATTCATTTAAAGTGAAATCTCAAGCTTCTTAGTCCATTCTTCACCATTTAGTTCTGTCCATTTGTACATGCCTCTCCCTCTCTAAACTAAGAATCACAGAATGACTGGGCTGGAAGGGACCTCAAAAGGTCAACTAGTCTGACCTCCCCACAGTCGGCATCCTCAACTCAATCAGGTTGCCCAGGGCCTCATTGAGCCTTACCTTGAACATCTCCAGGGAAGGGGCCCCAACCACCTCCCTGGGCAACCTCTTCCAGTGTTCCACCACCCTCATGGTGAAGAACTTGTTCCTAATATCCAATCTAAATCTGCTCTTCTCTAGTTTGAAGCCATTGCCCTTTGTCCTGTCACTGCAGGCCTTTTGTAAACAGTCCTCTCCATCCTTCCTGTAGGCCCCTTTCAGGTACTAGAAGGCTGCCACTAGGTCTCCCCAGAGTGTCCTCCTCTCCTGGCTGAACACCCCCAGCTCCCCCAGCCTATTCCCATAGCAGAGGTGCTCCAACACCCTGATCATCCTGAGTCACTGATCCACGTTCCAGGCCACATCAGCTAACTCAACCTGACTTGCTTTCTCAGGGCTTTTTTCTACAACCATCTGCTTTAAGTTGTTAATGTTAGTCATGGAAACAAAATTTTAAGTAGCATCACCCTCTTCTTGTTCTTTGGCTGCTCAGTTAAACAGACCTTTTGTCACCCCCATGGCCCTATGAATGCTAATGGTTTTCAGTCTCAATGTCTGTGAAATTAAAATTTCCTGTGTTACAAATCTCAGGAGTGTTTCTCTCTCTAATAGCATTAAATAATTCTTTGTTCATACCTAAATTCAGCTCTTCAGACTATCCCAGAAGGGCCTACTTTGACATCCTTTCCTAGAGAAGGATCACAACTAATCTAATTTATCCACATCATAATTCTTTTTTGATGATTTCTCCACATCTTTAAAATATTTTATTCTATGCCTGCACTACCTTTAAACTGTAGTTTCTATGCAGTGCATTTCTGACATGATTGCTCCTTGTCATGTAATAATCACTGCTGCTAATTCCACCTCGGTGCAGTCCACATCATACTCATGGCTTCATGCTCTGCTGTGGTGGTTTGAGCCTTAACTGGGACTTAAGAGCTCAGATGGGGGCAAGGCTGAGAATCCCTCCCCCTCTCCCCTCTCCTCCTTCCCAATAGAGAGGAAAAAGAAAGGGAAGGAGCAAATCCACCAAGAAATAATTTGGATTCAGCTTGGAAGTAGAGAGATAAAGAACTTGCTTTAAACAGTGTGTGTGTATATATATATATATATCCTGCTGGAAAGCAGCTCCATGGAGAAAGACCTTGGAATTCTAGTGGATAGCAAATTACCCATGGGACAGCAATGTGCTCTTGTGGCCAAGAGGACCAATGTCATCCTGGGGTGCATTAAGAAAAGTGTGTCCAGCAGGTCTAGGGAGGTTCTCCTCCCCCTCTACTCCGCCCTTGCGAAACCACAGCTGGAATACTGTGCCCAGTTTTGGTCTCCCCAGTTCAAGATAGACAGAGATCTGCTGGTGAGAGTCAAGTGGAGAACTATGATGGTGACTGCAGATATGAACATCTCTCCTATGAAGAAAGGCTGAGGGAACTGGAGCTGTTTAGTCTTGAGGTGATTGAGAGGGGATCTTACCAAAGTCTATAAATATCTGAGGGGTGGGTGTCAAGATGAAGGTGCCACTCTCTTTTTGGGGGTGCCCACTGATAGGGCAAGGAACAATGGGTACAAGCTAGAGCACAGGAGGTTCCACCTCAACATGAGGAGACACTTCTTTATGGTGAGCATGATGGAGCTCTGAAACTGACTGCCCAGAGATATTGTTAAGTGTAATACAGTTGTTTATCAGCTAATGCACATTAAAGACTGCTAGGATCATTTCAAACTGTTAGACTATGTGCTACTGCACTCATACTGTGATAGGCATCTGGCCAAGGAGAGGCAGCATCCACCACAGCTGGGACAGATCCACAGGGCTGCTGAGGTGACCTGTGCCACTGCCTCTTGACACTGATGGCTTTAACAAGCTCACCAAATTGCTCATTGTTTCCCAGATGTCCAAAGAGCCTCACAAACCTGCTATTATATTTTGGGTTGGGTTTTTCCCTTCAGGATTTGTGATTCTCCATTTTGACATTTTCCCTCTTGAGGACTTTGAGCTACTAACAGTCCTCTGGCTTTTGCCTCTCTTTTTGAGGAACGAGCTGCTTTGTTCACATTTGCCATTTCTGCTTCTCTTGCTACTTGTTGATTGTTTTCTTTTTGCAAGGGAACAAGCCTTCAGCTCTGCCAGAATAATCCCTCCTTCCCTCAGCACCTGACTTCCAGGTGCTGTGATGAAGGTCCATGTAGCCTCTTTTCCACAATATCATCCGTTTATTTTTTACCACACTGCCCCCACCTGCATGTCTGGCCCAAAGGGTTTCTGTCCCACTACTCAGAATAGAATAGATAGAATTAACCAGGTTGGGGGAGACCTCAGAGATCATCAAGTCCAACCTATTACCCAACACCATCTAATCAACTAAACCATGGCACCAAGGGCCTCATCCAGTCTCTTCTTAAACACCTCCAGGGATGGGGACTCCACCACCTCCCTGGGCAGCACATTCCAGTGGCCAATCACTCTTGCTGGGAAGAACTTCTTCCTAACATCCAGCCTGAACCTCCCTGGTGCAGCCTGAGATTGTGTACTCTTGTTCTGGTGCTGGTTGTCTGGGAGAAGAGACCAACCCCCACCTGGCTACAACCTCCCTTCAGGGAGTTGTAGACAGCAAGAAGGTCTTCCCTGAGCCTCCTCTTCTCCAGGCTGAGCAACCCCAGCTCCCTCAGCCTCTCCTCACAGGGCTGTGCTCCAGACCCCTCCCCAGCTTTGTTGACCTTCTCTGGACACCTTCCAGCAACTCAACATCTTTCCTAACCTGAGGGGCCCAGAACTGGACACAGGACTCAAGGTGTGGCCTAACCAGTGCTGAGTACAGGGGGCAAATCACCTCCCTGCTCCTGCTGGCCACAGTGTTCCTAATCCAGGCCAGGATGCCATTGGCCTTCTTGGCCACCTTCATACATAAAAACCTTCCAGTATGTGTCCTACACCTTCTGCGTCTAGTCTTTAATTTCTCTGGAAGCCTCTTAATTTCCTTCATTTCTTTCATGTTCACTCAGGGAACTTACTGTCTTCTATCCTGGGGCCTCCTTTTAAGAAAGCAATAACAGACACAATGGAGAACACTCCACCTATTTGCCTTTTAATTGCTTTGTTTCCATCTCAAGCCACTCAGCTTCTGCAGGAGGCACATATGTATCAGGAAGCAGGTTTCAACCACCAGTATAAAGATTTTTTTTCATAGAATAAATTTAATTAGTGAAACAAATTACTGCAGTTTATTTTGAAGATTAGAACAAACAAGAAAAGGGTTGAGACATTGGAGTCATCATGCAGAGCAGGTTTATGAATGCATATTAAGAGGTGATTCAAATGCAACCTCAATCTCATGCAATCCTGCATCCTTGACTGTAAACAGCTAGGCAAGGTTTTCAATGTGTAAGACAGCTGTATTTTCCTATGTTCTTTACTGTTTTCTGCTGCTGACCACTGTTCAAGGCAAGAGACAGCATTGACATTGGAATGGAATGGAATGGAATAGAATAGAATAGAATGGAATGGAATGGAATGGAATGGAATGGAATGGAATGGAATGGAATGGAATGGAATGGAATGGAATGGAATGGAATGGAATGGAATAGAATAGAATAGAATAGAATAGAATAGAATAGAATAGAATAGAATAGAATAGAATAGAATAGAATAGAATAGAATGGAATGGAATGGAATGGAATGGAATAGAATAGATTAGAGCCCTGCTTGAGCAGGGCTTTGACACAGGTCACTTCCAGAAGTCCTTTCCAACCCAGATTATTGTTAGACTTTAGGTTTTCTCTAGCCCAACATGAATGCTGTTACCTTACCATGTAGCAATAGCCTCCCAAGTAACTCAGCAATAAATTCTTTTTGTAGGTTCTACTGAATGTTCAGGTATGAGAATCTAACTTACTTAGAGCACATAACCTCTGGAAACCACAAACTGCAACTTAAGCAGACAGTGTGAAGTGCAACCAGAAAAACCCACTAAGCTGCAGATGGATTAGTCCTGTTGGAAATGAAAGCAAAGCAAGCAAAACCAAAATAGTACCTCAGGACAGTAACTTTCTGCCAGTCTTACCATGACACTGCGATAGGGTTGTTTGAGACAGCAGATAACATACTTGTGTGGAAATTAAACTAAACCACAACACATTCTGCCTGTCCATTTGTTGTCTGCGGGTGAGGGCTTTGGAGCACAGCCCTATGACAAGAGGCGGAAGGAGATGGGATTGCTTCGCCTGGAGAGGAGGAGGGTCAGAGGAGACCTTATTGCTGTCTACAATTACCTGAAGGGAGGTTGTAGCCAGGTGGGGGTTGGTCTCTTCTCCCAGGCAACCAGCACCAGAACAAGAGGACACAGTCTCAAGCTGCACCAGGGGAGGTTTAGGCTGGATGTTAGGCAGAAATTCTTCCCAGGAAGAGAGATTGGCCCTTGGAATGTGCTGCCCAGGGAGGTGGTGGAGTCACCATCACTGGAGGTGTTTAGGAAGAGACTGGATGAGGCCCTTGGTGCCATGGTTTAGTTGATTAGATAGTATTGGATGATAGGTTGGACTTGATCTCAAAGGTCTTTCCAACCTGGTTAATTCCCTTCCCTTCCCTTCCCTTCCCTTCCCTTCCCTTCCCTTCCCTTCCCTTCCCTTCCCTTCCCTTCCCTTCCCTTCCCTTCCCTTCCCTTCCCTTCCCTTCCCTTCCCTTCCCTTCCCTTCCCTTCCCTTCCCTTCCCTTCCCTTCCCTTCCCTTCCCTTCCCTTCCCTTCCCTTCCCCTTCCCTCCCTTCCCTCCCCTTTCCCTTTCTCTTCCCTTTCCTTCCCTTCCCTTTCCCTTCCCTCCCCTTTCCCTTTCTCTTCCCTTTCCTTCCCTTCCCTTTCCCTTCCTTCCCTTCCCTTTCCCTTCCCTTCCCTTCCCTTTCCCTTCCCTTCCCTTCCCTTCCCTTCCCTTCCCTTTCCATAACATGGCTTGATCAAGGGCCTTGTGGACAGTAACTGTTCTGTGTATTGCTGAGATCACAGCAGGGGAGTTTCCACAGTCTAGAACTAGCTACACAGCAGGGAAACACAGTATATTCCTCTATACCTGTCCAGTATCTGCCTCTGCAAAGACCTATCACAAAGATGCCAGTGTTGAAGCTGTTTTCAATGGCATGGACACCAATCCATTAGGAATGTACAGCTCATTTAACACTCCTCAACCACACCAGCAGGGAGAAACAGTCCATAATTAAACAAATTGAGGTGAAACTTGGAAAGAAGCCCCTAGTATTTATCTTTGAAATTAAAATGTCCTTTTCTAGTATTGGAATTCTGAATCACCCTGTAAAATATCATACAAGGTTAGGACAGTCCAGAGCCATCCCCAGCAAGTCACTTCTCATGCATTCCTAAAAGAGAGATGTGTTTCACAATGTCTGGGGCAGCTTGTTTCACAGCTGACTCCTCATTCAAATTATAAGGCAGCATAAAAGCATTCAAGGACTGGTTCAGAAAAAAAACCAACAGTCATATTTATGGTGGGTTGAAGTTTCCCCCCAGCATTAACTTTGCCAGAACAGCTCAGTTAGAAGCAAATGAAGCTGTATTTACAAGCACAGTCTACACTCCACAGTGGAAGGCAATGGATATGTACAAAACATACAGGAGTTACAATATTATACAGGTATTTACAGTTAATAAACAGCACAAGGATTCCCCTGGCCATGGACCAGGGGAAGCTACCAGCTTCTCCCTCCCTATCCCCCTTGCCCCCCTGTAGAAAAGGGAGAAGAGAGAGGAGCAGAGAAGTTAGGCTTAGCCAAAGGCAGCCAGAGCACACAGATGATCTCTCCCAAGCAAAGCAAAATAGCTGAGATCAGAAGAGAAAAGGGCAGAATCGTTATGGCACAGCTCCTCTTATTCCAGACATTTATCCAATGAATTAGTTTAGAATAATCTCTTGTTTTCCTTTTTACACCCAAGAGTGATTGATTTATATTTTTCTACTTTTCTGCTCAAAAACTGTAACTAAATATTAAAGGCATAGCCTGAAACCACCACAATATTCCACCAGGGCTGAGCTCTTCATCGATGGCACTGAAACTGACCAGGCAAAAAAATGCCAGCCACGATAGTGCCTGCACATAAAATGTTTGCTAAGAACTCCAGAACTGGGACTGGTCTTAACATGGTATCTAAGCATTTGGGTTTTATTTTGGGGGGTTTATTTTAATATGGAGTGGTGGGTTGAAGTTTCCCCACCCTGCATTAACTTTTGCCAGACCAGCTCAGTTAGAAGCAAATGGAGCTGTATTTACAAGCACAATCTACACTCTACAGTGGAATGCAATGGACATGTACAAAACATGCAGGAGGTACAATATTATACAGGTATTTACAATTAGCAAACAACACAAAACCCTCCCTGGTCAAGAAACAGCTCTCCCTGCCTCCCCCACCCCGCTGTACAAAGGGAGGGAGAGGGAGAGGGAGAGGGAGAGGGAGAGGGAGAGGGAGAGGGAGAGGGAGAGGGAGAGGGAGAGGGAGAGGGAGAGGGAGAGGGAGAGGGAGAGGGAGAGGGAGAGGGAGAGGGAGAGGGAGAGGGAGAGGGAGAGGGAGAGGGAGAGGGAGAGGGAGAGGGAGAGGGAGAGGGAGAGGGAGAGGGAGAAGGAGAGGTTCGGAGAGGAGAGGAGAGGTTCGGAGAGGAGAGGTTCGGAGAGGAGAGGAGAGGTTCGGAGAGGAGAGGTTCGGAGAGGAGAGGTTCGGAGAGGAGAGGTTCAGAGAGGAGAGGAGAGGAGAGGTTCAGAGAGGAGAGGAGAGGAGAGGAGAGGTTCAGAGAGGAGAGGAGAGGTTCAGAGAGGAGAGGTTCAGAGAGGAGAGGTTCAGAGAGGAGAGGAGAGGAGAGGTTCAGAGAGGAGAGGAGAGGTTCAGAGAGGTTCAGAGAGGAGAGGAGAGGAGAGGAGAGGAGAGGAGAGGAGAGGAGAGGAGAGGAGAGGAGAGGAGAGGGGAGGGAAGGGGAGGGGAGAGGAGGGGAGAGGGGAGGGGAGGGGAGGGGAGACTTCTTATGGTACAGCTCCTCTTATTTCAGATATTTACCCAATGAATTTGTTTAGAGTAATCTTTTGTTTTCCTTTGTACACCCAAGAGTGATTGATTTACATTTTTCTACTTTTCTGCTGGAAATCTGTAAGTGAATTGTAAAGGCACAGCCCAAAAGCACCACATATGGAAATTCTCAAATTGCTCTTAAGCACAATGCCTTTTTAAATGCAAGCTGTTGTGTGATAACAGTAGCAATTCTCTGCCAGTTTATTCTTTCCACAGATGTAACTCCTGAGGAAGTCAAATGGGACTCATGCATTTGCAAACACTTGCACAGGCTGAGGTTACCTCCTCGAGCTGTGGTGTTTCAGCATTTGTGAAGGAAAAAAAATGAGGCTTATCTGGGAAGAATGCCTACTTGCAGCCATGGCTCCTGTCTTTTCTTGCCCAGGGTTAGCAGGTCACCAGAAGAATCAGTCTGTAATGTTTTAGACTAGACAGAAAGGCCCATAACACGCTTAGCATTTGCCCCTTATCTTTTCTGTGCACAACCTAGATCAGGATGGTAGGGGGAGCTGTTCCTATCTGCCCTTTCTTGGTAGATGCTTCAATGGATGGTGGTTTTCCCTGCCTGTGCCAAGAGGGTGAAGGTGGGTTTTTTACTTTAAGACCATCTGTGGTAGGTTGAGAGAAGGCCTAACTCTCTCTCCTCCACAGAGTAAGAAAACCACAGCTAAACCCACTCGGAGGAGCAAAGCTATATATTTACAAGCATATATGGAAAGCAGCTTATATATAACACAATATATACAGGTATTTACAATATATACACAGAAATACACAGCAAAGAGAAATAACACAACAAAAATCCCTCCCTGAGGAGGGATCCCCTCCATGTAACCCCCTCTCTCTTCCCCCCCACCTCCCTTTTTCCCCAAAAAGGGGTTAGAGAGAAAGAAAGGCAAGTTCTTAAGGACAAGGAGAAGTTGTTAGTAAGCTTCAACAGCCCATGCAGGATTAGTTTTTGCTTATCTGAAGGCCAACTCCAGCAGTTCGCGAAGAAGCAGGCAGGGAGAACAGGCTGAAACCCACACTCCCCCAACTCCCAAACCAAAACTGAACTGAGAGAAAAAAAAATTCCAACTGCTCTACAGTTTATAGTTGCATTTTATCCATTCACCAATGAAATTCGTTTAGAATATCAGAATGGTTTGGTTCTAGTACCGAAAACATTTAGCCAGAGTGTCCCAGCACTGTTTGTTCTTAAAGGCACAGCCTCAAACGATCACACCATCTCTCATTGCAGCTGGAACAAAACACACAGCAAACTACAAGATTATTTTTTTTCTCTAAATGCCATGAGAAGCTGTCCTGGGAAGGGTTTTTGACTGAACAGCTTCACTTGCTCCACTAGCAGATTTAAGGCGAGAGCTTTTAGTGCACACAGATAATTGTCGCTTTCAGAGGGTTGTGTGAAGGGCAGCACCATGCTCAGAGAGGGCATGGAGAGGAGAAGGAGCTGGTCTGCTGCTCAAGGTCTCACTGCATGGACAAAGGAGATCTCACAGTTGCCATCTGGGCAGGACTGATGGTGGCTGAACAGGATTTCCAAACATTTGGACTGGATCTTAGGAAGATTAGACTGGATTTAGGAAGAAGTTCTTCAGTATGAGGATGGCAAGACTCTAGAGAGTGGCTGGAGAGCAGTCAGGTGGAAAGGGACCTGGGGGTGCTGGTTGATAGTAGGCTGAACATGAGCCTGCAGTGTGCCTAGGCAGCCAAGAGGGCTAATGACATGCTGGTCTGCATCAGGAACAGTGTGGCCAGCAGGAGCAGGGAGGTCATTCTGCCCCTGTACACTGCACTGGTTAGGCTGCACCTCGACTCCTGTGTCCAGTTCTGGGCCCCTCAGTTTAGGAAGGAGGTTGACTTGCTGGAGCGTGTCCAGAGAAGGGTGACAAGGCTGGCTTGGAGCACAGCCCTATGAGGAGAGACTGAGGGAGCTGGGGTTGCTCAGCCTGGAGAAGAGGAGGCTCAGGGGTGACCTTATTGCTCTCTACAACTACCTGAAGGGAGGTTGGAGTGAGGCAGAGGTTGGTCTCTTCTCCCAGGCAACCAGTACCAGAACAAGAGGACACAGTCTCAGGCTGTGCCAGGGGAGGTTTAGGCTGGAGGTTAGGAGGAAGTTTTACACAGAGAGAGTGATTGCCCACTGGAATGGGCTGCCCGAGGAGGTGGTGGGGTCGCCATCGCTGGGGGTGTTCAGGGTGAGGCTTGACAGGATGCTTGGTGCCATGGCTTAGTTGATTAGGTTGTGTTGGATGATAGGTTGGACACGATGATCTTGAGGGTCTCTTCCATCCTGGTTTATTCTATTCTATTCTATTCTATTCTATTCTATTCTATTCTATTCTATTCTATTCTATTCTATTCTATCCTATCCTATCCTATCCTATTCTATTCTATTCTAGAGTAGCTTGCCCAGGGAGATTGTGGATGCCTCCTCCTGGGTGCTGGATGAGGCCATGAGCAGCCAAGTCTAGTTGAGAGGTGTGCCTGCCTGTAGTGGGGAGGTTGGAGTTGATGATCTTTGAGATCCCTTCCAGCCTAAACCATTCTATCATTTGTGCAGTTATCGAGACAGACCTTCTGCCGAGGAGCACTGCAAATCAGCGCTTCCCAGTGCCTTCTTGGAGCTCACGCTCCAAGTTGCTTCTTGCATATAAACCAGAGTTTTAAAAATACCACACTGCAGGAAGAGCTTGTTTAACAAAAGCTATGTTTATCTCATCAGCTGTGTCGCTCAGCGGGAGCGGTTTGACAGAGCACGTCATGGGTTGCGGGGATTTTATTTTGGACTAATCACAGTCTAATCCTGTGGCCTGAAGGTCTGATAGCAGCTGGAGAGCATTAGGTGTACCTCCAAGGTACGTGTTCTGATTTCACTCCATCAGAAAAGACACAGTGTTTTCTCTGTTCTCCAAGGCTGCTTGGCACTATGAGCCCAGCACAGCAAGCACAGACCATCAGGAGTTTCTTTTCAAAAGCACATTCCTGACCCAGGCTAACACTTTGTGAACATATCTGCCGGCAGATGACTACAGTAAACAACAGCCACTGAAGAATCTCAAGGGCAGAACGTGGACGCAAGCTACAGTGTGATCAGGCATCCTTGTACCAAAGGGACTGGCACACACAGAGCTCAAGTTGCTTTTTTGCATATAGAGGGGAATGAATAGAAATAGAAATAGAAATAGAAATAGAAATAGAAATAGAAATAGAATAGGATGGAACAGAACAGAATAGGAATAGGAATAGGAATAGGAATAGGAATAGGAATAGGAATAGGAATAGGAATAGGAATAGGAATGAATAGAAATTAATAGAATAGAAGAATAGAATAGAATAGAATAGAATAGAATAGAATAGAATAGAACAGAATAGAATAGAATAGAACAGAACAGAACAGAAATAGGAATTGGAATAGGAATAGGAATTAATAGAATAGAATAGAATAGAATAGAATAGAATAGAATAGAATAGAATAGAATAGAATAGAATAGAACAGAATTAACCAGGTTGGAAAAGACCTTCGAGATCGAGTCCAACCTATCACCCTACACCATCTAATCAACTAAACCATGGCACCAAGGGCCTCATCCAGTCTCATCTTCAACACCTCCAGTGCCAGTGACTCCACCACCTCCCTGGGCAGCACATTCCAATGGCCAATCTCTTTTTCTGTGACTAACTTCTTCATAACATCCAGCCTAAACCTCCCCTGGTGCAGCTTGAGACTGTGTCCTCTTGTGCTGGTTAGAATAGCACAGCGTAGCGTAGCGTAGCGTAGCATAGCGTAGCGTAGCATAGCATAGCATAGCATAGCATAGAATAGAATAGAATAGAATAGAATAGAATAGAATAGAATAGAATAGAATAGAATAGAATAGAATTAACCAGGTTGGGAAAGACCTTTGAGATCATCGAGTCCAACCTATCACCCAACACCATCAAATCAACTAAACCATGGCACCAAGCACCCCATCAAGTCTCCTCCTAAACACCTCCAGGGATGGGGACTCCACCACCTCCCTGGGCAGCACATTCCAATGGGCAATCACTCTCTCCATGAAGAATTTCTTCCTAACATCCAGTCTAAACCTCCCCTGGTGCAGCTTGAGATTGTGTCCTCTTGTTCTGGTGCTGGGTGCCTGGGAGAAGAGACCAACCCCCACCTGGCTACAACCTGCCTGGGAGAAGAGAGTATTTAACAAGCCCTATTTGAAATGTGATTTTATGGGGTTTTTTAAAGAACATACTATGGAGGGATTTTGACAGCGGCAGCTGAGAGCTAAAGAATGTTTTGTGTTTAGCAAAAAAATTCCTCCATGCCTCAGCCTCTGCTGAGGTTTTTCTTCTTCCCTCCTTTATACCCTACCCGAGGCTGTTTCCCACATCACAATTATCTCCAGCAAAGGCAATGAAATCAACAGTTCTGACAAACTGCTGCTGCAGTCATATGTGGGCACCAGGGATTACTATTATTGTTTTTCTGCCTTACACCAGACTGTACCAGGACAAGGGAAGGGCTTAAAATACTTACAGGAAAAGGGGGGGGAAGTGAAATTCCATTACTCTGAGATGCTCTTTACAGTCACAGTCAGATGGGATT